>NC_091172.1:6357315-6721446 GCF_040958095.1 Procambarus clarkii
ATTAGATGGCAAATTTCTTGGCATTCTCATTGACCACAAGCTGAATTTCCAGGGACACATTCTAAACATATCAAAAAAAGTTTTAAAAACTGTGGGCATTCTTTCTAAGATCAGATATTATGTACCACGCCCTGCCCTGGTGACTCTCTATTACTCCCTTATCTATCCATATCTCAACTATGGTATTTGTGCTTGGGGCTCTACTACCCAAAATCACTTACGTCCTCTAATTACTCAACACAAAGCTGCTATTAGGACAATATCCAATTCTGGGCCCAGACATCACTCGGTACCCCTACTCAAAACTCTGAATATGTTAGACATTAAGTCACTGCACATTCTCTCATGTGTATTATACATATATAAAACGCTAAACTATAATGCCAATCCTGATCTCAAAAGCTTCATAGAAGGTTGTAACAGAACCCATGAGCACCACACCAGAAATAAATACAGTTTTGATATTCCTAGAGTACGACTTAATCAAACCAGAAACGCTCTACAAATCAAGGGGCCCAGAATGTGGAATGACCTTCCCAACCATGTTAAAGACTGTACCTCTCTCAACCAGTTTAAGTTAAAAACGAAGCTATACCTAATAAATTCTCTGTAACCTACCTTACCCCTCTGTTGTCAACCCATGTATGTTTTTTTTTTTTTTCAAATCAACGCTGTTTGAATGTAATTTTCTGTAATAATTTGTAATTGTATTTGTGCTGCTTTTTCAACAATGTTCCCCCCCTCTTTTACCTCTATTTTTATTTGTTCTCAACACATTTTATTCTTTTTCCCATTAGTTTTAAGCTTTAGTCATTAATGTTTTTCCTGCCCGAAACGCTTTGCGTAATAGTGGCTTTAGGCATTGTATGTACTAGCTCTATCTATAAAGCCAACAAACTTTGTAAAATCTCTTTATGTATGTACCTTACCTAAATAAAAATTATTATTATTATTATTATTATTATTATTATACAAAGAATGAAAAACTGAAATATTTTAATATAATAAAAAATTACTTTAACAATTACAAAAAAAACTCAATGACTTGGCTTATATACACAGTGCAAAAATATAAAACAGGCAAACGTGTGAACGTTACGTTAAGATCAAAATAAGTGGTGCTGAAATACTATGTACATCAGCTGCGTAAATCTACTACCATCCAGGGGAGTGAGAGCGCAGATGTAGCAGCTTGAGCAATGAAGAGTATTCTGCTGGCTAGTGGCTGGTGAGCACCTTATATTCACGTGCGAGGCCATGTAGGTGGCGTTGGTGTGCAGGTAATTGTCAGTCGGCAGACGTAAATGAGAAGTAGTCTTGTTGACCAGCGGGTGGAGCTGGCCTCCCAGACACCAAGTGTGTTGGGGTCACGGGTACTGGAAAGTAGAGTAGTGGAGTCTTGTCTAGCTTGTCTAGACACAGGCTTCTGATCACGTATTGTTGATGCTGTTTTTTAAGTTAATTTCTAACACTTGAGTATGTTACACTTGAGTATGTTGTTGTTGAATAGGCGATGAAGGAATAGGCCCACTCTCCTTTCCTAAGGAGATTCTCGTGACACCTCTTCCCCGAATCCTGTTCCTATTGCCTATGAAACTGCAGTGGAGTGGAGAGTAGAATGGTGTCACTCCTGCTCCGACTCTCCTGGGGATGTCCGCACTGCGGGCACTGTTTCACGAGGCTCTTCACAACGTTAGTAGCCGTTCTGTTCTGGACGAAAGAAGCTGTAGGAAATCTGTGTAGAACATGGGATATTACTGATATGCAAGTTACCTGAGTTTGTCTTGGAGAGAGGCTCGACGTCGTTGTTGATGGGATGGCTGAACGGCTCGGATTGGCTCGTTGGCGACTGTTGGGTGCAGACGTGTCGTTCGTGGCGCTCGCCAGTTCCACCCTAGTGGCTGTGTGAGGAGAGTGTTCGTGACGGCTGTGTGGGGTGTTGTCCCCCGGCTGGGCGTGGTACGCCTGTTGAGGGGACATGGGGTCTTACCGGCCTCCATTGAATAGGACGTCGTCGGCTGGTCTGGCTTTTACGGTGCCAGTGGACCACTTGTTGGTTGGTGTTGCCCTGGTGGATGTTCTACATGTGCAGTTGTCGGAATTGGTGGGCATCCAGCTGCTGCAGGGGAACCGCGCCGTGGTCAAGTTTCGCCATCAGGCTGCATTTCAGGCGTTTCTGGGGCATGTTTACCCTCTCCCTGATGCCGCCGGTTCTGTTAAGGTAGTGAACCTCAGCGTCGCCTTGACGTATGTGTCGGTGTGTGGTGCCCCCTTCGAATTTAATGACGATCTTCTAACTGCTTTGTTTGGACGGTTTGGTACTGTGCTAAGCATTCGTTGGGACAAGGTACTTGCAGGGCACTGTACTAGGATGCTTGACGGTTTCAGCATCCTGACCATGTTTCTGAAGAATAGTGTTCCGTCCTCTGTGTCCGTGTTGGGTTATACGCTCCGTTGCCTGTATCGGGGGCAACCGCACACCTGTTACAGGTGTGGTCATGTGGGTCATCTCACTACAGAGTGCGACATGGGAGCAACTAGCAGGGTGCATGTTTTTCGTGAGGAAGACTTTCCAACCCTGTTGACTTCGGACGCTTCTGAGGGTGGAGTCGGTGCTGTGTCTGAGGTGCTTGATTGCTTGTCTGCTGCTCTGCCTGTTGAGGCGGTTACTATGCCTTATGCGTCCAGTCTGTTACCTGCTGTGGCCCCGTAGGTAGTTGTTGCGCCGGAGAGTAAGAGTGTCGGGCCGTCGCCCGCACTGCGTGTGGTGGATGTCCCAGTGGATGTCCATGTCCCACCATCGCCTGTGGATGTGGTACCGGCTCCCGGGGACGCGGGTCCTGCTGTTTTGGAGGGGGCTTCGGCATGAGGAGGTGCCTGCCGAGTCTGTGTGTGTTGGCGACTGTAGTTCTGCTCTTTACATTCCTTTGCAGAAGCGTGCACGTCGGTGTTCTGAGGCTGCTTCCCTGGATGATGCGGACAGTGTGGGCGATGTGGCCTGTGTGCGGGTGTGGCCTGTGTGGATGTAAAGATGGTGGCTGTGCCTGCAGAGGGGCCTGCTGGGAGTGGTGTGGTGCGGCCTGTCTCGAAGCGTTCGCGGCAGGCTCGGAGTGTGTCTGCCCTTCGTGGTGTGCCTTGGGAGATGGTGGGGGAGTATGGTGCTCTGGCGTCCCCACCGTGGATGATGGTGCTGTGAGGGGCTCCGAAGTTGCTACCTGTGCCCCTCCCCCTCCTGCGTCACCTGCTGTTGGATCTCCGCAGTGGGGGGGTTGCCCCTGATGATCGGGACCTCGTCGTGGTGTTGCGGAAAGATGTGCGCCAGGGGGGGCCTCGGCTCCTGTGCCCTGTGGCGGGGTCGATGCCGCACCTGCTTTCCCTGCGGGTTCCCCCTCCTTCATTGCCCCGGTCTGGGGGAAGCCTAGTCCCTACTGCTGGGATCGTGCCCTGTGAGGGTCTGGTGTTGGGCCCTTATCAGGATGCCCGGGTGCTTCCGATCCCGTGGTGCTCTTCCACTGTCTGGGTGTCGCGGGTGAAGGAGTTTGTTTATAAGGTGCCAGATAAGATGTCTCAGCCGAGGCCACCGCCTGGTGGCCAGGTGCCCTCTGACACGTGGGTGATTTGGGAAGCATACTGCTTGCGCTTTCCGATATACAAGTTCCTGGAGAAATATTAGTTAACGTCTTGCGCACACCACTATGCCGTGCGTGGATCAGCTCCCACCGTGAATTCGTCACCCCGCCCTACGGTGCGGGGAGTCTCCCTCTAACGTCCACCTCTGTTTTCGTCGCCACTAATCTCTCTACAGCCCGACACATCTAACACTTTTGACTTTCTTCTCCTCCTTAACGTCAATGCGTCTCCCTATATTTGTCCTGGTACAGTCATCGGGAGAGTCCCTTCATGCAAACTGCGCCTATTCTCGAGAAGAAGAAGAAGAAGAAGAACGGCTCCGAAGACACTGGAACCTGAATCACTGGTGCCTTGGATAGAGGAGCGTTCGGCTTACTTGTCCTTTGACACTTGTGGCAAGTAGTTATAAAGGTTTTAATATTACGAACCATACCTTGCTAGTAGTAGTCCTGTTTCAGGGTCTTGTAGAAGCCGTAGTGGGAGTGTGGGCCATGGGACTGTGGTGTTGGTGTGTAGCTGAGGAAGTCCTGGTTGTAGGGTTGATACAAAGTCATTGCCTGGTTACTGACTCCAACACTTATAAACGATTACATGACTAGCAGCTTCCAAGCTGGCGGCGTCCCGCACGCTCCCGTTCACCTCTCTGCCGGCGCCTGAGCCGCAGCACATACAAACGGATGGTACCGTTTTCTATGAACATGACATCCCTCCTTTTCTTTAAAAAGAATGAATACAGGATGTCTACCATGCTTGTAGCACAAATCAAAGTAATTGACACAAAGTAAGTTATTAACATATCAAGAGATATTAAATACATTTAACATTAATTAAGCACACAAAGAATTTAAACAACTTAATCTTTACCACACAGGATTTCAATGTTAAAAATACATATGCAATGTTAAACAAAAATGAAAGAAACTGTAATATAAAGTTACAAAATATTGAATGAGAGATCTGCATTATTCAAACAATATTAAATTTAATTTAACATGATCAGTAAAAACTTTGCATTACATATGAACACAATTAATCATCAAATCGTGTAGAGCGTTTAACATGACGTTTAGGACGAGAGTCCTTAAATACAAGAATATCCCTTGATGAATTGTTTGTTCGGTTATAAGTCATTTTTTCTTTTTCCTTTGTATGACTTTGCACTTCATCATTTTCTACACTAGTTGGAATCACTTTGAAATAAGCCATATTACGTGTTATACTATGACCTCTATTACTCGCTGTTACCATAGTTCCTTTTACACTAATCACTTTATATGGTTTTGTATCATACGGCATATCTAGCTTTCCCTCTTTTTTTCTTTTTAACGAGAACAGTATCTACAACCTTTATGAATTGTTCCTTTGCACGTTGATCATGAGCAATTTTCATTTTGCCCTTGGCTAGTGCATCCTTCTGAGCGAGACGTTTATCCGTTACCTCGGCTGGCATGACGGGTAGTGCGATCCTCATAGGACGTCCAAATAAAAGTTCGCCAGGCGACTTGCCCAGTGTTCCATGCGGTGTTGCACGGTAGTTCCTGAGAAAAGCATACATAGCTTGTTTCGAGGATCGTCCTTCGGCATGAACACAGCGTACCGCTTTCATGAGAGGTTGCATGAATCTCTCAACTTTTCCATTGGCTTGAGGATGTAGTGGCATCACACGGCGGTGTTTGAATCCGATATGCTCAGCAAAGTTGACGAAGTCTTGTCCATTGAATGGCGGTCCACTGTCCGTCTTGACAACTTCAGGAATGCCAAAGTTTGAAAAGATCTTGTCGAGTTTCGGGATGACAGCCTTTGGAGATGTGGAAGTAATGATTTCTACTTCTGGATAACGTTAGTGATCATCAATGACTACCATCAAGTACTCTCCAGTTGGTAGCGGTCCGCAGAAGTCCATCGATACTTCCGTCCATGGTGCAGCCGGTAGTGGTGAAGGTTGTAGAGGTGGTGGTCTTGAAGTATCCACTGCAGCTTGGCAAGGGACACAGGCATCATGCATATCCTTTGCTTGACAATCAATGCCAGGAAACCACACCTTTTCTTGTAGCAGCTGTTTGGTCCTAACAAGACCTTGGTGTCCTTGATGTGCAAGCTTCAGAGCACGCTGCTGGAGAACAGCTGGAATGACGATACGAGTACCTCGCAGCACGGTGTCGCGTTGTTGCGTAACACTTAATTCTGTCTGGATGCGTTCAAGTGCTTTGAATGCATCTTGGTCAACTCCTGAGGGTGGGATGCGTGGAAACTTTTTCTTAGTCAATGCATCCACTGTTGCTTGCAGAGTTGGGTCCTCTAGGGTTGCAGTACGGATTTCATCAAGAGTAAGAGCCTTAGGGACTGCATCACAGGTTACAGAGTGTACATATTCCTCGGCAACTTGCTGATGCTTGGTGATGGTGAAGCTGTTGCCAGGATGTCGACTGATGTAATCAGCGGGATTGCCTGCACCTGGCTTGTATTTCACCGTAAAGTTGTATGGTTGCAGACGAAGAGCCCATCTCTCAATGCGAGCTGGTGGTTTGGGCTTTGGATTATTGAAGATGGTCTCCAACGGTTTGTGGTCAGTGACTATCGTGGTGAAGGGTGCACCAAGCAGATACACATTGAAGTGTTCACAGCCCCATACAAAAGCAAGAGCTTCCTTCTCTGTCTGACTGTATCGTTGCTCAACATCTGTGAGAGAATGGCTGGCGTAGGCAATTACTACTCTGGAATCTGGTTGACCAGGTTTGTGTTGGGCTAAAACAGCACCTAAACCAACAGGACTAGCATCCACCGTTAACTCAGTGTCCACTGATGGATCAAAGTACGCAGCAGTCACATTCTCTACTAGTGCATCTTTCAAAGCATCAAATGCGTTTTGCTCGATATCGCTCCAGTACCATGATGCATTTTTCTTCAGGAGCTCACGTAGAGGCTTCGTAATGGTAGCAAAATCTGGAATGAAGCGAGAACAGTAGTTTGCCATTCCCAGAAAACTATGTACTTCAGTGGATGTTGAAGGAGGTGCAGCATTCTTTGTCTGCAACTTTCTTAGGATCTGGAGACAGACCTTTGTCACTAAGTACATGTCCAAAGAATTCAATTTTATGTTGATTGAACTCACACTTTGCTCGGTTAGCGTCAGATTCTTTTCTCGTAAGCGTTGCAATGTTGCACGAAGAGCTTTGTCGTGTTCAGCTTGGGTACGGCCATAAATAATGATGTCATCAGACATGTTGTCAGCATTAGGTATATCTTGCAATACCTGGCTGATGATGTGCTGGAATACCTCGGCAGCACTGTTAATACCAAAACTCAGGCGCTTGTACCTATACAGACCTCGATGTGTCGTAAACGTTGTGATGAAGCGATTCTCATCATCAAGTTCAAGCTGATGATAGCCCTTGTTTAAATCTAACTTGCTGAATACAGTTGCACCATTCAAGCGGTAGATCATATCATCTACAGTAGGTGTATGATGCCGTTCACGCATTATTGCCTTGTTGGGAACACGCATGTCCACACAAATGCGTATCTCATATGGATTCTTCGGCTTTGGTGGAGTGACAATTGGGCTTACCCATGGTGTTGGGCCTGTTACTGGTTCAATGATATCTAGTTCCATCAGCCTATCCAGTTCGGCATCGACTTTCTTGCAAGTATGGAATGGCTGTCGGCGATGTGGTTGGGAAACGGGAATTACATCTGGGTTGATATGCAGATGTACTTTGCTATCAGTATAACAACCTATGGATTCAAATCGATCAGAAAATTCAGCAACAATAGCATCAACATTGTTTGCATATTCCACTGCTACAGCATTAGAAAGCTGAAGTAGTCCCAATTAGGTTGAAGTCTTGTAATTGAGTACAGATTCCTTTGCATTCCTAACAACATGGAATGTAGTAATGAGCATTGCATTCTTTGACTTAATCTCTGCAGTGAAAGTTCCAATCACTGGCAAGGCTACCTTTGAAGCATAGGCAGTGGCTTTGCCATTATAGTTTTTAAGCTTTGGGAACTGTTTCTTAAATTTCTCATAGTGGCACTCAGCAATGGTGTCAATGTTTGATCCAGTGTCAATAAGAACTTTGAGACAAATACCAGCAATGTATACTATAGTCTCTGGGTTGTTTGGAAGATTATTCCATTCTGTGACTGATTGTACTCCATAAGTGTAATCACATTCACTGTCATCTGAGACTGGTTGTAATGAAATGTTGTCTTGTACATTATTAACATTTTGGATATGAGGTGCAATATTGTGTTTATCACCTCGACCCCTATGACCTGATCCTCGTACAGTGCTTTTATTCACTGACTGTGGTTTCTTGAGTGCAGAACGACACATAGCACCAAAATGACCTAGTTTTCCACATTCATAGCACTTCTTACCTTGAGCAGGACAAACATTACCTTGGTGTGGGTAGTCTCCTCCACAATTGTAACATTTATTGTTGACACCTTCTGATGTTGGTCGTTGTGACTGCTTGAGTCTTGTTCCATGACCCCAGTTGTGATGTGGTTCTCGGCTCAATTTACTGTTAGGTTTGCCATGATATCTTCTATGATCACGGTGTCCTCCCTGAACCTTACATACCTCATCACTGTTAGTAACAGTGGCAGAACCGTTGTTGGCACTGCACTCCATGACACGAGCATCACGTGCAGCATCTTCCATTCGACGAGCAATATCCAGTATCTTGGTAAGAGAACTTTCATCATCAACAAGTTCTAGAGCTCTTTGACGGAGACGTGTAGATGTGCATGTTTCAATTATTTGCTGTTTGATTTCTTTGTCAACATCAGCAAACTCACAATGAGCTGCTAAACCCTGCAGACGTGTGTGGTATTGATCCACAGTTTCATTAGAGAGTTGTCTAGCTCTCCTGAAATGCATAATTTCCATTGCAGTGTTTTGCCTTGGTTTGAAATGTTCAGTTAATTTCGCTTTGGCAATATCATAATCTTTGGCATCACCAGTGTCTTTTAGTGTGTCAAAGATGTCACAAACTCGATCACTTACATAATGAAGTAGAAAGCATGCTTTCTTTCAGCACTTTTGATGTCTGAAACTATCAACAAATTTTCAAACCTTTTAAGCCATTTGGTCCACCTCTGTGACAGGTTTGTCTGGTCAGTCAGGATCAATTGCAGGAAACTGAGGTATATTTGCCATTTTTTACTGTATAAATGTAATCTTAACACTTAAATATTCCTCAGAATATTAAACACTTACTGCACTGTATATGTTAGTTATGAATTCACTGTAATTACTTTAATTTTGCAAAGCACACAAGCATTTTAATGCAAAAGTTCACAGCAGTGCACAATATAGCAGCAACTGATGTAGCCCTTGTGTACATGTGTTGTTGCTACTCACAGCAGCACAGCAGTTGTCAGCAGTTGGCACAGCAGCAGTTAGCAGTTGGTACAGCAGTTGGCAGCAGTTGGTACAGCAGTTGGTACAGCAGTTGTCAGTTTACAGCGTGAAGAATTGTAGCACATAGCGCGTTTCGTATACAAAACATCGGGTTTTGTATACAGCATCAAAGCATCGTTTCGTACACAGCATCGGCAGATTTCTCAGTACACAGCTTCAGTCAGCACATAGCATTGGTTAGCACATACCTTGGGTTAGCACACAGCATTGCTTAACACACAGCATTGCTTACCACACAGCATTGGGTATGGTGCTCACAGACAGCTTCTCTTCCTCCTCCGGGCGAGACAGCATGCTTCTCTCTCGTTTTTTTAAGCTGAACAAATACCTGCGTTCACAGTTCATCCTCTTCGCCAGTGTGGTGTTGGTGTGTAGCTGAGGAAGTCCTGGTTGTAGGGTTGATATAAAGTCATTGCCTGGTTACTGACTCCAACACTTATAAACGATTACATGACTAGCAGCTACCAAGCTTGGCGGGCGTCCTGTACGCTCTTGTTTACCTCTCTGCCGGCGCCTGAGCCGCAACACATAGAAACGGATGGTACCGTTTTCTATGAACATGACAGGGACAGATGCATGATATCGGGCCATAGGCTGGTAAGCACTACCAGATGGTTGAAGTTAGCCCAATCGTCGCCCTCCTTCCATTTACTGTGTCAATAGTGGCGATAGCGTACTTGGTTATCTATGAAAAACCCAGGGATAGAGTCAGATAGTGTCTCAGCCTGAAAGAATAAAGATGTTAAGGAATGATCTTCTCTCTGCAACTTATGGAACTCCAACATGTCGAGAATCGGTGGCCCTGATAATCTTGAGGGACAGCTGGAGCGGCTGGTTGCGGTTCCGTAGCTTGGGCGCGTGTCGTCACCATCACCACTGGATGGGAGATGTCCTGAGAATCGTTAATCGGTTGGACTTCCTGTGCAACATATTCCATAACAGGATCATCCACAGATGTCACATACCTGGGTTTTGTCTCTGATGACGAGGTTCGTGGGTAGTTGATCTTCTGCCAAGTCGTTGCCCAGGAGAAGTTGAACTGGCATGGGGAAAGACTTTTTCCTGATGGCGACTTGGACTCCAGTAATATATCCCGGTAACTCATTCATTTAAGTGCGTGGGGGGAAGGGTGGTGGTAGTGTGGCGGAGGTGGTGGCCCAAACACTTCCCCCAGGTGTGTGAGTCAGCCCGAACACTTCCCCCGGGGGTGTGTGTCAGCTCAAACACTTCCCCCGGGTGTGTGAGTCAGCTCAAACACTTCCCCCAGGTGTGTGAGTCAGCTCAAACACTTCCCCCAGGTGTGTGAGTCAGCTCAAACACTTCCCCCAGGGGTGTGAGTCAGCCCAAACACTTCCCCGGGGGTGTGAGTCAGCTCAAACACTTCCCCGGGGGTGTGAGTCAGCCCAAACACTTCCCCCGGGGGTGTGAGTCAGCTCAAACACTTCCCCCAGGTGTGTGAGTCAGCCCAAACACTTCCCCCAGGTGTGTGAGTCAGCCCAAACACTTCCCCCGGGGGTGTGAGTCTACTCAAACACTTCCCCCGGGGGTGTGAGTCAGCCCAAACACTTCCCCCGGGGGTGTGAGTCAGCTCAAACACTTCCCCCGGGGGTGTGAGTCAGCCCAAACACTTCCCCCGGGGGTGTGAGTCAGCTCAAACACTTCCCCCGGGGGTGTGAGTCAGCCCAAACACTTCCCCCGGGGGTGTGAGTCAGCTCAAACACTTCCCCCGGGGGTGTGAGTCAGCCCAAACACTTCCCCCGGGGGTGTGAGTCAGCTCAAACACTTCCCCCGGGGGTGTGAGTCAGCCCAAACACTTCCCCCGGGTGTGTGAGTCAGCCCAAACACTTCCCCCGGGGGTGTGAGTCAGCTCAAACACTTCCCCCGGGGGTGTGAGTCAGCCCAAACACTTCCCCCGGGGGTGTGAGTCAGCTCAAACACTTCCCCCGGGGGTGTGAGTCAGCCCAAACACTTCCCCCGGGGCTGTGAGTCAGTTCAAACACTTCCCCCGGGGGTGTGAGTCAGCTCAAACACTTCCCCCGGGGGTGTGAGTCAGCCCAAACACTTCCCCCGGGTGTGTGAGTCAGCTCAAACACTTCACCCAGGTGTGTGAGTCAGCCCAAACACTTCCCTCAGGTGTGTGAGTCAGCTCAAACACTTCCCCCAGGTGTGTGAGTCAGCTCAAACACTTCCCCCGGGGGTGTAAGTCAGCCCAAACACTTCCCCCGGGGGTGTGAGTCAGCTCAAACACTTCCCCCAGGTGTGTGAGTCAGCCCAAACACTTCCCCCAGGTGTGTGAGTTAGCCCAAACACTTCCCCCGGGGGTGTGAGTGTACTCAAACACTTCCCCCGGGGGTGTGAGTCAGCCCAAACACTTCCCCGGGGGTGTGAGTCAGCTCAAACACTTCCCCCGGGGGTGTGAGTCAGCCCAAACACTTCCCCCGGGGGTGTGAGTCAGCTCAAACACTTCCCCCGGGGGTGTGAGTCAGCTCAAACACTTCCCCCAATGGGTCTGAGTCAGCTCAAACACTTCTCCCGGGGGTGTGAGTCAGCTCAAACACTTCCCCCGGGGGTGTGAGTCAGCTCAAACACTTCCCCCGGGGGTGTGAGTCAGCTCAAACACTTCCCCCAATGGGTGTGAGTCAGCTCAAACACTTCGCCCGGGGGTGTGAGTCAGCTCAAACACTTCCCCCGGGGGTGTGAGTCAGCCCAAACACTTCCCCCGGGGGTGTGAGTCAGCTCAAACACTTCCCCCGGGGGTGTGAGTCAGCCCAAACACTTCCCCCGGGGGTGTGAGTCAGCTCAAACACTTCACCCAGGTGTGTGAGTCAGCCCAAACACTTCCCCCAGGTGTGTGAGTCAGCCCAAACACTTCCCCCGGGGGTGTGAGTCTACTCAAACATTTCCCCCGGGGGGTGTGAGTCAGCCCAAACACTTCCCCCGGGGGTGTGAGTCAGCTCAAACACTTCCCCCGGGGGTGTGAGTCAGCCCAAACACTTCCCCCCGGGGGTGTGAGTCAGCTCAAACACTTCCCCCGGGGGTGTGAGTCAGCCCAAACACTTCCCCCGGGGGTGTGAGTCAGCTCAAACACTTCCCCCGGGGGTGTGAATCAGCCCAAACACTTCCCCCGGGGGTGTGAGTCAGCCCAAACACTTCCCCCGGGGGTGTGAGTCAGCTCAAACACTTCCCCCGGGGGTGTGAGTCAGCCCAAACACTTCCCCCGGGGCCCCGGGGCTGTGAGTCAGTTCAAACACTTCCCCGGGGGGTGTGAGTCAGCTCAAACACTTCCCCCGGGGGTGTGAGTCAGCCCAAACACTTCCCCCGGGTGTGTGAGTCAGCTCAAACACTTCACCCAGGTGTGTGAGTCAGCCCAAACACTTCCCTCAGGTGTGTGAGTCAGCTCAAACACTTCCCCCAGGTGTGTGAGTCAGCTCAAACACTTCCCCCGGGGGTGTAAGTCAGCCCAAACACTTCCCCCGGGGGTGTGAGTCAGCTCAAACACTTCCCCCAGGTGTGTGAGTCAGCCCAAACACTTCCCCCAGGTGTGTGAGTTAGCCCAAACACTTCCCCCGGGGGTGTGAGTGTACTCAAACACTTCCCCCGGGGGTGTGAGTCAGCCCAAACACTTCCCCGGGGGTGTGAGTCAGCTCAAACACTTCCCCCGGGGGTGTGAGTCAGCCCAAACACTTCCCCCGGGGGTGTGAGTCAGCTCAAACACTTCCCCCGGGGGTGTGAGTCAGCTCAAACACTTCCCTTAATGGGTCTGAGTCAGCTCAAACACTTCTCCCGGGGGTGTGAGTCAGCTCAAACACTTCCCCCGGGGGTGTGAGTCAGCTCAAACACTTCCCCCGGGGGTGTGAGTCAGCTCAAACACTTCCCCCAATGGGTGTAAGTCAGCTCAAACACTTCCCCCGGGGGTGTGAGTCAGCTCAAACACTTCCCCCGGGGGTGTGAGTGTTATACTCAAATTCTGTCAGTTGAAATGTAACCAATCACAGGCAAGTAGGCCTCTGACGTCATGCCAGACAGAGGAGCATCAAGCATGCTCCCAGCAGCCTCAGTTATCCTCACAGACCCAGAGTAGGTGGACCTCGGCTGGCCAGTTATACACCTGTTGCCTCACTCAATAAATATATACAGAAGCGACTACTGTGTCTACATTCAACCCGAACAAGGCAAACGAATACTGGTAGCAGCAGTGGGATCCAGAAATTTTTTTCTGGAAGCAAAAGTTCCAGTACCCAGCATCGCCTCGTGTTCCAGCCAAAACCGCCGCCACCGCCACCGCCATAAGCCGCCATCCTGCCACCCACGCATCAAATATTGTGCCAGACCGGGGTCCTGCCATCAACCACTACTCCAGGCCAACGTTTCAGAAGTAAGGGTCAATATTTTCCTTTGAGAACGCTCACTCATCAGTGAGGAGGAAGGAAGCTTCCCGCGCCAGCCATTTTTGAACCTCGCGCCACCACGTGGGAACCACCTATTACACCCACCACCACCACCACCGCCACCCAAGCTGACAGTATCAAGCTTCGTGAGGGTGCAAGCTACTGCAATCGTCGTCAGCCATCGTCGCAAGTATCAACTGGTTATTCCATCGTCGCAATATTGTCGTCGTCAGAATTTATCTTCGTGCCTCTAGCCTGAACAGTGTGGGGTCCCTGAGTCTCGCGCCACCGCCGCCAGGAGCGCTGCCGTCGCATCCAGTTTGTAAACACGCCTCACATGGGCCTCTTCAGATCTTCACGACGCTTCTCCTACTTTGGCTACTGGTGATCCTCATAAATTACAACCCTGAGATAAGTAATTGCTAGTTGAGAACAACGTGCCAAGTGTTAAAAAGTGACTTATGTAATAATTCCCATAATATCCTGTGAATTAACCATTCAGTGACTTGTTAAATATTGGAGCTGGTTCAGTACTGCACTCCCCACAGTTTTCCTGTGTGATTTCAACATTCCTGCTTCTTACAGTAATTTCATTGAATTTTAATTGTTCTCCTAGAGTGTTATTGGTAAATTCAAAGTCCAGTGAATTAAGAAATCCTTGTTTTAGTAGCAGTTAAGGATTTGTGCAATATAATTTTTTTTTAATTTCTCCAGACCTAACTTGAAATTTATCCTTTAAGCATTTTATTTTAAACTTTTACCATAGGAGTTATATACATTCCTGTGTCCAGTTTATGTGCTACATCCATATTTCTTGCATTGCCACTTGTTGTGTTGAATCTTTTTAATGAAATTTTGCAATTGCATTTCCCAGTTTTTATTCTAAATTGCTGTGCTTAGTCTGGTTTAATTAATTTACATACATCTAATTCCAGTCATTTTTTAATGAAAGATTGCTAAATTTAGTTTACAATTGCTTGTTCTTGATTATTTTCTTGCCTAGCCCAATTTAATAATTTTATTTCTGCCATTTTTACTTTAGCCAAGTTGATATTTTTTTGTGTTTATTTTTGTGTATACTATTTCTGATGCCAGGTGCACTTAATTATAATCTGCGTTCAAATATTACTTCCACGGCTGTGACAATGCCTACCACTGTTGAAACCCCTTCAGAATCAATGGGAACAGTTGCTCGTCCCAATGGCCAGAGATCAGCTCAGGAAATGGCTATTCCTCTTTTTGCTGGGGAATCGCGTTTATTAGAATCATGGTTTAGTAAGGTTGAAGCGAAAACAGTTGCACGTTTTTCTAAGCCTACTGATGCCGAATACTTAGCAATTGCACGGTCAGCCGTGGACACAACCAAAGGTGATGCACGTTTTGTTGTTGATGAGAAAGCCATTGTTAGCCTCCAGTCTTGGCCTGAATTTAAGGATTTCTTTCGCCGTCGCTTTGTTAATAAAGGAGACCTAGACCCATATAGGTTAGTCAAGAAAATTGCCAATGCCACCATGCAGCCTGGTGAATCGTTTAATGCGTTTACTAGCCGTCTCGATCAGTATCTGTATGCCTTAGTTTCTGCTATGAATAATTCGACTTGGTTAGATAAAGACAATAATCTGTCCCCTGAGGCTATGGCCAAAATGATAGCATTTGGTACTTTAATGCATTTTGCCCCCGAGCATACAAAACCAATCGTTGAGCAACAAAATTTTGGTGTTAAACATGAAATTGGTGAAGTATTTGAGGCTATTAACAATGCCGCAGATAAACTAGCTCCCCGAAGTGCTCAACTGTTGCCACCCTCTGATGCTGTAAATGTAGTCACAAGCTCTCAGCATCCTCCCACAAATTCTCAAAACTCTTGGTCGCAGAAGCGTACCCATGCTCGTAGCCCCCAGTCAAATTCGCCGCCTCATAAAATGCCGAAACGCCATAGTCCACAACCATCCACTCCCTCATGTTGGCATTGTGGTAAGAGTAACCACCTTGCAAGGGACTGTTGGTCCGCCCCTAGATCATCACCTCCTAGACAATTCTCTCGGCCCCCTCATCAATCTAATCATTCTAGGCTTCCATATTGCACGTACCATAAACAAGTTGGTCACCACACTGCGGATTGTAGAGCTAGGCAACGGACATCTCCACCTCGTAACTCCCATGGTCAGTCTTGGCGAGGCTCACAGCGTCCAAGACATTATCAGAACTCTCGTAATTACAACTCCCAGCCCAGCTATAATGCAATTTCAAATTATAATGCTCAGTCACAGAATGCTGGAGCTCAGAATGTTCACTCCATGTCGTCGGGAAACCCCCAAGGCCATCCGCTAACCAATTCAAGCTAGCCAATCCTAGTGCCCTCCCTGTGTATTCAGTAGCTACCCAAAATAGATTTGGACACTTGACAGAGGAGGACACTGACTCTAGACCAGTTGTAGATGTTGACGGATCCACAGTAAATTTGACACAAACAAGACACAGATATCCCAGACAACATAAGTCAAAAATAGTAACTTGTCCAGTCTCAAGTGATGGTCCCCTTGTATCAGCCATTGTACATGGTAGAGTTTTAAAAGTTTTTCTTGACTCAGGTGCAAAAATTAATATTGTCAAGCCCTCAGCTCTTAGAGACATTGAAAGTAAGCACCCTACTATTTTAAAACAGTCACACATACCTTTTCTAAGTGGTATTTCAGGAAATAAAGTAAAAGTTCAGGGTGAAATTGACCTCCCACTCAAGTTCAATGATGTCACATTGTCTATAACATGTTTAGTTGTTGACATTATTCATTTTCCTGGAGACATTCTCTTAGGTCTGTACACCATGATTGATGAAAATATTGCATTGTTTCCCCATCGTTGGAACATAAGTATCAAAGACCATGTCATACCCTTGTGTAGCATGTATCGACAGGGCCACGAGTTCAACCTTCAATCAGATTATGTTAATTTTGTTGACACCCGCCTTGCTAGCGTAGGTTTGTCAGATCATTGTCGTGGTAGCATACCCGAGAAAACAGGCACTCGATTGAAGCATAGTAGTTGTACAGTTGTTAAGGAGAATGAGTATCGGGACTTTCTGGAAGGGGACGCCCTAACGGATTCTCGTTGTCTCGCTCGCCTGGCAGCTTCCATCTCTGAAGTCAGTGGTTCCACGGCTACTGACACTGTGTTACACCCTCATTCTCTCACCAGAATAAGAGTTAAGGTTCAGGGAGTGCCTGAGTTGTCGGATGTGATTGCGGAAAGTGAAACATGTAAAGTGAATGGTACATTTGTTGAACCCTCCTGGCACACAGTGCAGGATGGTACTGTCTCACTTTTTATCGCGAACACAAGTAATGCCGATATCCATCTCCAGTCTGGTACCCATGTTGTAGATTTTGCCCATTACTCGTTACCGGTGCGAGTTGTGGATGATGTCTCCATGGATCATACTGTTTGTACACTCACACCAGGAGAACAGGGATCTCAGCCAGAGGTGCAAGCGCAACACCTCAGTCCTACTGATTTTCCTGACTCTGTGGCTCAGCTTTTGAAAATTTTGAACAAGAATAGAGCTGTTGTTGCTCTACCAGGAGAAAAATTAGGTCTCACTCCTCTCATTACACATAAAATTCCCCTTGAACAAGGAACTACGCCTATTTATGTACCAGCTTACCGTCTTCCCCATTCTCAGAGAGCAGAAGCAGATAGACTTGTAGAAGAAATGTTACAGAGTGATGTAATTGAATCGAGTAATTCGCCATGGAACGCTCCATTGATTCTTGTACCAAAGCGAGATGGGACTTGGAGACCTGTAATCGATTATCGCAAGCTTAACAGAGTAACAATACCTGATCGTTTCCCACTTCCAGTTCTAAATGATTTGTTGCAAAGTATTGGTCGAAACAAAGTATTCTCAACGTTAGATTTGTTGCAGGGATTCTGGCAAATCCCCCTTGATGAGGAAAGTAAACAATTGACAGCCTTTAGTACTCCCAATGGTCATTTTCATTTCAAAAGAATGCCGTTTGGTTTGCGTAGTAGTCCAATAACCTTTTCACGGCTCATGACAAATCTATTTCGTAGATTGATAGGAAGTACGCTTCTAGTTTACCTTGATGATCTCATAATCATGTCGCAAGATGTTCAGACTCATTTCCAGAACCTTGAAAAAGTACTTGCAAAGCTCGCTGAAGCTAATTTAAAAATAAAGCTTGCAAAATGTTCATTTTTAAAGCAAAAGATTAATTTCCTAGGTCATACAGTTACACCTTCAGGTATTACATTGAATGAATCAAAAATTATTGCTGCCCGTGATTTTCCAACACCTCGTACCGCAGAAGCCGTAAGACAGTTCACAGGTCTTGTAGGATTTTATCGTTCATTTATTGCTGGATTCTCTATTATAGCCGCTCCGCTTTACAAGTTGCAAAGAAAAGATGAACCCTTTGTTTGGGGAGAGGCCCAGGATCAGTCATTCAAAAAACTCAAAGCAGCCTTGATTTCGTCACCTGTCCTTAGGTATCCAGATTTTTCTAAACCTTTTACGTTGGTTACAGATGCTAGTGACATAGGTTTAGGTGCTGCATTACTTCAAACAGAAGGTCACAGAGATCACGCAATAGCTTATGCTAGCCGCACATTATCTAAAGAAGAGAAAAATTATAGTGCAACAGAACGAGAAGCCTTGGCAGTTGTTTGGGCACTTAAACATTTCAAGGATACAATTTATAATTACCCAGTTCATGTTCTTACAGATCACCAACCATTAATTCCCTTGTTCAAAAATAAGAATCCAGTTGGAAAGTTTGCTAGATATTTGCTCACAATTCAAGAATTCAATCCCACATTTGGATATATTCCAGGAAAGCAAAATGTTGTAGCCGATGCGTTTTCTCGACACGTAGCTGCGATTCAGTTAAATTACCCAGCATTAGATGCTACAGTAGTAGAAACGGAACAAAGACAAGACCCCATATGGGCACCCGTCATTAAATTTTTGACTAAGCAAGACACTCGCCCGATTCATAAACCACCAGTACCATTGAAAGAACTAGTTATGTTGGACAATTTACTGTGTAGAGTAGTAAAGCTAGGGACAGCCCCGAGGAAATGTTGTCAGTTAGTTGTTCCAGCTGTCTTGGTACCAACTGTGTTAAAAATTATCCATGATGCTCCTGCAAGTGCACATCCAGGAAAGGATCGTACACTCCAACAAGGTCGATTGAAATATTTTTGGCCAAAAATGGCTAAGGAGATTGCTCATTATGTTGACAGATGTTTAACTTGTTTACAGCACAAGGGACATGTTTCAGGACCTAATCCAATTCAGGTGTACCCAGCAACTAAAGCTCCTTGGGAACGAATATCGATGGACTTATTGACAAATTTTGCGGAAACAGAGAAAGGGAACAAACATTTGCTTGTAATGGTCGATAATTTTTCACGGTTTTGCGAACTAGTTCCTATCCCGAACAAAACAGCTGAAACCATAGCCAGCGCATTCCATGACCAAATAATTTGTAGATATAGTATGCCTAAAGTAATCCTTTCAGATAATGGTCCAGAATTCAGTAATAGTATTCTAACTAGCTTGTGTGATTTATATAACATCAAAAAATGTAGCATCATGCCTTATCATCCGGCAAGTAATGGACTAGCTGAACGTACTAACAGGAAAGTGTTAGATGCCTTGAGAGTCACGTTGAATTTTGATAACAACAATTGGGATGATTTTATACCCTTAATTCAGTGTGCTATAAATTCTTCAATTAATGTTTCTACTGGTGACACACCTCACGCTATTCTTTATGGTACAGATAAGATCCTCCCTAATGAATTGATTAACGTACCTCCTACTCCCTTATATAACGTAGATGATTTTGTTCAAGTGAAGCGTAGACAAATGCAATTAGTATTCAAGAAAATACGAGAACAACTGTCCAAAGCAACAGCCGAGTTCACTCTAGCAAGGAATGCACGAGCTAAACCCAATAAAATAACTATTGGATCTGTAGTAATGATACTTAACCAACACAGGTCTGGTCCTATGTACAAGTTAACTAAGAAATTTTTGGGTCCATATAAGGTAATCGAGCTTATTAAAGGTAACAAATACAGACTTAAGAACTTGTTAACAGGAGAGTACATAAATGAACATTTAGACCACATGAAGTTAGCTAAAATGACTGTTGACGAGACTGATGAGGAAGATGACAATGAACTTACCCAGACAGATACTCCTACTCGGACACCACCTTCTGTGGTTGACAGACCACTTGATGTTCAGCAACCCCATACTAGCAATTATAATCTTAGATCTAGACCTCTCGTTTCAACCGTGCACTCACCACACGTCCATTGGCTAGATGTTAACGAGGATATCTCTCAAGATGATAGTTTGTCACATGAAGTTTCATCTGTTCCGGACCTTCAGTCAGAGCCAGAGTTGTATAGTGCTCTGGATGAGCTAGGTGTAGATATCCGCAGAATTTATAATTGAATGCACTCTGTAGTTATTCTGTTTGTTTTGAAAAAAAAAAAAAAAAAAACTCAATTGCAGTATTTCTACCACATGTGTCTTATTATTACCATTATATATAATGTATAGTTTTTCTCAACTTTATTTTGTTATGAATTAGATGCCATTGTTAAGTCTACTACCATTTGTATTTTTACAGTGCTTGTCATAAGAGTTATTATTGTTCTAGCAACCACATTGAGGCCAGTGAATCCTGACTGCTATCACGCAGATGTTAGTCTTCTTGATCCAGGTCTTGTATATGCTTGTAAATATATTGCACATTATATATATTGTACATTGGTCTTGTAAATATATT
This sequence comes from Procambarus clarkii, assembly GCF_040958095.1. Classification (NCBI taxonomy): domain Eukaryota; kingdom Metazoa; phylum Arthropoda; class Malacostraca; order Decapoda; family Cambaridae; genus Procambarus; species Procambarus clarkii. The sequence continues at coordinate 6,377,589 of NC_091172.1, forward strand.
GTATTATATCAGAAAAAAAAAAGAGAAAAAAAAAAAATTATCTATCTTGAAATTCAATTGTGGTTGTTAGGTCAGAACTTTGTTCTATTAATGTAATAATTGTTTAATTTTGTATGGTTTTCAAGCACATGCCATTGACACATGTTAATAATTTTGTTTAGGCAATACCTTGAGTTGTATTGTTCATATCTGATCAGTAGACATACACATGTTCTTAATACTCTGATTTAATCAAAGCATTGTTACCATGATTTTCACCTATTATGATGAATTTTTTTTTTGGTGCATATATGCCGAGTTGTTTGTATTACGCACACCTGATCTTCTTTCAATGTTTTATTATGCAAATTTCACATGTAAGCCATTATTGTATGCCACCGAGGTCCTTTCAGTATCATTGTAACTATATAGCTAGCCAGAGCTTGTCGACAAGGGACGTCGACTTGGTAGCGTGTCCGAGCGGTGTTATACTCAAATTCTGTCAGTTGAAATGTAACCAATCACAGGCAAGTAGGCCTCTGACGTCATGCCAGACAGAGGAGCATCAAGCATGCTCCCAGCAGCCTCAGTTATCCTCACAGACCCAGAGTAGGTGGACCTCGGCTGGCCAGTTATACACCTGTTGCCTCACTCAATAAATATATACAGAAGCGACTACTGTGTCTACATTCAACCCGAACAAGGCAAACGAATATGAGTCAGCCCAAACACTTCCCCCGGGGGTGTGAGTCAGCTCAAACACTTCCCCCGGGGGTGTGAGTCAGCCCAAACACTTCCCCCGGGGGTGTGAGTCAGCTCAAACACTTCACCCAGGTGTGTGAGTCAGCCCAAACACTTCCCCCAGGTGTGTGAGTCAGCCCAAACACTTCCCCCGGGGGTGTGAGTCTACTCAAACATTTCCCCCGGGGGGTGTGAGTCAGCCCAAACACTTCCCCCGGGGGTGTGAGTCAGCTCAAACACTTCCCCCGGGGGTGTGAGTCAGCCCAAACACTTCCCCCCGGGGGTGTGAGTCAGCTCAAACACTTCCCCCGGGGGTGTGAGTCAGCCCAAACACTTCCCCCGGGGGTGTGAGTCAGCTCAAACACTTCCCCCGGGGGTGTGAATCAGCCCAAACACTTCCCCCGGGGGTGTGAGTCAGCTCAAACACTTCCCCCGGGGGTGTGAGTCAGCCCAAACACTTCCCCCGGGTGTGTGAGTCAGCTCAAACACTTCACCCAGGTGTGTGAGTCAGCCCAAACACTTCCCTCAGGTGTGTGAGTCAGCTCAAACACTTCCCCCAGGTGTGTGAGTCAGCCCAAACACTTCCCCCGAGGGTGTGAGTCAGCCCAAACACTTCCCCCGGGGGTGTGAGTTAGCCCAAACACTTCCCCCGGGGGTGTGAGTCAGCTCAAACACTTCCCCCGGGGGTGTGAGTTAGCCCAAACACTTCCCCCGGGGGTGTGAGTCTACTCAAACACTTCCCCCGGGGGTGTGAGTCAGCCCAAACACTTCCCCCGGGGGTGTGAGTCAGCTCAAACACTTCCCCCGGGGGTGTGAGTCAGCCCAAACACTTCCCCCGGGGGTGTGAGTCAGCTCAAACACTTCCCCCAATGGGTGTGAGTCAGCTCAAACACTTCCCCCGGGGGTGTGAGTCAGCTCAAACACTTCCCTCGGGGGTGTGAGTCAGCCCAAACACTTCCCCCGGGGGTGTGAGTCAGCTCAAACACTTCCCCCGGGGGTGTGAGTCAGCTCAAACACTTCACCCAGGTGTGTGAGTCAGCCCAAACACTTCCCCCAATGGGTGTGAGTCAGCTCAAACACTTCCCCCGGGTGTGTGAGTCAGCTCAAACACTTCCCCCGGGGGTTTGAGTCAGCTCAAACACTTCCCCCGGGGGTGTGAGTCAGCCCAAACACTTCCCCCGGGGGTGTGAGTCAGCTCAAACACTTCCCCCGGGGGTGTGAGTCAGCTCAAACACTTCACCCAGGTGTGTGAGTCAGCCCAAACACTTCCCCCAATGGGTGTGAGTCAGCCCAAACACTTCCCCCAGGTGTATGAGTCAGCTCAAACACTGACTGGAACACTTGGAAGAGTCATATGCAGTATGTGGAGGAATACAAAAAAGGATTCCTCCAGAGGGACAGGATGAAGGAGGAGAGAGCCAGGGCAGCAGAGGCAAGGAGGAAGCGCAGTGAGAGAGGAGGAGTAAACCAGGAAATCACAGCCCCCAACACAACAGTCCCAGAGACAAGAGGGGAACCCACAACCAGCATCCCAGCAACACCAGAGGGGAGGGCAACACCACCCCCCCCCCTCTGCATTGAAACCCTCCTTTCCCCCTCACTCTTCCTGCCCCCACTCAAATGCTCACCCAACCCTCCGTCCCCTCCATCCCTTTCCGACACTGTCACCCCTACCCCTATTCCCCACCATGTCCCCCCTCCTGACTTTCCCCCCTGTCCCCCCCTCCCCCCTTCATCCCATACCCTCCCTATCCCTCCTCCCCCCCTCACCCCGTGTCCTCTATGTCCCCCTCTATCTCCTTACCCCATATAGGGTGCCGGATAGGATGTCTCAGTCGAGGCCACCGCCTGGTGGCCGGGTGCCCTCTGATACGTGGGTGATTTGGGAAGGGTACTGCTTGCGCTTTCCGATATACAAGTTCCCGGAGAAATATTAGTTAACGTCTTGCACACACCGCTACACCGTGCGTGGATCAGCTGCTGCCGTGAATTCGTCACCCCACCCCACCTGTCCTACCTTCCCTTGAACCCCCACCCCCACCCCAAAATCCTCTGAGACACTGCAAACCACCTCACAGATCTTCACACTCAAAGAACAGCTTTCCCCACCAGCAGAACGCTCACCAAGAAGGGAGACAAGTAAATGAACAGAAGAAAGTGAGCTTCGAGGTAATGTACACTAACATAAATGGGATTACAAATAAAACAAGTGAACTCGGAGAATGGGCACTAGAAGAAAACCCAGACATAATAGCACTCATAGAAACAAAGCTAACGAAAACCATAACAAGTGCAGTGTTTCCACAGGACTACTATGTAGTGAGGAAAGAGAGAGAAGGGAGAGGAGGAGGTGGTGTAGCTTTGCTGATAAGAGAAGGTAGGAGTTTTGAAGGTTCATGGTTAATCAGAGCTGTGAAGGTTTCAGTGACTACATATCAGGCACCATAGCAACTGGAGGACAGAAAATTATAGTAATAGTCATATATAACCCCCCCGCCAAACGACAGAAGACCCAGACAGGAATATGATAGAAAGAACATGGCCACCATCAATATAATAGAGAGAGCAGCTTCTGTGACTAGCAGGAACGCATCCAGACTACTAATCTTGGGAGACTTCAACCACGAGAAGATAGATTGGGAGAACAGACACCCACATGGAGGACCAGACACATGGAGAGCTAAACTGCTGGACGTGGCAACAAGAAACATTCTAAGTCAACACGTCAAGGGACCGACAAGAATGAGAGGAGAGGATGAACCAGCATTGCTTGATCTGATTTTTATCCTAATGAGTCGGATATAAGAGAAGTTAAGTTGGAAGTCCCTTTGGGAATGAGTGATCACAGTGTATTGAGCTTTGAGTACCTGGTTGAGTTAGGGATTATCTCCCCCAAAAAAGAATCTGGGAAACAAAGGGTTGGCGTACCAAAAAAGGAAACTATGAGGAGATGAATCCTAAGGGATATACCATGGGACACAGAACTCAGAACTAAGTCCATACAAGACATGATGGACTGTCACCCAAAAGTGTCAGGAGGCAGTAAACAGGTTTATCCCGGCCCGACAGGAAAAAAAACGAGAAGCAAAAGAAGAATCCTTGGTTTAATAGGGAATGTATGAAAGCAAAGGAGCTAAACAAAAGGGCGCGGAGGAACTTCCGTAATAACAGAACACCAGAAAGTAGAGAGAGATACCAGAGTGCCAGGAATGAATATGTCAGGATGAGAAGAGAGGCAGAAAGACAATACGAAAATGACATCGCAAGCAAGGCATAGACTCAACCTAAATTGCTGCACAGCCACATCAGGAGAGAAACAACAGTAAAGGAACAGGTAATGAAAATAAGGAGAGGTGCAGAAGGATTCACTGCAAACGACAAGGAAATGTGTGAGGAACTGAATAAGAAATTCCAGGAGGTCTTCACCTTAGAGCAAGGTGAGATTCCAGAGATTAGAGAGGAAATTGTTAATCAGGAACCAATAGAAGAGTTTGAGATTACCAGTGGGGAAATAAGGAAGTGTTTACTAGAGTTGGATGTGACAAAGGCAATTGGCCCAGATGGAATCTCCCCTTGGATACTAAAGTGAGGAGCAGAAGCACTGTGCCTGCCACTGTCCATAGTGTATAACAAATCACTGGCAACAGGGGAATGCCAGAAATTTGGAAAGCAGCTAATGTAATTCCGATATACAAGAAAGGGGATAGACAGGAGGCACTCAACTAAAGACCAGTGTCCCTAACCTGCATACCATGCAAGGTGATGGAGAAGATTGTGCGAAGAAAGCTAGTGGAACATCTGGAGCGAAAGAACTTTGTAACACAGCATCAACATGGGTTCAGGGATGGCAACTCCTGCCTCACAGGGCTAATTGAATTCTACGACCAGGCAACCAAAATCAGGCAAGAAAGAAAAGGGTGGGCAGACTTCATGTTTTTGGATTGCCAGAATGCCTTTGATACAGTACCACACAAGAGGCTAGTGAAAAAAGCTGGAGATGCAGGCTGGAGTGAAAGGGAAAGTACTATGTTGGAGAAGGGAGTACCTAAGCAACAGAAGACAACAAGTCACTGTGAGGGGTTAGGTCTCGTCACGAGTGGAGTCCCACAGGGGTCAGTCCTTGGACCTATACTGTTTCTGATATATGTAAATGATCTCCCAGAGGGTATAGACTCGTTTCTCTCGATGTTTGCTCATGATGCAAAAGTTATGAGGAGGATTGAAACAGAGGATGATAGTAGGAGGCTACAAGATGACCTAGACAGACTGAATGAATGGTCCAACAAATGGCTGCTAAAGTTCAACCCGAGTAAATGCAAAGTAAGGAAACTAGGCAGTAGAAACAGGAGGCCAGACACAGGATACAGATTAGGAGATGAAATACTTAATGAAACGGATAGATAGAAATATCTAGGAATTGATATCACACCAAACCTGTCCCCTGAAGCCCACATAAAAAGAATTACGTCTGCGGCATATGCGAGGCTGGCTAACATCAGAACAGCCTTCAGAAACCTGTGTAAGGAATCATTCAGAATCTTGTATACCACATACGTAAGACTAATCCTGGAGTATGCGGCCCCAGCATGGAGCCCGTACCTTGTCAAGCACAAGACGAAGTTGGAAAAAGTTCAGAGGTATGCCACTAGACTAGTCCCAGAACTAAGAGGCATGAGTTACGAGAAAAGGCTGCGGGAAATGCACCTTACGACACTGGAAGACAGAAGAGTAAGTGGAGACATGATCACTACCTTCAAAAACCTCAGGGGAATTGACAGTGTAGACAAGGATAAACTATTCAACACTGGTGGTAAGCGAGCAAGGGGACACAGATGAAAACTGAGTACCCATATGAGCCACAGGAACGTTAGAAAGAACTTTTTCAGTGTCAGAGTAGTTAACAGGTGGAATGCATTAGGTAGTGATGTGGTGGAGGCTGACTCCACACACAGTTTTAAATGTAGATATGATAGAGCCCAGTAGGCTCAGGAACCTGTACACCAGTTGATTGACAGTTGAGAGGCGGGATCAAAGAGACAAAGCTCAACCCCCGCAAGCACAATTAAGTGAGTAAAATTAGGTGAGTACACACACACACACACACACAGAGACACATACAGAGAGAGACACAGACAGAGACACACACAGAGACACACACAGAGACACACACAGAGACACACACAGAGACACACACACACAGACAGACACACAGAGACACACGCAGAGACACACACAGAGACACACACACACAGAGACACACACACAGAGACACACACAGAGACACACACACACAGACAGACACACAGAGACACACGCAGAGACACACACAGAGACACACACACTCAGAGACACACACAGAGACACACACACAGACACACACAGAGACACACACAGACACACACAGAGACACACACAGAGACACAGACACAGACACACACAGAGACACACACAGACACACACAGAGACACACACAGAGACACACACAGAGACACACACACAGACACACACACAGACACACACAGAGATACACACAGAGACACACACACACAGAGACACACACACACACAGACACACACACACACAGACACGCACAGAGAGACACACACAGAGACCCACACACAGACACGCACAGAGAGACACACACAGAGACACACACAGAGACACACACAGAGACACACACAGACACACACAGAGACACACACAGAGACACACACAGAGACACACATAGAGACACACACAGAGACAAACACAGAAACACACACAGAGATCTAGGTAACTAGGTAACAGGGGCCTCGTAGCCTGGTGGATAGCGCGCAGGATTCGTAATTCTGTGGCGCGGGTTCGATTCCCGCACGAGGCAGAAACAAATGGGCAAAGTTTCTTTCACCCTGAATGCCCCTGTTACCTAGCAGTAAATAGGTACCTGGAAGTTAGTCAGTTGTCACGGGCTGCTTCCTGGGGTGTGTGTGTGTGTGTGTGTGGTGTGGAGAAAAAAAAAAAAAAAAAAAAAAAAAGTAGTTAGTAAACAGTTGATTGACAGTTGAGAGGCGGGCCGAAAGAGCAAAGCTCAACCCCCGTAAAAACACAACTAGTAAACAGAGACACACACAGAGACACAGAACTTTGACTTTGTCAGAACTTTGTATACCACATATGTCAGGCCAATCCTGGAGTATGCAGCCCCAGCATGGAGTCCATATCTAGTCAGGGATAAGACTAAACTGGAAAAGGTTCAAAGGTTTGCCACCAGACTAGTACCCGAGCTGAGAGGTATGAGCTACGAGGAGAGACTACGGGAATTAAACCTCACTTCGCTGGAAGACAGAAGAGTTAGGGGGACATGATCACCACATTCAAGATTCTGAAGGGAATTGATAGGGTAGATAAAGACAGTCTATTTAACACAAGGGGAATACGTACAAGGGGACACAGGTGGAAACTGAGTGCCCAAATGAGCCACAAAGATATTAGAAAGAACTTTTTTAGTGTCAGAGTGGTTGACAAATGGAATGCATTAGGAAGAGATGTGGCGGAGGCTGACTCCATACACAGTTTAAAGTGTAGATATGAGAGAGCTCGATAGGCTCAGGAATCTGTACACCTGTTGATTGACAGTTGAGAGGCGGGACCAAAGAGCCAGAGCTCAACCCCCGCAAACACAACTAGGTGAGTACAACTAGGTGAGTACACAGAGACAAACACACACAGAGACACACACAGAGATACACACACAGACACACAGACACACACAGAGACACACACAGACACACACACAGACACACACAGAGACACACACACACAGACACACACACAGACACGCACAGAGACACACACAGAGACACACACAGACACACACAGACACACACAGAGACACACACAGAGACACACACAGAGACACACACACAGAGACACACAGAGACACACACAGAGACACACACAGAGACACACACACACAGACACACACAGAGACACACACACAGACACACACACAGACACACACAGAGACACACACACAGACACACACAGACACACACACACACAGACACACAGAGACACACACACAGACACACACACAGACACACAAAGAGACACACACACACACAGACACACACACACACACAGAGAGACACACACAGAGACACACAGACACACACAGAGACACACACACACACACACAGAGACACACAGACACACACAGACACACACAGACACACACAGAGACACACACACAGAGACACACACACACAGACACACACACACACAGAGACACACACATACACAGAGACACACACACAGAGACACACACAGAGACACACACAGAGACACACACACAGAGACACACACAGAGAGACACACACACAGACACACACACACACACACACAGAGACACACACACACACAGAGACACACACACACACAGAGACACACACACACACAGAGACACACAGAGACATACACACACAGAGACACACACAGAGACACACACACAGAGACACACACACAGAGACACACAGAGACACACACACACAGAGACACACACACACAGAGACACACACAGAGACACACACACACAGAGACACACACAGAGACACACACAGAGAGACACACAGAGACACACACAGAGCCACACACAGTGACACACACAGTGACACACACAGAGACACACACAGAGACACACACTGAGACACACACAGACACACACACAGACACACACAGAGACACACACAGAGACACACACAGAGACACACACACACACAGACACACACAGAGAGACACACACACAGACTCACACAGAGACACACACAGAGACACACACAGAGAGACACACACACAGACACACACTGAGACACACACAGAGACACACACAGAGACACACACAGAGACACACACACAGACACACACACAGACACACACAGAGATACACACAGAGACACACACACACAGAGACACACACACACACAGACACACACACACACAGACACGCACAGAGAGACACACACAGAGACCCACACACAGACACACACAGAGACACACACAGACACGCACAGAGAGACACACACAGAGACACACACAGAGACACACACAGAGACACACACAGACACACACAGAGACACACACAGAGACACACACAGAGACACACATAGAGACACACACAGAGACAAACACAGAAACACACACAGAGATCTAGGTAACTAGGTAACAGGGGCCTCGTAGCCTGGTGGATAGCGCGCAGGATTCGTAATTCTGTGGCGCGGGTTCGATTCCCGCACGAGGCAGAAACAAATGGGCAAAGTTTCTTTCACCCTGAATGCCCCTGTTACCTAGCAGTAAATAGGTACCTGGAAGTTAGTCAGTTGTCACGGGCTGCTTCCTGGGGTGTGTGTGTGTGTGTGTGTGGTGTGGAGAAAAAAAAAAAAAAAAAAAAAAAAAGTAGTTAGTAAACAGTTGATTGACAGTTGAGAGGCGGGCCGAAAGAGCAAAGCTCAACCCCCGTAAAAACACAACTAGTAAACAGAGACACACACAGAGACACAGAACTTTGACTTTGTCAGAACTTTGTATACCACATATGTCAGGCCAATCCTGGAGTATGCAGCCCCAGCATGGAGTCCATATCTAGTCAGGGATAAGACTAAACTGGAAAAGGTTCAAAGGTTTGCCACCAGACTAGTACCCGAGCTGAGAGGTATGAGCTACGAGGAGAGACTACGGGAATTAAACCTCACTTCGCTGGAAGACAGAAGAGTTAGGGGGACATGATCACCACATTCAAGATTCTGAAGGGAATTGATAGGGTAGATAAAGACAGTCTATTTAACACAAGGGGAATACGTACAAGGGGACACAGGTGGAAACTGAGTGCCCAAATGAGCCACAAAGATATTAGAAAGAACTTTTTTAGTGTCAGAGTGGTTGACAAATGGAATGCATTAGGAAGAGATGTGGTGGAGGCTGACTCCATACACAGTTTAAAGTGTAGATATGAGAGAGCTCGATAGGCTCAGGAATCTGTACACCTGTTGATTGACAGTTGAGAGGCGGGACCAAAGAGCCAGAGCTCAACCCCCGCAAACACAACTAGGTGAGTACAACTAGGTGAGTACACAGAGACAAACACACACAGAGACACACACAGAGATACACACAGAGACACACAGACACACACAGAGACACACACAGACACACACAGAGACACACACACACAGACACACACACAGACACGCACAGAGACACACACAGAGACACACACAGACACACACACAGACACACACACAGACACACACAGAGACACACACAGAGACACACACAGAGACACACACACAGAGACACACAGAGACACAAACAGAGACACACACAGAGACACACACACAGACACACACAGAGACACACACACAGACACACACACAGACACACACAGAGACACACACACAGACACACACAGACACACACACACACAGACACACAGAGACACACACACAGACACACACACAGACACACAAAGAGACACACACACACACACAGACACACACACACACAGACACACACACACACACACAGACACACACAGAGACACACACACACACAGACACACACACACACACACAGACACACAGACACACACAGAGACACACACACACACACACAGAGACACACAGACACACACAGAGACACACACACACACAGAGACACACACACAGAGACACACACACACAGACACACACACACACAGAGACACACACATACACAGAGACACACACACAGAGACACACACAGAGACACACACACAGAGACACACACAGAGAGACACACACACAGACACACACAGAGACACACACACACACAGAGACACACACACACACACAGACACACAGAGACACACACACACAGAGACACACACAGAGACACACACACAGAGACACACACACAGAGACACACAGAGACACACACACACAGAGACACACACAGAGACACACACAGAGACACACAGAGACACACACAGAGCCACACACAGTGACACACACAGTGACACACACAGAGACACACACTGAGACACACACAGACACACACACAGACACACACAGAGACACACACAGAGACACACACAGAGACACACACACACACAGACACACACAGAGAGACACACACACAGACTCACACAGAGACACACACAGAGACACACACAGAGAGACACACACACAGACACACACTGAGACACACACAGAGACACACACAGAGACACACACAGAGACACACACACACACATACACAGACACACACAGAGAGATACACACAGAGACACACACACAGACACACACACACACACACACACCCACACACACACACACACACACACACACACACACACACACACACACACACACACACACACACACACACAGAAGCCCAGTTTCTGGAGGACATCAAGAGTGAGATGCAAGAAATGATGCAGGAAATGAAGAACGAAATAAGCAACCTGAAAAGAGAGCTGACAGCAACAAAGGAGATTAGAGCCCTCAAAGAGAATGGTATCAGGCTGAGAATCAGAAAACCACCCAGGGAGAAGGTGGTAATAGTTTTCTGGATGAGAATGCCACAATAAAAGCAACATTTGCGGAAATACTAAAAAAAAAAAACTCTGAAGTAATGACTGCAGTGATGGAGGTGGCCATGAAAGCAGCCACCTCGCAGGAGGCGGCACGCTCCACCAGCCAACTGCTGGAAAGGAACAGATCAGTGGTTGCTGTGGGTATTAAGGAGCAGGAAGGATCTAATAGGACAGAGTGGAATGACAAGGACAAAGCAGCAGTGAATGAAGTACTAAAGGCACTAGACATGGAAGGGGCTGAGCATAGCATTGAGAAGGTTTTCAGGCTAGGCCGGTACAACAAAGACCGAGACCGAATGATAAAGATAGTGTTTGCAAACGAGAACACAAAGGAGAAGATCCTATCAAGGAAGAGCTCCCTGAAAAACGTGGGAAAATTAAAAAATGTATTCCTCCAGAGAGACATGACAAGGGAGGAGAGAGCCGTGGCGGCAGAAGCAAGGAAGAGGCGCAGGGCGAGAGGGGAAAACCAGGAAGTCACAGCTCCCAACACAACACCCCCAGAGGCGAGGGGGGAACCCACAACCAGCTACCCAGTAACACCAGAAGGGAGGACAACCCTGCCTCCCTCCTCTGCATAGAAAACCCCCCTACCCCAAACCCTCCCTGCCCCCCCACTCAAATGTTCAGCCAAATCTCCCTCCTCCCACACCCAATCCCCACCCTTCTACCCCTCCCCTCCTCCCGAGTTCTCCCTCCCCCCCTTTCCTTCCCGTCCTCCCTCCCCTTTCACCCCATACCCTCCCTGTCCCTCCCCCTTCACTGGATCCCCCGCCCCTCATCCCAGTATCCTCTGAGACCCTGTTATCCACCTCACAGGTCCTCACACCCATGGAACAGCCTCCCCCACCAGCAGAACACTCACCAAGGAGGCGATTTGAGAAGGGACAGAAGAAAGTGAGCCTCAAAGCGATGTACACTAACATAGATGGAATTACAAATAAAGCAAATGAGCTTGGAGAACTGGTACTAGAGGAAAACCCAGACATAATAGCCCTCACAGAAACAAAGATCACGAAAACGATAACAAATGCAGTGTTCCCACAGGACTATTATGTTATGAGGAAAGAGAGGGAAGGAAGAGGTGGGGGTGGTGTAGCTCTGCTGGTAAGAAAAGGCTGGGATTTTGAGGAGATGGATATTCAGGGCTGCGAAGGTTTCAGTGACTACATAGCAGGTACTGTAACAAATGGAGGGAAAAAAATTATAGTCGCAATCATATAATAATAATAATAATAATAATATAATAATTTTATTTAGGTAAGGTACATACATAAAGAGATTTTACAAAGTTTGTTGGCTTTATAGATAGAGCTAGTACATACAATGCCTAAAGCCACTATTACGCAAAGCGTTTCGGGCATATATAATCCACCACCAAATGACAGAAGACCTAGACAGGAATATGATAGAAACAACATGGCCACCATTAACATAATAGAAAGAGCAGCTTCTGTTGCTAGCAGGAATGGATCTGGACTACTAATTATGGGAGACTTCAACCATGGGAAGATAGATTGGAAGAACAGAGACCCGCATGGAGGACCAGAAACATGGAGAGCTAAGCTGCTGGACGTGGCAACAAGAAACGTTCTAAGCCAGCACACCAAAGAACCAACAAGAATGAGAGGAGAAGATGAACCAGCAATGCTTGATTTGATATTTACCCTAAATGAATGGGATATAAGGGAAGTTAAGATGGAAGCGCCCTTGGGAATGAGTGACCACAGTGTACTGAACTTTGAGTACCTGGTAGAACTAGGACTTATCTCCCCCCAAAAAGAACTAGGAATCAAAAGGCTGGCATACCGAAAGGGGAATTATGAACAGATGAGAAGTTTCCTAAGTGAAATACCTTGGGACACAGACCTCAGAGACAAGTCTGTACAGGGTATGATGGACTATGTTACCCAAAAGTGTCAGGAGGCAGTAAACAGGTTCATCCCGGCCCAAAGGGAAAAATCCGAGAAGCAACAGAAGAATCCAAGGTATAATAGGGGATGTATCGAAGCGAAGAAACTGAACAAAAAGGCGTGGAGGAACTTCCGGAATAACAGAACACCAGAAAGCAGAGAGAGATACCAGAGAACCAGGAATGAGTACGTCAGGGTGAGAAGAGAAGCAGAGAAAAATTTTGAAAATGATATAGCAAACAAAGCCAAGACCGAACCAAAGCTACTCCACAGTCACATCAGAAGGAAAACAACAGTGAAAGAACAGGTATTGAAACTTAGAACAGGCGAGGACAGGTATACAGAGAATGACAGAGAGGTGTGTGAGGAACTCAACAAGAGGTTCCAGGAGGTCTTCACAATAGAACAGGGTGAGGTCACTGTGCTAGGAGAAAGGGAGGTAAACCAGGCGGCCTTGGAGGAGTTCGAAATTACGAGAGAGGAGGTCAAGAGACACCTGCTGGATCTGGATGTTAGAAAGGCTGTTGGTCCAGATGGGATCTCACCATGGGTACTGAAAGAGTGTGCAGAGGCACTTTGCTTGCCACTCTCCATAGTGTATAGTAAGTCACTAGAGACGGGAGACCTACCAGAAATATGGAAGACGGCGAATGTGGTCCCAATATACAAAAAGGGCGACAGACAAGAGGCACTGAACTACAGGCCAGTGTCCTTGACTTGTATACCATGCAAGGTGATGGAGAAGATCGTGAGAAAAAACCTGGTAACACATCTGGAGAGAAGGGACTTCGTGACAAATCGCCAACATGGATTCAGGGAGGGTAAATCTTGCCTTACAGGCTTGATAGAATTCTACGATCAGGTGACACAGATTAAGCAAGAAAGAGAGGGCTGGGCGGACTGCATTTTCTTGGATTGTCGGAAAGCCTTTGACACAGTACCGCATAAGAGGCTGGTACATAAGCTGAAGAGACAGGCAGGTGTAGCTGGTAAGATGCTCCAGTGGATAAGGGAGTATCTAAGCAATAGGAAGCAGAGAGTAACGGTGAGGGGTGAGACCTCCGATTGGCGTGAAGTCACCAGTGGAGTCCCACAGGGCTCTGTACTCGGTCCTATCTTGTTTCTGATATATGTTAATGATCTCCCGGAGGGTATCGATTCATTTCTTTCAATGTTTGCGGACGATGCTAAAATTATGAGAAGGATTAAAACAGAAGAGGACTGTTTGAGGCTTCAAGAAGACCTAGACAAGCTGAAGGAATGGTCGAACAAATGGTTGTTAGAGTTTAACCCAACCAAATGTAATGTAATGAAGATAGGTGTAGGGAGCAGGAGGCCAGATACAAGGTATCATCTGGGAGAGGAAATTCTTCAGGAGTCAGAGAAAGAAAAAGACTTGGGGGTTGATATCACGCCAGACCTGTCTCCTGCAGCACATATCAAGAGGATAACATCAGCGGCTTATGCCAGGCTGGCCAACATACGAACGGCATTCAGAAACTTGTGTAAAGAATCATTCAGAACTTTGTATACCACATATGTCAGGCCAATCCTGGAGTATGCAGCCCCAGCATGGAGTTCATATCTAGTTAAGGATAAGACTAAACTGGAAAAGGTTCAAAGGTTTGCCACCAGACTTGTACCCGAGCTGAGAAGAATGAGCTACGAGGAGAGACTACGGGAATTAAACCTCACTTCGCTGGAAAACAGAAGAGTTAGGGGGGACATGATCATAACATTCAAGATTCTGAAGGGAATTGATAGGGTAGATAAAGACAGGCTATTTAACACAAGGGACACACGCTCTAAGGGACACAGGGGGAAACTGAGTGTCCAAATGAGCCACAGAGATATTAGAAATAACTTTTTTAGTGTCAGAGTGGTTGACAAATGGAATGCATTAGGAAGTGATGTGGTGGAGGCTGACTCCATACACAGTTTCAAGTGTAGATATGATAGAGCCCAATAGGCTCAGGAATCTGTACACCTGTTGATTGACGGTTGAGAGGCGGGACCAAAGAACCAGAGCTCAACCCCCGCAAGCACAACTAGGTGAGTACAACTAGGTGAGTACACACACACACACACAGATTCACATACAGTCTCGAGTAACAGTAATGAGTCACTTATGTCGGGGGAATTGCCCAATTGCTGGAAGACGGCAAATTTTGTACCAATTTTCAAGAAAGGCGATAGGGAGGAGGCACTTAACTATAGACCTGTATTATTGACAAGCATTCCCTGTAAAATACTAGCAAGAATAATTATGCTAAGACTTGTTACACGCCTAGAGAACATTAGGTTTGTAAACAAGCATCAACATGGGTTCTGGAAAGGAAAATCATCCCTAACAAACCTTATGGAATTCTATGATAAAATGACAAGGATAAGGCAGGACAGAGAAGGTTGGGCAGACTGCATATTTCTAGACTGCCAGAAGGCCTTTGATACAGTACCGCCCATGAGACTGCTATTCAAACTTTATAGGCAGGCAGCCGTAAGCGGAAAGGCCCTAGTATGGGTAAGAAACTACCTAACAGGAAGAAGCCAGAGAATTATGGTAAAGGGCGAGAAGTCGGACTGGTGAACAGTAACGAGTGGAGTTTCTCAAGGATCGGTGCTGGGACCAATTCTATCTATATAAATAAAAATGTAAATGTTCGTTTGTTCAAAATCGCTAATCTCCGAAAGTTCTCAATCGATTGCTTTAAAATGTTCACACAACGTTCTATCCGCAGCCGAGCAGATTTTTATATACATACTATATAGATGTCACGTCTGTGACGGGGGAAAAAATTATTTTTGTGAAAAACTGTGTTTTCATGTGTTTTTCATGTGACGGAAATCTTCGTAACTTCTTCATCGATTGCTTTGACATTTTGACACAACATTGCATTCGAATAGGTGTGTGTTTCTATATACCTACTATATACATGCCCAAACTGTGACAGGAAAAGACATAACCTAACCTAACCTAACCTAACCTAACCTAACCTAACCAATCTATTGGACGTAAGAGAAACACACATGCTGTAATCCCCAAAAGTTCTTCAGTAATTGCTTTGAAATTTTGATACGATGTTCCATTCGAATACGCACGTGTTTTTATATACCTACTATATAGATGCCTCACCTGTGACAGATAAAAACATTTTTTTATTTAAAAAACCAGCGCCCTCTGTTGCACATAATAGCCACACATGCTATACTAAATATGCTATAATTTCATTTCACTATTACCGATTGCATTGAAAAATTGAATTTTCATAGATATCGAATTATTTTCATTTTGATTTAATCCTTTTTTGTGACATTGCGTTAGAATTGAGCTGTGTTGTTTACCATAGTGTTCATTTTGTGAGTATAGATTATTTTTTATTTTTTCATTGTTTTTCATTTCGTTTTTTTAACTATTTTTCTTATATTTCAGTGATGGGAACATCAGATCATTTGATGTTGCCACTTTTCTGATGGGAATATCAGATCATTTGGGAATGCATCGGACGAGGGAGTGGGAAATGGTGTGGAGGTAGAGGGGACGGGACTGGGGAATGGTGGAGGGGACGAGGGAACAGGGGGAGGAGTTAATGTTGGGGAAGGATGAGGGGATGGGGGAGTGGGGGGATGGTGGGGAGGACAAAGGGACGGGGGAGGGGGGGGGGGGAAATGGTTGGGAGGATGAGGGGACGGGGGAGTGAGGAAACATTGGGAGGACGAGGGGGATTGGAGAAGGGGGAATGGCGGGGAGGACTGGGAGACAGAGAAAGGTTGCTGTTTCTCAGCAACGCACATGCGAACTACAACAACACATGGCCGGGTACAGCTAGTTCCTAATATACGTTAATGACATATTTACAGAAGTAGAACCCTACATGTCGATATTCGTGGAGGACGCAAAATTAATGAGAAGAGTTGTGTCAGATGAGGATTGTAGGATCCTCCAAGAGGACCTGATCAGGTTGCAGAGAGTGCCAGAGAAATGGCTTTTGGAGTTCAACACGAGCAAATTTAATTTTTGGAAATGGGATCAGGTGATAGGAGACCAAAGGGATAGTACACAATGAAGGGGAATTGCCTACCTGTGACGATTCGAGAAAGAGACCTGGGAGTGGACGTAACACCTAATCTATCTCCTGAGGCACATATATATATAGGATAACAACAGCAGCATGCTCTACACTGGCAAAAGTTAGAACATCAGAAACCTAAGTGAGGAGGCTTTTAGGGCGCTTTACACTGCCAATTTCAGACCAGTCTTAGAGTATGACGCGCCATCATGGAGTCCCCACCTGAAGAAACACATAAGGAAATTGGAAAAGGTTCAGATGTTTACGACGAGGCTCGTCCCAAAGTTACGAGGGATGGGACATGAAGAGCGCCTGAAAGAACTGAACCTAGCGACACTAGAAAAAAGAAGGGAGTGGGAGGGGGGATATGATAGGAAGGTATAAAATACTCAGGGGAAATTGACAAAGTGGAAATAGACGAAATGTTCAAACGGATCACTAACAGAATGAGGGGACATGGGTGGAAGCTGGAAATTCAGATGAGTAATAGAGATGTTAGGAAGTTTTCTTTTAGCGTGAGAGTAGTGGGAAAATGGAATGCATATAAGGAGCAGGTGGTGGAAGGAAACTCTATTCATAATTTTAAAACAAGATATGATTGTGAAATGGGACAGAAATAATTTCTATAAACAACCGATGGCTAAAAAAGTGAGATCCAAGCGTCAATGCTCGATCCTGCAGGCACAAATAGGTGAATACACAGAGACACACACACAGACATACACACACAGAAGCACACACAGAAACAAACACAGAGACACAAAGAGAGAGAGACACAGAGAGACATAAACAGAGACAAACACAGAAACACACACACACACACACACACACACACACAAAGAATCACACACAAAGAATCACACACAGACACACACAAAGAATCACACACAGACACACACACACACACACACTTATTCTCTCAGGAATCATAACAAATACGGTATTTCCCCAGGACTCCACTGTAATAAGGAAAGAGAAGGAATCAAGGGAAGGAGGAGGAGTGGCCCTACTAATGAGAAGGAAAGGGAGTTTCAAGGAGATGGTTTTCCTGGGATGCGAGGGATTCAGAGACTACATAACAGGCACCATGACAATGGGAGGACCAAAAGTATTCCCATTGTTAGTAGTAGCAATGATATATAATCCTCCACCAAACGACAGAAGACCCAGGCAAGAGTATGACAACAACAACAGCAACATTACAGTTAACACTATAATAGAGAGGGCAGCCTCTGCTGCCTGTAGAAATAGATCCCATCTGCTCATCATCTTGGACTTCAATCAGGATAGGCTGGGAGAACGAGGAACCGCATGGAGGTGAAGTTACATGGAGAGCTAAACTATTGGAGGTGGCGACAAGAAACTTTTTAAGACAGCATGTAGGGAACCCACAAGAATGAGAGGAAACGATGAACCAGCGAGACTCGACCTAGGCTTCACTCTGAACGACTTCGACATAAGGGAAATCGGTTTCAAGGACCCGGTACGAATGAGCGACCACAGTGTACTGACGTTTCAGTACATTGGTTGAAGAAGGGTTAAAGAACTCAAGGAGGGGAACTGAAAACAAAATACTGGCATTCCGGAAAGGAAACTTTGAGGAGATAAGGAAATTCCTTACAGATATAACATGGGAAACAGAGTTCAGGGGAAAGACGGCCCAAGACATGATGGACTACATCACGCAGAAGTGTAAGGAGGCAGCAGCCAAGTTTGTCCCGGTCCAAAAAGAAAACAGTGAAATGAAGATGAGAAACCCATGGTTTAATCAGAGATGTAAGCTAGCTAAGCAGAAAAGTAAAAGGGGCATGGAGAAACTGCAGAAATAACAGGACACTTGAGAGCAGAGAAAGATACCAGCGTACCTTATTATTATTATTATTATTAACATCTTTATTGAAAAAATTAATTACAATTTTGCCTAATCTGAGGATTTCGATTAAGTCATATTAAAGTGAGGATAATGCTGGTATTCACTGTCACGCAGGACAGAGAGTCATACATAAGACAATAGGTCTAAACTGTAGGCGGAAGTACATATATATCATGTTACAATCAATGTTTTAATGTATGGATATGTGAAAACAACTTTCTATTGTGCCACACAATAGAAAGTTGTGCCACACAAGGGCAGGGATGGGTTCATAAGTGATGCAGCTTATAGCTTAGAATATAAATAAAAATTGTTCTTCATTCTTTAAAATGGACAAGCAAATTTTGGATAAATTGTTAGGATGTCGTCCAGAACACCTGAATCAATAAAATAGTTACACAGTTGGTGGTACAATAGGCCAGGAGGTCTAAAGTACTTTACGGTTTCATATTCAACAATATAGTGTTCTAGTGAATGCATTAAAGGTTTATCACAGAGTTTATAATCTGAGTATTCTGGTAGAGGCTCAGCCTCACTAACCTGCCAGATGTGTCTATAGCCAAGGTGAATTCGCGCAATGACTACATCACATTGCCTGGTACGGTTACAGTGCTGACCATACAAATACCTATTATTACAAAACTTGTCATTACTTTTAATACTGCAGCTTTCAGGTCTCTGGGCATTTCTTAGTTTTTCTAAATCTGAATTAATTTCTATAATTTGTATGTTTCTAATATTGCATTAGATAGTCAAAAGTCGTAATCAATTTTTTCTTTCCTGCAAGCTTCATTGGCCAATCGATCTACAAAGTCATGTTTTCCAACTCCAACATGGGATGGGATTCACACAAATTTTATACAAGAGTTATTATCATTGGCAAAAATTACATTCTATTTATTATTACAAGCTACTTCTGACATACATTGTGATGGGTTATTTAAGGACTGCAGAGCACTTTTAGAGTCACAGAAAATAACTCCACCACCATTGAGCTTAAGGTATTCAGTGGTTAGATAAATGCCCAATACCTTGGTCTGTGTCGTACTTGCCCAGTTGTTCAATCTCTGTGTACATATATATATATATTATATATATATATATATATATATATATATATATATATTAGTATATTTTGGTAGCAGTCTTTCCTGTAGACATATATTATTAAATATGACCGAAAAATAAGATTAATAATTCTAACACGAATTTTCTCTGTTTCTTATATTTCTTTTCACTGTTGATGGTAACTGAAAAATCAATTCTCCAAAATTCATTTTTATTTCTAGCCTGACGCGACACTTGAACGCGTTTCGTAAAACTTATTACATTTTCACAGACTTTAGTTTACACACACACAACTATAACTGAACAGAGTTCAAACAGCTTCGATTTTATACCTGCATTTGGGTGAGGTGATATGTTACAACAGTTTTGGATGAGGTGAAAACAAACTTTCAACACAAGACAGAACACGAAACAATGGGTATAATATTTTGTAAGTTAAAGGGAAGAATGGAAGTAACTGCAGAGGGCCTATTGGCCCATATTTCTTGATGCTTCTATATTGGTGCGGAGTCTTGAAGTGGGTAGAATATAGTTGTGCATTAATTGGCTGTTAATTGCTGGTGTCGACTTCTTGATGTGTAGTGCCTCGCAGATATCAAGCCGCCTACTATCGCTGTATCTATCGATGATTTCCGTGTTTTTTGTTAAGACTTCTCTGGTGATGGTCTGGTTGAGGGAAGAGATTATATATTCCTTAATGGAGCCCTGTTACTTACGCATCGTTAATCGCCTGGAAAGAGATGTTGTTGTCTTGCCTATATACTGAATTCTTTGAGGCTTACAGTCCCCAAGTGGGCATTTGAAGGCATAGACGACATTATTCTCTTTTAAAGCGTTCTGCTTTGTGTCTGGAGAGTTTCTCATGAATAGGTTGGCCGTTTTCTTGGTTTTATAGTAGATTGTCAATTGTATCTTCTGATTTTTGTCTGTAGGGATAACGTTTCTATTAGCAATATCTTTCAAGACCCTTTCCTCCGTTTTATGAGCTGTGAAATATATATATATATATATATATATATATATATATATATATATATATATATATATATATATATATATATATATATATATATAATATATAATATATATATATATATATATATATATATATATATATATATATATATATATATATATATATATATATATATATATATATATATATATATATTGTGACGAGAAATGTAGGTGTAAAGGCAGTCTTCTCTATGGCTGTTGTAAATGAAAATCACATTAAAAAAAAAAGAGAAACAAAATGTTGACTGCTTGGCGGTTGTCTCCTGTGGTAAAGTGAAAGGGAAAAACACACAAAACAAATCTTATAAATAATGAACTTTAATTTAATTTAAACAAATATAAAGAAAATAAAGATAATCCCTTGGCTATGTACAGTGCAGATCAAAATATATACAAAGACAAAACACAATATAAAATAAAATAATGATTACGTTACTCTACAATAAGCAAGACAAAAATAAGTTACAGGTGCTGAGAATAGTGGGCTGGCTGAAACCTCTACTAATATACAGGACGTATACTTAGATAGAAGCGTCAGCTCGAGATCACAAGAATATTCTAAGGCCAACTGCTCGTGCGAGACTATTTATAGACGATGCAGATGGCGCTGGAGTCATGTGAAGTCGCTGATTCACTAATGCGGAGAGTGTTGGTTTGAAGTGATCGTTTGGTGATCGACGAGGTGTTGCGCCAACAGTGAGGGAGGGGGGTGAGGAGAATGAGAGTAGGGTAGTGTACCCCCTGTAGAGACGTCTGTTATTCCACTTATATACTAATCTTGAATGTGTTATCATGATGTTGCAGAAGTATAGAAGCAACGTGATGTAGGAAGGAGCAGGCTAAATCTCTCTTGAAAGAGATTACTGTCACAATATATATATATATATATGTCAGGATGAGAAGAGAGGCAGAAAGGCAATATGAAAATGACATCGCAAGCAAGGCAAAGACTCAGCCTAAATTGCTGCACAGCCACATCAGGAGAAAAACAACAGTAAAGAAACAGGTAATAAAATTGAGAATAGGGGCAGACAGATTGTTGTTGTTGTTGTTGTTGAGTTAGGGGCGACGACGATCGTGGGATCGGATGCGCCCCGGCGTACCCGTGAAGGGTGAATCGCAAAGCCAGGAAAGGTGAAATGCTAAGCCAAAACGCGAAACGAGTGACGCCAAGCACTAGAAACTAATATGCCACACGGCAAAGCTACGCACAAAGGGAGAGGCAGAAATACATAATAGAACAGGGCAAACTAACAGCCAGAAGGACACACAGCATGTCAGAGCAAATACACATGAAATCAGAGCACATACTTGCCCGGGAACTTGGCCTGCGGGAATCTTACATTGAACGCCTCCCAGAGCACCCATTGCCAAGGGTCTCGTCCATCCACCGGGGACGCCATAACATCCGGAACCGGGGCAACAAACGCCCGCAAACTGGGGACCCAGATGGTAGAACTCATGAGGTGAGAAGTCGCCACTCGCCCCCACAGGAAGGGAACTTGCCCCCCACGAAAGCACTCCGGTCCGTCAGACAGCAGTAACTCGGCAATCTGCGACCAGTGACCCGGTGGCATCACAGACGCTGGCAACACGTCCCCCAGGGCCCCAACGCGCACGCGCACCACAGGGGTACTCGCGGCCCCGGGCACACCACCAGACGACAGCAGGGAACCCGGACGGCGCGCATCCTTCCGTAACGTCACCACAAGGCCACGCCCAGCACCAGAGTCCACACCATCCCTGGCAGCGGAAGCCACCACCCCCCACTGTGGAGAGTCCCCCGGCGGAGAAAGAACCGAAGTCACGTCCAAGACACAGGCACCAGCACCGGCAGGCACATGGACCTCCGCCACCACGAACCGCGGAGACATCGACGCATCCATACCTACACTGTCAACATCCGAAGCCTCACAGTCACTGAAGTCACCAGCGTCGGCCCAGGAAGAAGACGAACGCCGGGAACGTTTGGGCACCGGCCGGATATCGTCAGAGCCGGTAAGTGACCCAGAAACACCGGTACCAAGAGCCGAAGGAACCGACGCCAGGACGGCAGCAGCCTCAACCACAGGGGGAACCGGGCCACACACAGCAGGAGGCTCCGCAGCCACCCCAGCACCAAGCACATCCGGGACCCGAGTCACGGACACAGGGCCAGGCGCAGTATCAGAAGACGAGGGAGAAGACAGCAACGTCACACAGGGAGCTCCAGGAAGGCCCACAGGAGCAGCTGGGACAGCGACAGGATCAGGCAGACCAACCGACGGTACCTCAAGAACCGGAGGAAGGACGGCAACAACCGGAGGAACGGCAGGCGCCGCCGGGGAAGCTGCAGCAGCGAACGGGACGCCCACCTCCTCACCCCCGGAGTCCTCCTCCAGAGGGAGCGGCGGGAAATTCTCCTCACGGAACAAGTTCACAGGAGCGACCGGATCAGCAGTACACCCGGCAGCCTGATGCCCCAACAAGCCACACCGGAAGCAAGTACGGGGTTGCCGGGCATAAAACACACGCACGTAGTACCCCAACAGCCGGACAGAGCACGGTATGTCCGACCTCAGTCGCATCCCGAGGGTCCGTATGTTGGTCTTCACACCCGAATACGTGCCAGACGACAGGGAGTTCATTCGCACACTGACGACGGAGCCGTACCTCTGGAAGAACTGCCGGAGGAGAGTCTCAGGAAACTCCATGGGGGCGCCATAAACACTGACATACGTCACAGCACCACTACGGTCTGAAATGATCACAGACCCGGTGCCGTCCTGTAACTGCAAAGTACGTCCCTCGTACCTCCGTAAGAAAGCACGGTACACTGCCTCACCCACAAACTTGATAACAACACAGTGAGCAGTTACCAGCTCAATGCCATATACGTCTCCAACCGGGACACGAAGCATGTCACTCAACACCACGTCCACCAGCGGGTAACCAGCACGGCCAGTAAACTCCAATCCAATGGAGTTTAACCGCACGACAGCGGGAATAGGGCCGCCCATCGCAAAACACGCCACGTCTCCACCACCAGGAACAGCAGGAAGGGTAAACACTCCCACACCCCCTGCCGGCGAAAACGGCAACGACCACAAACTGCCGGAGCAGACAAGCGACACGTCCTCATTCAACGGCAGCACAGGTGGAACTCCGACAGATTGTTATGATCCCAGGTAGCCGAAAAACGAGTCTCCCCTTTGAGAATTATTCTATCAAGCCTGACCTGAATAGGAGGTCGAAGATATACAGACATGAAGATTCATATGTAAAAATAATTGGGTAAATTTTACAGGGAGTTTAAGAATGTGGGCAGTGAATAAGAAAATAGATAAATGACTGGTTATAAGTTGTGGATAATTTGCTGGAGGTGTGAGGCTCGCTTCTGGATGGCTCTGACCCCACTTGAGTCCCAGACATCGCAAGGGGAAGCTGCGCTCCATTTGAGCTCCCGTTAGAGAGGAACCCCTGTGTGATATTCCTTCAAGAGAAAGGAAGTGTGCAGACGTTCCGGCTGTGGAATCGAGCTGGGAACGTTGTGGTCTCAAGTCCTGGATGGCAAGGAGAGTTTATTAAGCCGCCCAGAAACATTATCGTGGGCCGTGGGAGCGCCCTGATCAGACGCCGTCAGAGGGAGAGCGTCCTCGACTAGACAATCTGTGGTTTGTCTTTGGAAGAAGTTGCTGAGAACTTCGAAGCCAGCACAGAGGGAGTAGTTGATGAGACTCCAAAGTAGTGGAAAGTACTGAGCTCAGTGGGAGAGCAGCCATACAGTGAGGAAGAGAACCTCAAGCTGTGAGAGAAGGAGTAGTTGAAGAGACTCCAAGGCTGTTGAAGGAGTAGTGTACTCTGAGGAAGAGTAGCCCCAGAGTGAAGAGTAGGACCTCAAGCTGTGAGGAGAAGCAGTGAAGACGAGTGTCGCGTGCTTCTGTAATACCAGTGGCGAAACTCCAGTTCTGTTCGAGGAAACTTCATGGTGTAGCAGCCAGGAGAGCTGTGGAGGACCCTAGTAGAAGTGGTGAAGCACCTTAGTTGTTCGAGGAAGACTTCATGGTGTAGCAGCCTGGAAGAGCTGCGGAGCAACCTGGTATTTAAACCCGAAAGAACCTGAAGATGTCAGGGTAGCGAACTTCCAGATGTGGAAGGGAAGTTCTGGATGATTACTTGTAGGG
Organism: Procambarus clarkii; assembly: GCF_040958095.1. Classification (NCBI taxonomy): domain Eukaryota; kingdom Metazoa; phylum Arthropoda; class Malacostraca; order Decapoda; family Cambaridae; genus Procambarus; species Procambarus clarkii. The sequence continues at coordinate 6,403,016 of NC_091172.1, forward strand.
AGTTGGTAGAGTGTTTGGTTGTCATTAGCGTGCAAGACGCAGTGAAAGGTGAATGATTGTTTGCCATTTTTGTGCCAAGGATTACTTATACTGAAGTATATAGTTACAGTCGTAGGCTGGATTACCTACAGAGACATACATATGTGTTCTAGGACTGATAGGGTGATCGATTGATCATTGTTGTATATCAAGGAACATTGATACTAATATTTATGTTATTGCAGCAATGCGCTGGATTTCCTTGTATGTGTTTATAGATATATATATATTCTCTAGCTGATAGTGCAACATTGTGTTATAAGACTTGACTTACATGGGGAGGTTGGTGGTATTAGGTGGTGAATCAGGAGATAGGATACCACTTGATAAGCAGATGATAGAGTTCTGATGGCGTTGGAGTGCAATCTGACTGAAGTAGTATAGAGTGTAGGATTCATTATTATTATATATGTGTATGTATTGTGTATGTGCTTTGTCCAGTAAATGTATTCAAATTTGCTGGTGTTTGCCCTTGTCCTAGTGAGACTTACCAGGAAGTAGGAAAGAAAGAGAGAGAGAGAGAGAGAAAGAACCAAGAACCACAGCTGTGGACAGGGCAGAATGGAAAACTAATAAGTCAAGGGGGATTGAGGAGATCATATCACATAAGGAGAGAGTGGGGAGTCACTGCGGCTCGAGTGGGTGTGTGCACATGACAACGAGGCTAAGTACTGAAGCCGCATCCTCTAAACGTGTGACGTTGAGCCCCTCTCCAAGAGCCAGAAGCGCTCAAGGTGATCTCCTGGGAAAGTATAAGCACTACCGAGTTTTGGGTTGGGTTGTCCGTAGAGAAGGATCAACGACAACACCCAACCCACAATGTAATACAGATTCACTACAAATGACAAGGAAGTGTGCGAGGAACTGAGTAAGAAATTCCAGGAGGTCTTCACATTAGAACAAGGAGAAGTTCCAGAGATAAGAGAAGGAATAGTTAACCAGGAACCACTAGAAGAGTTTGAGATTACCAGTGTGGAAGTAAGGAAACTATTGCTAGATTTGGATGTGCTTTTGATCGGAGATAGAATCTCCCCTTGGATACTGAAGGAAGGAGCAGAAGCAGCCAGCCTGCCACTCTCCATGGTGTATAACAAATCACTGGTAACCGGAACTGCCAAAAATTTGGAAGATGGCTAATGTAGTCCCGATATACAAGAAGGGGGATAGACAGGAGGCACTGAACTAAAGGTCAGTGTCCCTAACTTGCATACCATGCAAGCTGATGGAGAAGATTGTGCGAAAAAAGCTAGTGGAACATCTGGAGCGAAAGAACTTTGTAACACAGCATCAACATGGGTTCAGGGATGGCATGTCCTGCCTCACAGGATTAATTGAATTCTACAACCAGGCAAGAAAGAGAGGGGTGGGGCACACTGCATATTTTTGGATTGGCAGAAAGCCTTTGACACAGTACCACACAAGAGGCTAGTGAAAAAGCAGGCTGGGGTGTAAGGGGAAGGTACTCCATTGGATAAGGGAGTACCTAAGCAACAAAAGAGAGCGAGTCACTGTGAGGGATGCGGCCTCAGATTGGCGCGAGACGTAACCAGTGGAGTCCTGTAGGGTTCAGTCCTTGGACCTATAGATTTCCCAGAGGGTATAGAATCGTTGCTCTCATTGTTTGCTGATGATGCAAAAATTATGAGGAGGATTAAAACAGAGGATGATTGTAGGAGGCTACAAGATGACCTAAACAGACTGAAGGAATGGTCCAACAAATGGCTACTAAAGTTCAACCCGAGTAAATGCAAGGTCATGAAACTAGGCGGTGGAAACTTGAGGCCAGACACAGGATACCGAATGGGAACTGAAGTACTTCATGAAACGGATAGATAGAAAGATCTAGGAGTTGATATCACCCAAAACGTGTCTCCTGAAGCCCACATAAAAAGAATTACATCTGTGGCCTATGCGAGGCTGGCTAACATCAGAACACCCTTCAGGAACCTGTGTTAGGAATCATTCAGAACCTTGTACACAGCATATGTAAGACCAATCATAGAGTATGTGGCACCAGCATGGAGCCCATACCTTGTCAAGCACAAGACGAAGCTGGAAAAAGTTCAGAGCTATGCCACTAGGCTATTCCCAGAACTAAGAGGCATGAGTTACGAGGAAAGGCTGTGTGAGATGCTCATCACGACACAGGAAGACAGAAGAGTAAGGGGAGACATGATCACTACCTACAAAATTCTCAGAGGAATTGACAGGGTAAATAAAAATAAACTTTTTAACACGAGTGGTACGCAAACAAGGGGACACAGGTGGAGACTGAGTACCCAAATGAGCCACAGGGACGTTAGAAAGAACTTTTTCAGTGTCAGATTAGTTAACAAGAAGAAAGCATTAGGCAGTGATGTGGTGGAGGCTGACTCCATACACAGTTTCATATGTAGATATGATAGAGCCCAGTAGGCTCTATCATATCTACATATAGATATGATAGTTCAGTGCCTGTAGTTTAGTGCCTCCTGTGTGTGTGTGTGTACTCACCTATTTGTGTCTGCAGGATCGAGCACTGACTCTTGGATCCCGCCTTTCGAGCAACGGTAGTTTACAGCAATGACTCCGGTCCTATTTCCCTATCATACCTAGTTTTAAAATTATGAATAGTATTGACTTCCACAACCTGTTCCTTAAGTGCATTCCATTTTCCACTACTCTCACGCTAAAAGAAAACTTCCTAACATCTCTGTGACTCATCTGAGTTTCCAGCTTCCACCCATGTTCCCTCATTCTGTTACTATTCCATGTGAACATTTCGTCTATATCCACTCTGTCAATCCCTCTGAGTATTTTATACGTTCCTATCATGTCCCCCCTCTCCCTTCTTTTTCTAGTGTCGTAAGGCACAGTTCCTTCAGGCGCTCCTCATACCCCATCCCTCGTAACTCTGGGACGAGTCTTGTTGCAAACCTCTTAGCTTTTTCCAGTTTCCTTACATGCTTCTTCAGATGGGGACTCCATGATGAGGCTGCGTACTCTAAGACTGGCCTCACGTAGGCAGTTTAAAGTGCCCTAAATGCCTCCTTACTTAGGTTTCTGAATGATGTTCTAACTTTTGCCAGTGTAGAGTATGCTGCTGTCGTTATCCTATTTATTTGTGCTTCAGAAGATAGACTAGGTGTTACGTCCACCCCCAGGTCTCTTTCTTGCGTCGTCACAGGTAGGCAGTTCTCCCTCATTGTGTACTGTCCCTTTGGTCTTTTATCACCCAGACCCATTTCCAAACCATAACATTTGCTCGTGTTGAACTCCAATAGCCACATCTCTGACCATCTATGCAACCTGTTCAGGTCCTCTTGGAGGATCCTACAATCCTCATCTGTCACAACTCTTCTCATCAACTTTGCGTCATCCGCGAACATCGACATGTAGGACTCTACTCCTGTAAACATGTCGTTAACATATATTAGAAATAGAGTTGGTCCCAGCACCGATCCTTGTGGTACTCCACTCTGTTACTGTTCGCCAGTCCGACTTCTCGCCCCTTACCGTAACTCTTTGGCTCCTTCCTGTTAGGTAGTTCCTTATCCATGCTAGGGCCTTTCCTCCCACCCCCGCCTGCCTGTCAAGTTTGAACAGCAATATCATGTGCGGTACTGTATCAACCAACCTTCCCTGTCCTGTCTTATCCTCGTTATTTTATCATAGAATTCCAAAAGGTTTGTTAGGTACGATTTCCCCATTCCAGAATCCATGTTGATGTTTGTTCACAAACCTAACGTTCACCAAGTGTGCAGCCAGTCGTAGCCTAATTATTCTTTCAAGTATTTTACAGGGAATGCTTGTCAGTGAAACAGGTATATAGTTAAGTGCCTCCTTCCTATCGCCTTTCTTGAAAATCGGTACCACATTTGCCCTCTTTCAGCAATTGGGCAATTCTCCCATCATAAGTGATTCATTAAAGATCCTTGCCAGAGGCATGCTGAGGGCCTGCGCTGCCTCTTTTAGTATTCACGGTGATACTTTGTCTGGTCCAACCGCTTTAGTTGCAACTAAATGGTCCAACGTCCAACCATGATGGTTGGACGTTGGTTGATGGTCCAGCTATCATGTAGTCAAAGACTAGGACACAATGATCGCTGGCCCCTAGAGGTATTTCATGTTCCAAATTCTCAATGTCTTCCACTTTCTAGGTGAAAATCTAGATGAAAATCACCGAGCCTAATAGGCTCGGTGCATCTCCTCTTCTTTCCCTTGTGTCTTCCTTCACATGTTGTGTTAGGAAATTCCGGTCTATAACATCTACTAACTTTGCTCCCCACGTTTTGTCCCCTCCATGGGTATTCCTTGATTCCCAATTTATCTCTCCATGAACAGCAGCTTCGCTCTCATTCTGTGAGCTAATGTTCCTGCCTTCTGCAGTTCATCTATACATGCCTTGTTGTTGTCATCCTATTCCTTCCTGGGTCTTCTACTGTTGGGTGGGGGGGATTATAAATTACCAAGATCACAGTCTTAATCCCATCTGCTGTCAGAGTTCCATGTATGGAGCTTGTGCTCTCACTGGTAACCCGATTTCCCAGGTCTTCAAACTTCCTTTCCCACTTTATTAGGAGTGCCACTCCCCCTCTCTGTCTCTTTGTCCTCTCTTTTCTTATCACCTGGTACCCCTCTGGAAAGATTGCATCCGAGATCATGCGATTTATTTTAGTTTCCACTATTGCAACTATGTCAGGATCTGCCTCACTAACTCTTTCTTTTATCTCTTCTGCTTTATTAGATACCCCATCAGCATTGGTGTACCAAACCTTGAGATTCTTCATGGAAACTCTGGTACCAGAGTTCGCCCTTTCTCTGGGGGGATCTGCGGGTGGGGGGGTCTGATGGGTGAATGGGGGCTGGGGGGGGGGGCTGCTTGGTGGCGAATAGGGGCTGGGCATCTAGAAAGGTAAGGAGGAAGGTCTGGGGTAGGGCCTGGGTAGGTAGGTCTGGAGTAGGAAGGGCATACTGGGTCTGAAGGTTAGGGAGGGTCTGAGGGGCATTAGGGGGTTGAGAGGTAGCGTGAGGTCAAGAGTCAAATAGAGGTTGAGAGGTTGCAACCCGTTCTCGCAAATTTAATAAGTCAGTATTGACTTATTAAATATGTGCATAGGTGACATACTTAACATAATAGATACCCTTAAAAAGATTCATAGAAAACACCGACCTTACCTAACCTTGTTAGTATCTTAAGATAAGCATCTTATTGCTTCGTAATTACAATTATTACCTAACCTATATTAGGTATAGGTTAAGTAATAATTGTAATTACGAAGCAATAAGATGCTTATCTTAAGATACTAACAAGGTTAGGTAAGGTCGGTGTTTTCTATGAATCTTTTTAAGGGTATCTATTATGTTTAGTATATCACCTATGCACGTAGTTAATAAGTCAATATTGACTTTACGAATTTGCGAGAACGGGTTGGAGGTTGGTGGGGGGGGGAGAAGGATAGAGGGGGAGGGGGAAGAGGGGCGGATGGAACATGGAGAGTGAGAGTGGGAGAAAGGTTGTATTAGTCAGGGGAACTCAGGGGTAAGTGTGGGCATTGGGGCAGAAAGGGGGAAGAAGGAAATGGAGGAAGAGGTGGGGGGTTCCCTCGTTCCCCTTGGTGGGTTCATGTGACCCCCCTCTCAAGGTTAAGGGGTCACATGGAAGGAGAGGAGCTGAGGAAGGGTGAGGGCTGGGCGGGTTTAGGGGGTTGGGAGGATGTGGGCTGGTGGGTTTTGGGTGTTGGGGGGATGATGGCTGGGCGGGTTTAGGGGGTTGAGGGGATGAGGGCTGGGCGGGTTTAGGGGGTTGAGGGGATGAGGGCTTGGTGGGTTTTGGGGATTGAGGGGATGAGGGAGTCCTTGGAATGTGGGATGAAGCAGATGGATTTGAATGCAAAGGGGTCAGGGGAGGTGTTGAGGAGGTAAACAAGGGCAACCTGTCCTCTTAAAAAGAACGTCGCTTTTGGCCGTTTTCCCGTATGGCCGAATATGGACGTAATTTGAAAATGAAAAAAAAATTGAAAATAAATTAGGGATTTCTTTTTTCAACAACAGTAAGTTAAGGGTCCTCTGATTGGTTAGGTGGGCAGGAAATTCTCATAAAGTTTCAAAACGTTATGAAAAACGTTAATTGAAAGTTCCTCTTCTAAGCTATCTGAGGAGGGCCGGACGACTCAAACAGGAAACGGAACAGTACTTCACTTTTGTGAGTCGATTTCATTTCAAATTACGTCCAAATTTAGCCATAGTGCACATACGAGCCAAAAGTGACGTTATTTTTAAGAGGACGGGTTGGACAAGAAACGACCTGTCCTGGTACAGTTCACTAACGAAGAGGCAGTGGATTACATACTGCATCACAAACACTTACTCAGAGGTAGCGAAAACTACTACAACGTGTATATTGACAGATATATGACAAAAGAGGAACAGATAGCCCACAGGGTGAGCAACCCTCCACGACACAACTCTTCCTATTCTGGCGTAGTTAACCACCCCCAGTGCAAACCCACCCCGTGTCCCACCCACGTGCTTACCATCTCACACCTGCTTTCCACATCTTGTCACAGTTGTAAGGCCCAATGCAGCGGTGGATTTGCACCTCATTCCCTGCCATCTCGGCTCTGATATCTTTCAAGATCCCCTGTAGCTCCAAATCTTCAATCTCCATTTTTCCTGCCTTGATGGTGCCTTGGCTTCAAGTAATCCATGGATTATGATTGACCTCTTTCTCAATGCAGGGTATTGCTGCCCTCCTCCCCGGCTGACCTCCACCTCTCCCACACTCGTAACTCCATCCCCCACTAACTCCCCCTTCCCTTGCCATGCTTCCCTTATTCCTGCCAAATTCATTAGTAAGCCTAGTTATTACACCTTTCCATTCTACCCTGCTCTTCCTGATTTCCTCTTGAATATAATCCATAAACTCTTGTTTGAGTTTTTGAACCTCGTCCTGTATCTTATTAAAGATTTCACTTTTAATCCCCTGGATTAGATCATCAATCCAAACATCCCTCTTCTCTACAAATTTCCCACTCATCTTCTCCACAAACCTATCCTCTTCTTCAATTATAATACTTCTGGACCTAGACGCCCTTCCAGACCTAGTCATTGCTATAATCCAACCTTACCCACAGGGGCTCCAAGAACCTTACGGACCTGCTAACACAATAGGTGAGTGAGTCTCCAGGCGTCTCCCCACGTGGTGTACGAAGGGTTGCTACCAGGGTGAGGTGATGGTCGGTCACAGGTCTGCTCCACTCTTCACTCTGCCACAGTGCGTTCAACAACTATTTTCAGTTACACTATTTCTACAGTTTTTCTTCACTACTTTATGGTTTTAGTCAAAATCAAAGTTTTTTCATTCACTCGTATACACTTTTTCACTTAGTCTGATTATCTCTCCCACTCAACTAGTGACCCAGGAGCTCCCAACCCCACGTCCATCCAACACGACGGTCACAACACAAGTCATACATAGAGAAACACACAGAGAGACACACACACATAGGCAGAATTCATTAGGCAGTGATGTGGTGGAGGCTGACTCCATACACAGTTTCAAGTATAGATATGATAGAGTCCAGTAGGCTTAGGAACCTGTACACCAGTTGATTGACAGTTGAGAAGCGGGACCAAAGAGCCAGAGCTCAACCCCCGCAAGCACAAATACGTGAGTACAAATTGGTGAGGTGAGTACAGAGACACACACACACACAGACACACACACACACACACACAGACACACACAGGGACACGCATACACACACACACACACTGAAACACACACACACTGAAGGGGACTGGGAATGGAAGGAAGGGACCTGAAAACAAAAGGCTGGCATTCCGGAAGTAATACTATGAGGAGATAAGAAAATTCCTAACAGATATAACATGGGAAACAGAGTTCAGGGGAAAGACGGACCAAGACATGATGGACTACATCACGCAGAAGTGTAAGGAGGCAGCAGCCAAGTTTGTCCCGGTCCAAAAGGTAAAAAGCGAAAGGCAGATGCGAAAGCCATGGTTTAATCAGAGATGTAGGCTAGCTAAGCAATGAAGTACAAGGGCGTAGAGAAACTATGAAAATTACAGGACACTTGAGAGCAGAAAAAATACCAGATTGCCAGGAATCAATACATCATGTTGAGAAGAGAGGCAAAAGGGCAATACGAAAATGACATCGCAAGCAAGGCCCCCCCCTTGAGAGTTATTCTATCAGGCCAGACCTAATTAAGAGGTCAAAAAGATATAGCCGTGGATATATACATAGTAAACACGTGATTAAATTTGATAAATAGTTTAAGAGCATGGGCAGTAAACATGAATATAAATAAATGACGTGACATGGGATGTGGAGAGTTTGCTGGAGGAGTGAGGCTCGCTTCAGAGGAGCTTCGGCTTACTTGACTTGAAGAGATCATGAGGGGAGGGCGTGCTTCGTTTCAACCCTTGGTGAAGAAGAACCCCTGTTTGATATACCTTCAAGAGGAAGGAAGTGGGCAGACGTTTCGACTGAGGAATTAGCCTGCAGACGTGCCAGCTCGAGTCATGAACTGCAGAAGGTGTTGTGGAGCAGTTAAAGCAGTTCTGTCGGTAACCTGAGGCGCCCTGAGTGTCGTCGCACCATCAGTGAGTGCCGCAAGCGAACCAAATTCTGTGGTAAGCCAATTTTAACCAGTTTACAGTTATTGTCTGCAGTTGGTCGTGTACCCGGCGACCGTAGCAAATTGTTATTGATATATTAGACATATTTTGTTAAGGCAGAAAGCCTAAATAAGGGAATTAAGATAAGGGAGACAGCTGGGGGGGGGGGGGGACATCCTCTCCCGTCGGGCTCCTGACGGCAGAGATGAGGTCAAGAAGCACCTATTGGAGCTGGATGTGAGAAAAGCTGTTGGGCCGGATGGAATCTCACCATGGGTATTGAAAGAGTGTGCAGGAGCACTTTGCTTACCACTCTCCATAGTGTATAGTAGGTCACTGGAAACGGGAGACCTACCAGAAGTATGGAAGACTGCTAATGTAGTACCAATATTTAAAAAGGGTGACAGACAAGAGGCACTGAACTACAGACCAGTGTCCTTAACTTGTATACACTGCAAGGTGATGGAGAAGATTGTGAGAAAAAACCTAGTAACACATCTGGAGAGAAGAGACTTCGTGACAACCCATCAACATGGGTTCAGGGAGGGTAAATCTTGCCTTACAGGCTTGATAGAATTCTATGATCAGGTGACAAAGATTAAGCAAGAAAGAGAAGGATGGGCGGACTGCATTTTTTTGGACTGTCGGAAAGCCTTTGACACAGTACCCCATAAAAGGTTAATGCATAAGCTGGAGAAACAGGCAGGAGTAACTGGTAGGGCGCTCCAGTGGATAAGGGAGTACCTAAGCAATAGGAAGCAGAGAGTTATAGTGAGGGGTGAGACCTCAGAATGGCGGGAAGTCACCAGTGGAGTCCCACAGGGCTCTGTGCTTGGACCTATCCTGTTTCTGATATACGTAAATGATCTCCCAGCGGGTATAGACTCATTCCTCTCAATGTTTGCTGACGACGCCAAAATTATGAGAAGGATTAAGACAGAGGAGGACAGCTTGAGGCTTCAAGAAGACCTGGACAAGCTGCAGGAATGGTCGAACAAATGGATGTTAGAGTTTAACCCAAGCAAATGTACTGTAATGAAGATAGGAGTAGGAAGCAGGAGACCAGATACAAGGTATCACTTGGGAGATGAAATACTTCAAGAGTCCGAGAGAGAGAAAGACCTTGGGGTTGATATCACGCCAGACCTGTCCCCCTGAAGCTCATATCAAGAGGATAACATCAGCTGCATATGCCAGGTTGGCTAACATAAGAACGGCCTTTAGAAACTTGTGTAAGGAATCTTTCAGAACATTATATACCACATATGTCAGACCAATCCTGGAGTATGCGGCTCCAGCATGGAGTGCATATCTAGTCAAGCATAAGACTAAACTGGAAAAGGTTCAAAGGTTTGCTACCAGACTAGTACCCGAGCTGAGAGGTATGAGCTACGAGGAGAGACTACGTGAATTGAACCTCACTTCGTTGGAAGACAGAAGAGTTAGGGGGGACATGATCACCACATTCAAGATTCTCAAGGGAATCGACAGGGTTGATAAAGATAGGCTATTTAACACAAGGGGCACACGCACTAGGGGACACAGGTGGAAACTAAGTGCCCAAATGAGCCACAGAGATATTAGAAAGAACTTTTTTAGTGTCAGAGTGGTTGACAAATGGAATGCATTAGGAAGCAATGTGGTGGAGGGTGACTCCATACACAGTTTCAAGTGTAGATATGATAGAGCCCAATAGGCTCAGGAACCTGTACACCTGTTGATTGACGGTTGAGAGGCGGGACCAAAGAGCCAGAGCTCAACACCCGCAAGCACAACTAGGTGAGTACAACTAGGTGAGTACGGCAACTGACAGGGCCAGCCACCGGCTGAGTGGAGCCCGGCCGGGCGGAGGACGGACCACTCAGAATGGGGCTGGTCTCAAGGTATGTGGGAAGCAGAGACGTCGGAGGAAGACATTTACTGTGTAGTTTATTTTAGTTATTTGTTTATAGGGAAATATTTTTATTGGCGTGTAGATGGGTTGCAGGTTTGTCTGGGGAAGGAGTTGCTGTGAACTTTGAGCCAACAGCCGGTCGGCCGAGCGGACAGCACGCTGGACTTGTGATCCTGTGGTCCTGGGTTCGATCCCAGGCGCCGGCGAGAAACAATGAGCAGAGTTTCTTTCACCCTATGCCCCTGTTACCTAGCAGTAAAATAGGTACCTGGGTGTTAGTCAGCTGTCACGGGCTGCTTCCTGGGGGTGGAGGCCTGGTCGAGGACCGGGCCGCGGGGACACTAAAAGCCCCGAAATCATCTCAAGATAACCTCAAGATATACCAGTGGTGGAGCATCATTGTCGTAAGGGGAAATTTCATGGTGCAGCAGCCTGGAAAGCTGCAGAGGATCCTGGTAGATAAACCTGAAAGAACCTAAAGATGTCAGGGCACAGATGTGGGAAGGAAGTTCTTATTGACTACTCTCAGGGAGTTGGTAATCTGCTTGATTGCCATTAGCGTGCAAGACACAGTGAAAGATGGGTGATTGATTATCATTTCTATGCCAAGAAATACTTATACTGAAGTTTATTGAATTACAACTCTAGGTTGGATTACCTGCAGGTATATATATATATATATATATATGTCGTACTGTTATGATCTCAGCCTGCAGGAGAAACGAGTCTCCCTTCTTGAGAGTTATTCAGCAAGCCTGACCTAACTAGAAGGTCTAGCAAGTATTGAGGTGATAACCCATGTGAAAAATGGTATGGTGGATTCAATGAACAATTTAAGATTATGGGCAATGAAGAAGAAAACAGATAAATGACTGGCTAGGAGATGTGGACATTTTGCTGGAGGCGTGAGGCTCGCTTCCGGAGGACCTTGACCTCACTTGAGTGCCAGACATCGCAGGGGGAAGCCGCGCTCCGTTTGAGCTCCCGTCAGAAGGGAACCCCTAGTGATATATCTCGAAGAGAAGAGAAGTGTGTAGACGTACCAGCTGTGGAATCGAGCTGGGAACGTTGTGGTCTCAAGTCCTGGTCGGCGAGCAGATATTTAATCGCCCAGAAGCATTATTGTGGGCTCCGTGGGAGCGCCCTGACCAGACGCCGTCAGAGGGAAAGCGCCCTCGACCAATTAATCTGTGGTAAGCACGATATACGCCAGTTCATAGTGATCGCTTGTAGTTTGGTCGTGTGCCCAGCGACAGTAGCAATGTTTATTTATAAGTTAGACATGTTTTAATAAGGCAGAAAGCCTGAAATAGGAGAGTGAAGAGGGAGGAGCACGGAGCGACGTCCGTCCGCTCTGAGCGCTGGCGGACGACTGAGGGAGCCCGGCTCCGGATGGAGGAAGACCCTCCCAGTGAGTGAGGACCGCCGCAGGCGAGGTGGAGTATGGACCCGCCCAAAACGGGGGAGTCCACTCTCACTGTATGTAGAGGACAGATAGAGGTTTGAGGCAAGCATATTGTGTGGTTATTTTTGGTTTATGTGTTAAAGGGGAACATTTTATTGGAGTGTCGATGGGTTGCAGGTTTGTCTTTTGGGGAAGAAGTTGCTGAGAACTTCGAAGCCAGCAGATGAAGTAATTGATGAGACTCCAAAGGTAGTGGAGCAGAGGACCTCGAGCTGTGAGGAGAAGCAGCAGTGAAGAGGAGTGTCACGTGCTTCTGTAGAGGTGGTGTAGCAGCCAAGAGAGCTGTGGAAGAACCTAACAGAAGGGTGAAGCACCGTAGTTGCTCAAGGAAACTTCATGATAGCAGCCTGGAGGAGCTGCAGAGGATCCTGGTAGTGAAGCCCGGAAGAACCTAAGGATATTAGGATTGTGAACTTCCAGAGGTGGAAGGGGAAGTTCTGGTGGATTACTTATAGGGAGTTGATAGTGTTTGGTTGTCAGTAGCGTGCAAGACGCAGTGAGAGGTGAGTGACTGTTGGCATCCTTATGTCAAGGAGTTTTTTATACTGAAGTATCAATGAACATTTATACTGGTATATGTTATTGCATTCAAATGCTGATTTTCTATATATATATGTTATCTTGTTGATGGTGCAACAGTGTGTAGGCTTGACCAACTTGAGGAGGTTAATAGTATCAGGTGGTGAACCAGGAGATAGGATACCACTTGGTAAGCTGATAATAGAGTTCTGATGGTATTGGAGTGCAACCTGATTGTGATATTATAGAGTATAGGATTCATTATTATTATATGTGTGTATGTATCGTGTATGTGCTTTGTTCAGTAAATGTGTCACAATTTGCTGGTGTTTGCCCTTGTCCTAGTGAGGCTTCCCAGGAGGTAGTAAAGAAGGAGAGAGAGAGAGAAAGAACCATGAACCACTGCTGTGGACAGGGTAGGAGGTAATACTAGTAAGTCATAGGGGGATTGAGGAGATCATATCTCATAAGGAGAGAGTGGGGAGTCACAGCGGCTCGAGTGGGTGTGTGCACGTGACAACGAGGCTAAGTGTTGGAGCCGCATCCCCTGAACGTGTGACGTTGAGCCCCTCTCCAAGAGCCAGAAGCGCCAAGGGTGATCTCCTAGTATAAGCACTCTGCCGAGTTGTGGGTTGGGTTGTCCATAGAGAAGGATCAACGACGACAACACCAACCAACCCACAGTCTATAATAAATTGGGGGCCTGTCCGGGAGAGTGAACTGACACACCCACACCCTGTCCAAGAGTGGATTTGTACACCCTTGCTGAAATAAACTGTGTGACCGCAGGTGTATACTCTCTCTCTTGGGAAGACTCACAGGACAAGATGGATAAGGTGCAAGCGTTTGTGGAGTCGGGCAAGCCTGAGGATTTAGAAGGTTGCACGAGGGATCAATTGAAACAAATAGCAGAAAAATGTGGCATCAGGTTGAAAGCATCTAAAGTAGCTGGGATGAAGGATGAGATCCTGAGGCAGTCGAGAGCCAGAAGTGAAGCGGCAGAACAAGGAGCCCAGGAAGGAGCTGAAAGTAGAAAGGAGGATGATGGGCAGGATGACGTGAGATCCCAGGGATCGAGTAGGAGCAGCAAGAGTAGCCGCAGTAGCAGGAGTAGCCGGAATAGGAGCTTGGAGAGATTCCAGTTAGAGCTCCAGATGCAGCGTGAGGACAAGGAGAGACAGTTCCAGCTGGAAAAGATGAAATTAGAACTCCAGATGAAAAATGAAGCCGAGAAGGAAAAAGAGAAAACCAGGCTGGAAGTAGAAAAAGAGAAAACCAGGCTGGAAGTAGAAAAAGAGAAAACCAGGTTGGAAGTAGAAAAAGAGAAAACCAGGTTGGAAGTAGAAAAAGAGAAAACCAGAGTAAGAGAACTGGAGTTGGAACAAGAGAAAGAAAAAGAAAAAGCCCAGGTCGAAAAAGAAAAAGCCCAGGTCGAAAAAGAAAAAGCCCAGGTCGAAAAAGAAAAAGAGAGAACAAAACAAATGCAGATAGAAGCGAATAGAACCTTGGCTGAGCAAAGGATTGAACATGGGTTGCCAGAGAGCACCACCCAGGTATCACACTCACAAGATGTTAGGGTTAGGGAGAAGGACATTCCCTTGTTTGTGCCCGAAGAGGCAGAGAGCTTCTTCGAGCATTTTGAGAAAGTAGCCAGTATCAAGGAGTGGCCACAGGAGGAATGGGCCCAGCTGGTCCAGTTAAGATTGACCGGTGCAGCCAGGGAGGCATACACCCAATTGTCACTGGAAGAGTGCCAAGATTACGCCACAGTAAAGAGCAGCATATTGCGCTCGTTTCAGTTAACCCCAGAAGCTTATAGAAAGCGCTTCAGAGAAATGATCAAAGTTGGAGCATGTACGTTTGCTGAGACAGCAAGAGATCTGGAAAGACGATTCCAGAAGTGGATTGAGGCTGCTGGAGTTGGATCTTACGCTGACCTGAAGCAACTGATGGTCATGGAGAAGTTCTTGGAGATGATGCATCCCGAAACAAAGTTCAAGATCCAAGAAGCAGGGATAATGGAGGTGAAAGATGCCGCAGATAGGGCGGATATGATTACTGAAGCGTATAAGAGCTTAAGGGAGAACAGAGGGAGAAGCGAGGCGAGACGCAGCAATGGCAGATCCAATGGAGTCTGGGGAGGAAGAAATTACGAGAGGCCCAGAAGAGTCTGGGGTGAGAAAAATTTTGATAAATGGGTAGATAAAAGTAAGTACCCTAAAACTCAGAAGAGTAGGTCGCGCACTTCATCTGAAAGTGAGGATGGAGGAGCTAAACGAGAAACTAATCGTTATCCAGGAAATCAAGGGTCCAGTAAAGCTCCACAGAGTGCGAGTAGTACGTCTGGCCCGAGGAACTCCAATACGAGTGGACAGAGTCAGAGCTACTCTGGTACATATAGAAGAGACTTTACCCAGATGAGATGTTACAATTGTAACGGATTGGGTCACGTGATGCGAGATTGTCGGCAGGGCAAGAGAGTTGTGACCCTGGCCATGTGCGACCCCGGAGGTAAATATACTAATGTGTTCCGAGACAAACCACAGAGAGCGAACTTAGTGAACGAGAGGTATAGGCCGTTCATGAGCAAAGGTTGGATCAGTGTAGGAGGCCAACCTGAGGTAGAAGTTGGTATCTTAAGAGATACCGGAGCTAATCAGAGCTTGATTGTGAGAAGCCTGATTGGGAATGATCGACGGTTAGCTGGCAGGAGTAAGATGAGGGTATATGGGTTATTGTCGGAGAGTGACATGCCCGTATGTGCTGTCCAGCTAAGGTCGGAATATGTGTCGGCAGAGGTGATGTTGGGAGTGTGCCCCGACATACCTATTCCAGGAGTCCAAGTGATCTTGGGGAATGACTTGTGCGGGACAAAGGTGTTGACAAGAGTCATAGCGGAGACTGTGCCAGAGGAGTGCCCAGAAGGCCATGGCACGGGTGGGACACCTGAGAGTGTGAACCTGACTGACATCCGAGGAGTTGAGTCAGGAGACCGCCAAGCCATTGAGTACCCTGTCTCGGTAGTGACGAAGGCAGAGGTGGCCGACGAGGAAGACACTGGAGAAGATGAGACAGTGTCAATTAAACCGGTAGAAGATATCGACGTAGATATAGCATGGCTGTTTGATGAAGGTCCAGCCCAGGAAAATGAAGTCTCGGTGAGGTCAAAAGTGAAGATGGCCCAGCCGAAGAAGAATCGTGAGAAGAGAGCGGACCTGAGTAGAGCCCAGACTGCTGAAATTAAGAGTCGGAAGGTGAATGCAACTGTGCTGAGTAGGAATGAGGAAAGATGTGGACATACTGAGGACGGGAGTAGAGCGTCACGTTGTCCACGAGCACAGAGGCATATGGATAGTAGAGTTAAGTTGTTTGAGATGTCAAGAGTTGACACGTTTCGCAGACAACGTGGAGAAGAGATAGTGAAGAAGAGTAATAGCCGAGAAAATGAAAGGAGAAGAGACAGTATGTGTGGAGAGATGCTTACGAGCACACAGGGAGAGGTAAAGCGACATGTACTGTCGAGTGCTGTTGGATGTAGCACAGCACTCGGAGAAACTTTTAGGGAACGAAGAAGAGTTGAAGGAGAAGAAATGGAGTTGCATAGAGGTAAAAAGTGTGGGGAGAGGAAGATGATACAAGCATGGAGGAATAGAGGAAAGCCGAGGACTCGGTGGAAGTCAAACAGGATGAGGTCTTGGACAAATGAGGAGACGAAAGGGAGGATAGTTGGTGAAGACGAGGGAGTGAAGTATGATGACAGGAGACGGAAGTATAACGGCAGTAGATGGAAGTATGAAGACGACAGAGGAGATACAGACAGCAGATGTCTGACTCTGGACGTGAAGAGAAGAAGACGAGGAAACGGAGGGTGGAGACAGTAAGTAGAGTGGACCGATGGAGTGCAGGCGTCCAAGGAGGACAGCCTAGCTAAGAGGTGTCAGAGAGGTCAGATCATTTGTGAGAAGAACATGTTCCTGGAGAGTTGTGAGCCAGATGTTGCAAGGTGCAACGAATTAATTGCAGACTCCTAAGAGAGTATATGGGGGGAAGAACGAGACAGTGTGGTGGCGGATGTATTATCCCGAGCTTTGCCACTGGAATAACTCTCAAAAATAAGGGGAGGGGAGTGTTATGATCTCAGCCTGCAGGAGAAACGAGTCTCCCTTCTTGAGAGTTATTCAGCAAGCCTGACCTAACTAGAAGGTCTAGCAAGTATTGAGGTGATAACCCATGTGAAAAATGGTATGGTGGATTCAATGAACAATTTAAGATTATGGGCAATGAAGAAGAAAACAGATAAATGACTGGCTAGGAGATGTGGACATTTTGCTGGAGGCGTGAGGCTCGCTTCCGGAGGACCTTGACCTCACTTGAGTGCCAGACATCGCAGGGGGAAGCCGCGCTCCGTTTGAGCTCCCGTCAGAAGGGAACCCCTAGTGATATATCTCGAAGAGAAGAGAAGTGTGTAGACGTACCAGCTGTGGAATCGAGCTGGGAACGTTGTGGTCTCAAGTCCTGGTCGGCGAGCAGATATTTAATCGCCCAGAAGCATTATTGTGGGCTCCGTGGGAGCGCCCTGACCAGACGCCGTCAGAGGGAAAGCGCCCTCGACCAATTAATCTGTGGTAAGCACGATATACGCCAGTTCATAGTGATCGCTTGTAGTTTGGTCGTGTGCCCAGCGACAGTAGCAATGTTTATTTATAAGTTAGACATGTTTTAATAAGGCAGAAAGCCTGAAATAGGAGAGTGAAGAGGGAGGAGCACGGAGCGACGTCCGTCCGCTCTGAGCGCTGGCGGACGACTGAGGGAGCCCGGCTCCGGATGGAGGAAGACCCTCCCAGTGAGTGAGGACCGCCGCAGGCGAGGTGGAGTATGGACCCGCCCAAAACGGGGGAGTCCACTCTCACTGTATGTAGAGGACAGATAGAGGTTTGAGGCAAGCATATTGTGTGGTTATTTTTGGTTTATGTGTTAAAGGGGAACATTTTATTGGAGTGTCGATGGGTTGCAGGTTTGTCTTTTGGGGAAGAAGTTGCTGAGAACTTCGAAGCCAGCAGATGAAGTAATTGATGAGACTCCAAAGGTAGTGGAGCAGAGGACCTCGAGCTGTGAGGAGAAGCAGCAGTGAAGAGGAGTGTCACGTGCTTCTGTAGAGGTGGTGTAGCAGCCAAGAGAGCTGTGGAAGAACCTAACAGAAGGGTGAAGCACCGTAGTTGCTCAAGGAAACTTCATGATAGCAGCCTGGAGGAGCTGCAGAGGATCCTGGTAGTGAAGCCCGGAAGAACCTAAGGATATTAGGATTGTGAACTTCCAGAGGTGGAAGGGGAAGTTCTGGTGGATTACTTATAGGGAGTTGATAGTGTTTGGTTGTCAGTAGCGTGCAAGACGCAGTGAGAGGTGAGTGACTGTTGGCATCCTTATGTCAAGGAGTTTTTTATACTGAAGTATCAATGAACATTTATACTGGTATATGTTATTGCATTCAAATGCTGATTTTCTATATATATATGTTATCTTGTTGATGGTGCAACAGTGTGTAGGCTTGACCAACTTGAGGAGGTTAATAGTATCAGGTGGTGAACCAGGAGATAGGATACCACTTGGTAAGCTGATAATAGAGTTCTGATGGTATTGGAGTGCAACCTGATTGTGATATTATAGAGTATAGGATTCATTATTATTATATGTGTGTATGTATCGTGTATGTGCTTTGTTCAGTAAATGTGTCACAATTTGCTGGTGTTTGCCCTTGTCCTAGTGAGGCTTCCCAGGAGGTAGTAAAGAAGGAGAGAGAGAGAGAAAGAACCATGAACCACTGCTGTGGACAGGGTAGGAGGTAATACTAGTAAGTCATAGGGGGATTGAGGAGATCATATCTCATAAGGAGAGAGTGGGGAGTCACAGCGGCTCGAGTGGGTGTGTGCACGTGACAACGAGGCTAAGTGTTGGAGCCGCATCCCCTGAACGTGTGACGTTGAGCCCCTCTCCAAGAGCCAGAAGCGCCAAGGGTGATCTCCTAGTATAAGCACTCTGCCGAGTTGTGGGTTGGGTTGTCCATAGAGAAGGATCAACGACGACAACACCAACCAACCCACAGTCTATAATAGTACCTAGTAGCCAGAACGCACTTCTCAGCCTACAATGCAAGGCCCGATTTGCCTAATAAGCCAAGTTTTCATGAATTAATTGTTTTTCGACTACCTAACCTACCTAATCTAACCTAACCTAACTTTTTCTGCTACCTAACCTAACCTAACCTATAAAGATAGGTTAGGTTAGGTTAGGGAGGGTTGGTTAGGTTTGGTCATATATCTACGTTAATTTTAACTCCAATAAAAAAAATTGATCTCATATATAATGAAATGGGTAGCTTTATCATTTCATAAGAAAAAATTAGAGAAAATATATTAATTTAGGAAAACTTGGCTTATTAGGCAAATCGGGCCTTGCATAGTAGGCTGAGAAGTGCGTTCTGGCTACTAGGTACGACATATATATATATATATATATATATATATATATATATATATATATATATATATATATATATATATATATATATATATCTTGATGCTTCTATATTGGAGCGGAGTCTTGAGGTGGGTAGAATATAGTTGTGCAATAATTGGCTGTTGATTGCTGGTGTTGACTTCTTGATGTGTAGTGCCTCGCAAACGTCAAGCCGCCTGCTATCGCTGTATCTATCGATGATTTCTGTGTTGTTTACTAGGATTTCTGAAATCCTAGTAAACAACACAGAAATCATCGATAGATACAGCGATAGCAGGCGGCTTGACGTTTGCGAGGCACTACACATCAAGAAGTCAACACCAGCAATCAACAGCCAAATATATATATATATATATATATTGTGACGGTAATGCATTGGTGTTCGGCTGTTCAAAAGCTAGGGGTATGGCCTCGTCACATATAGAAAAAAAAATAGAAATTCTGGAACTTCGTCTGTGGTAAGGTAAGGAGAAGACACAAAACACAAGTAAATTTTAACAATGAAATTTTAATTACGTTAAAGAAAGCAAAACATAAATAAAATGGACACACAAATTCGTATAATAAAAGCAATCAAAATAATAAGAATAATTAAATGGTAAAATGAAAAGTTACGTTAAGACAAATGAACAAATAACAAGAGTATCGCAAACAATGGAAATAGGTGCCGGAATATTGGCTTCAAGCTATCACTTCTCTTAGTACACGTAAGCCTGGGGCTTTAGTCTACCAACGAGACGTGTTAACCTGTCGAAAGCACGGGATATTCTGAAGACTGAGGTCGTGGCGGCCCCAGACATCAAGTAGTATGGTGGGTGGAGTGCAGTTGCAGCTAGACCCGTAGCCAATCAGCGATGAGCCGGCGACAAGACAGGTAGTTTGGCGGTTTGAGGTGGAGCAGGCGTTCCTGGCTGCATACGTTTTGCGCTCTGGCAAACCTTGCTGGTGTTGTCGTTGTTGGATTTTTCTTCTATACTTGTTTATATATAGATGTTTATATCGACGTCTTTTGGAGGGAAGAGCAGGCTCAATCTCTTGAAGGAGATTATCGTCACAACTCTCCCCCGAAGCCTGCGGTTCTGGAAGAAGTACGTCGTTATGTGGTGGAGTAATAGATGGAGTCGCTTCTACTTCATAAACTCTGGAGAGATCATCGGCTAAGATGTTGTCGGAATCTTGGTATAGTGTGTCTCCAGGTTGAATTTCTGCAGTTATCAAGCCCATAGTAGAAGACGTTGAGGTGAGAAGTGGGCGTGCTGCAGGAGGTGTAGGATGGTGTGGTCCGTGTTGATGGTGGACCGAGCACTTTTCAGGTGTGGAGTGAAGTGCTGGAGCTTCAGGATGATGAAGAGTAGCTCCTTGCCAATTGTTCCGTAGTTCCTTGTAGCAATAGTCGCTGACAGGTGTATTCTCCTCGCCTCGTTGCTGCATCACGACACCACCAACATCGGTACCACTGGCGTCGACATGGAGGATGAAGGGCTTATCTGACGAGGTGAGAGTGGAATTAGAATAGGGCAAAGGAGCACGATTATTATCCTGAAAGTATTTGGGAAGATCATTAAGGATTTCGGAATTAGAAAGCGCTGACTCCTTGTCAGTGCTTTCGGGAGGAGAAGCTGGGAAGGTCTCACTGTGAATGTAGGGTTCTGTGAAGGTAGAACAGTTAATCAGGACAGTGGGAGGAGTACCATTATATTGCTTCAGGAGGTTGACGTGGCACAGCTGGGTCTTCCGCCGCCTATCTGGAGTCTCTATGACGTAGTTGTTGTTATTCCTGCACTCTTTGACGCGGTAGGGTCCTGAAAACCTGTTTTGTAAAGGTGAACCTGGGATAGGGAAGTATGCTAGGACGAAGTCTCCCGGCTTAAATTTTCTTACTTTGCTGGTCTGGTCGTAATGAGTCTTCATCCTCTCTTGGGCTTTCAATAGATTATCATGGGCAAAACGGTGGACTCTCTCTAGAATGTGTTGAAGGTTTTAAAGAAACTGGGGCACATTCTGATGCTCACTGAAGGTGGCATCACGTAGAGAGTCTTTGAAAGCCTTAAGGGGAGTACGGCACTTACGGCCGTAGAGCATCTCATAAGGAGATACTCCTAGGGACTCATTGGGAAGACTTCTGTAAAAACACATTATAAGGTCGATTTGCTTATCCCAATCCTTAGAGGTTTCACTACAAAGCTTTTTCAAGAGTGCTTTGATAGTCTGATGACTACGCTCAAGAGAACCCTGTGAAGCAGGATGATAGGGGCTGGACAATACCTGTTTGATGTTGAACTCCTCCAGTGTCCTTTTGAAGAGATCACTGGTGAAGTTGGTACCACAGTCGCTCTGAATCTCCCTGGGAAATCCGTATTGAGTGAAGATCTTCAATAGATGTTTTACAACCGTAGCAGCCGTGATGTTCTTCACTAGAACTGCTATGGGAAATCTGGTGGTAGGACACAGGATGGTTAGGATGTAGGCGTTACCTGAACTGGTCCGAGGTAAAGGACCAACACAGTCTATTATGAGTCTGTGGAAAGGTTCCGCAGGCACCTGTATGGGAATCAGTGGCGCTCTGGGAATGGAGATGTTCGGTTTGCCTGCCATCTGACATGTATGACACTGTTTGGCGTACTGTTTGACGCTATTTACCATACCTGGCCAGTAGTAGTCTTGACGAATTCCATGGTAAGTCTTGTTGAAGCCGTAGTGGGAGAGTGCTCCGTGGGCCAGGTGTAGAATAGTGGGCCGCAGGCTGGTAGGAATCACAAGTTGTTCGATGTTGGCCCAATCGTCCTCCTCCTTCAGTTTACTGGGTCTATATCTGCGGTAGAGCAAGTCGTTCTCTAGGAAGAACCCAGGAATACTGTCGGGTTGAGTCTCAGCCTGGAAAAACAATGGTGTTAAAGTAAGATCTTCCCTCTGCAACTTACGGAACTCCAACTTGGTCAGATTCGGGGGTAGTTTCTGAGGGTCTTGAGGGACAGCGGTAGCAGTAGAGTCAGCTGGCTGTGGACGTGCGGCTTGTGCACGGGTGGTCACGAGAACCTGAGGAGAAACTTCATCACTCTCTTGAACCTCTGCTGGAACATACGCTAGAATAGGGTTTATTGGCACAGTTACACACCTGGGGTTTGTCCATGACGATCAGGTTGGTCGGTTGCAGGTCTTCTGCCAAGTCGTTGCCTAGGAGAAGTTGCACTCCAGGCATGGGAAAAGGCTTTTCCCTGACGGCGACTTGGACTTCTCCGTTCACGTAGGGACAATCCAGGTGGACTCTGGCGAGAGGGTATGGAGTGGTAGCAGTGAGGTCAGTGATGAAGACAGTTTCTCCGGTGTAGGCGATGTTGGGCACAGCCGACTTCAAGATGATCGATTGAAGAGCCGCTGTGTCCCTCAAGATCTTCAATTTGAAACGTCCCTCCGGATTTGAACCGTTGGCAGAGACAGTTCCAGTATACAGGTGGTTACTGAAAAGAGAAAGATCATTAACATTAACACCAACATTCATCACAGGCTTACCGGACTTAGGAGGAGTTGGTTTGGGTTTTTGTGGGTCAGTGGTTCCCTTGTATTGAGAATTACCACACTTGTCTATGGTATGTCCATAGAGTCTACAATACTTGCAGTACAATTGCGAGCCAGCTTGATCGGTACTCACTTTCTCGTAACTGTACCACGACTTCTTACTGGAGGATGGTTCGGGTGTCAGCCGGTGGATGAGGCTGTAAGTGTCAGCCGACTTAGCACACTTCAGGTAGTCGGTTTCTTCTTTATCTGCTAAGTAGAGACGGACAGGAGGCGGCACACGCCTCAAGAATTCTTCAACAAGCATCAGGTTGACGAGTTCTGTAAAAGTAGAGACATGTGCTGCTTCCAGCCATTTCATGAAATATCTCCGTTTTGTGTTAGCAAACTCGAGGAAGGTAGTGGTACTTGCCTTCAGGTGGTCACGGAATTTCCTTCTATAACTTTCTGTGGAAAGGAGGTAGGCGTCCAACACTGCTTGTTTCAGAGTCTGGTAGTCATTCTCAGACGCCAGAGTACTGAGTGTGACTGCAGCTCTACCTGTAAGATGGACTCTGAGAAGTGTAGCCCATTGGTCGACAGGCCAACTGAGTTGATTAGCAAGGGTTTCAAAGGTGGTGAAAAACACATCAACTTCTGCTTCTACAAAGGATGGCATTAACTTACTTGCATGTGATATATTAAAACTGACGGGAAGATTGGCAGTAGCTTGCTGGCGTTGAGCGAGGTGTGAAGTTTCCAACGTGTATTCTCGTTGACGACACTCTAGAGCCAGAGTCGCTTGTTGCTTGTCATGTTCGCGTTGCATTTCCAACTCGCGTTGTTTGGTTTCAAGCTGTACTCGTTCACGTTCACGGAGTAATGCGACCTCACGTTCGTGTTCTTCTCTCCTCAAAGCAGCTTCGCGTTCTTGTTCTTCTCTCCTCAAGGCAGTTTCACGTTCCCTGAGGGTGATTTCTTCCCTTCTTAAGGCAGCCTCACGTTCTTGTTCTTCCCTTCTTATGGCAGCTGCTCGTTCTTGTTGTTCGATGGCTTCCCTTTGCTGCTCGCGTTCAATCTTGGCTAGCTCTAGTTTGAGTTTCATCGTCGCCAAATCAGTTTTATCTGCAATATAGTAAGTTTCATGAGTTTCAGAGTCTATCTTACCTTGCTCTAAGAAATGATCCAGCAACAGGTTGTGTATTTCACTTTTGTTGGCTTGGTAGGGAACTGTTAGTTGATACTCATGTGCAAGAGTTTGTAATTCAGTCTTCTTGGCATGACCTAAAGTCCCTATTGCACCTGCTGGATCTGCACGGAAAGCTTGGAGACGAAACATGGTGAAATTAGCAAATAAATGTACAACGAATATACCGTTATAGTGAATGTCAGAAACAGGACAACGTGGCAACTGATACCTATCCTGTGGGATCTTTAACAATTAAAGTTAAGTACAAGATGTTAAATGATTAATTTAAATCAAAGGCGCAGGAAATCTTGTACCCGGTACTCATGTAAGAGGATAAGGGCAAGAAAATCCTACTAACAAATGAAACAGAGTTTCGAAAACAAATGAAACAGTTAATTGCCTCAAAAGTAAAATTGGTAGTCCAAGGATGTAGGCATACCTTGCCGAGTCTCTATAGGACATAAAGCAAGTTTTTCCTACTGAATTTAATATGATACTTACAGAATTAGCGAACTTTTGTGCTCTGAAAAAGTAAGCTAATTCCCTACCGTTGTATGAATCATCATCTCTGACTGACGTGTAGGGGTGCGAGGTGTCAGCTGGTGACGAGAACTGCAGCTGAGGTCCCAATTCAGCAACTAAAGTTCGAGCTAGAGGAACTATGGCCCTCTTTGTCCTCCTACAGTCAGATTGCAGAAGATTGGGTGCACTTGACCCGGGGCAGACCACAGTACCAGGGTACCAATTTGATGATCTGTCAAAAATGAGAAATATCCAAGGGACAAAGATGGTAAACACGAGTAATAACACGGAGGGAGAGATGACCAATTAAGAGTATGACTGCGGCCTACAGTCACCACGTAATCCAAAGTTGTCTCACCTTCACCATATGTTACTCTCGTAATGCACAATACACCGCACCATATAAAAAATGAAATTGAATATGAAAAATAGTAAAAGCTACGTTAACAAAGTTAAATACGCTTACCATTAATTACCACTTGGCACCAGTACCTGAGTGAAGCTCCTAGGACAGGCCCCCATATAATATGTGACGGTAACGCGTTGGTGTTCGGCTGTTCAAAAGCTAGGGGTATGGCCTCGTCACATATAGAAAAAAAAATAGAAATTCTGGAACTTCGTCTGTGGTAAGGTAAGGAGAAGACACACAAAACACAAGTAAATTTTAACAATGAAATTTTAATTACGTTAAAGAAAGCAAAGCATAAATAAAATGGACACACAAATTCGTATAATAAAAGCAATCAAAATAATAAGAATAATTAAATGGTAAAATGAAAAGTTACGTTAAGACAAATGAACAAATAACAAGAGTATGGCAAACAATGGAAATAGGTGCCGGAATATTGGCTTCAAGCTATCACTTCTCTTAGTACACGTAAGCCTGGGGCTTTAGTCTACCAACGAGACGTGTTAACCTGTCGAAAGCACGGGATATTCTGAAGACTGAGGTCGTGGCGGCCCCAGACATCAAGTAGTATGGTGGGTGGAGTGCAGTTGCAGCTAGACCCGTAGCCAATCAGTGATGAGCCGGCGACAAGACAGGTAGTTTGGCGGTTTGAGGTGGAGCAGGCGTTCCTGGCTGCATACGTTTTGCGCTCTGGCAAACCTTGCTGGTGTTGTCGTTGTTGGATTTTTCTTCTATACTTGTTTATATATAGATGTTTATATCGACGTCTTTTGGAGGGAAGAGCAGGCTCAATCTCTTGAAGGAGATTATCGTCACAATATATATATATATATATATATATATATATATATATATATATATATATATATATATATATATATATATATATATATATATATATCCACTGTATCCACTACACCATACTTCAGAGCCCTAAAAGAGGTAGGAATTCTGGGGTAATTAACCAACCAGAACTCCATTCCTCTCCAGGCAATACATACATACATACATACATACATACATACATACATACATACATCCTCTCAATGTTTGCTGACGACGCCAAAATTATGAGAAGGATTAAGACAGAGGAGGACAGCTTGAGGCTTCAAGAAGACCTGGACAAGCTGCAGGAATGGTCGAACAAAATGGCTGTTAGAGTTTAATCCAAGCAAATGTAATGTAATGAAGATAGGGGTAGGAAGCAGGAGACCAGATACAAGGTATCACTTGGGAGATGAAATACTTCAAGAGTCAGAGAGAGAGAAAGACCTGGGGGTTGATATCATGCCAGACCTGTCCCCTGAAGCTCATATCAAGAGGATAACAGCAGCAGCATATGCCAGGTTTGCTAACATAAGAACGGCCTTTAGAAACTTGTGTAAGGAATCTTTCAGAACATTATATACCACATATGTCAGCCCAATCCTGGAGTATGCGGCACCAGCATGGAGTGCATATCTAGTCAAGCATAAGACTAAAATGGAAAAGGTTCAAAGGTTTGCCACCAGACTAGTACCCGAGCTGAGAGGTATGAGCTACGAGGAGAGACTACGGGAATTAAACCTCACTTCGTTGGAAGACGCAAGAGTTAGGGGGACATGATCACCACATTCAAGATCCTCAAGGGAATCGACAGGGTTGATAAAGACAGGCTGTTTAACACAAGGGGCACACGCACTAGGGGACACAGGTGGAAACTGAGTGCCCAAATGAGCCACAGAGATATTAGAAAGAACTTTTTTAGTGTCAGAGTGGTTGACAAATGGAATGCATTAGGAAGTGATGTGGTGGAGGCTGACTCCATACACAGTTTCAAGTGTAGATATGATAGAGCCCAATAGGCTCAGGAACCTGTACACCTGTTGATTGACAGTTGAGAGGCGGGACCAAAGAGCCAGAGCTCAACCCCCGCAAGCACAACTAGGTGAGTACAACTAGGTGAGTACATACATACATACATACATACATGCATACATACATACATACATGAAGATAGACAGAGACTACAGTACGACCTGGACAAACTGGAGGAATGATCTAGAAAATGGCTACTAAAGTTCAACTCAGGAAAGAGAAAAGTAATGAAATTAGGCGAAGGGACCAGAAGACTGAACACAAGGTACCATCTGGGAGGTGAAATCCTGCCAGAGTCAAATAGAGAGAAAGATCTGGGGGTCGATATCAAACCGAACCTGTCCCCAGAGGCCCATATCAAATGGATATCATCAGGGGCATATGCTAGACTGGCCAATATAAGAACTGGTTTAGAAACTTGTGTAAGGAATCTTTCAGGACCCTGTATACCACTTATGTAAGACCAATCCTGGAGTATGCAGCTCTAGGTGAGTACATACATACATACATACATACATACATACATACATACATACATAGCGCGGGAGACGGTAGGAGACACACGCGATTAGTGAGGTCCGCGGAAATTCGTCAATTTCTCGGGACATTGAAGGAGTATAGAGGCTAGATCATAGTATTTGGCCTCTCGCAGTGTGTAGCTAGCAGGGTGCAACATAGCATAGTCATATCGCTAGCGATAGTGTGAAGATTTGGCGAAGAATCCAAAAGTGGAGCTAGGGCATCGGTGCATGTAAGTGTGGGACCTGACCGGGTGGGACGACCCGCCGTGGAACTACCTGATTGTGCTGTGAGTGGTGACTGTGATCAGTGGTACAGTGAATTAGTGAACTGTCACATAACGATACAGTGACTGACTCCAGAGC
Source organism: Procambarus clarkii (assembly GCF_040958095.1). Lineage (NCBI taxonomy): Eukaryota > Metazoa > Arthropoda > Malacostraca > Decapoda > Cambaridae > Procambarus > Procambarus clarkii. The sequence goes on from NC_091172.1 coordinate 6,430,427, forward strand.
TTTGTGTAGACAGAGAAGAGCCGACCTCATCAATCTACCAGCACTTAGTGAATCACCTAGTGGGAGACAACGACGGATAACCATCGTCATCATACATCGCTTACTCATCTGGTTGTGTGAGCGGGAGGCAGACTGGTATGTACCCCTCTCTGGTCAATTAATCAGGTGTACAGATTGAGGTAAAAGATTATCAAATTCTCGTTCAGGATATCATATATATTTAAAAATCTCCGACTGGCTCATTTAGGCAGAGGTAACGCATAAGGGATATCTTGACACATACAAGCACGCCAGCCCACGTACGTATACACGCACACAAGTGTGCACACGCTAAAACAGACACACACACACGTGCACACACACACACGTGCACACACACACACACACACAATTGTCAGTCAGTGGAAAAGGCATCAACACCTGGGATAGGACCTTACTATCCCCCCCCCTCTTGACCCCACCATCTGACCTGACCTGACTTAGTCACCATCTCCGTCCCCCCCCCACCCCCAGTCCCCCGCATCGCCCATACACACACTCTTCCCCTCCCCACTCTCCCTCTCTCCCACTCCCTTTCTCCCACTCCCTCTCTCCCACTATCTCTCTCCTGCTCTCTCTCTCTCTCTCTCTCTCTCTCTCTCTCTCTCTCTCTCTCTCTCTCTCTCTCTCTCTCTCTCTCTCTCTCTCTCTCTCTCTCTCTCTCTCTCCCTCCCTCTCTTTCCTTCCCCCTCCCTCCCCCTCTCCCTCCCTCTCTTTCCTTCCCCCTCCCTCTCTGCCCACACACACACACACACCTCATCCCCCTCTCTCCCTCACCCGCTCTCTCCCTCACCCGCTCTCTCCCTCACCCGCTCTCTCCCTCACCCACTCTCTCCCTCTCCTCTCTCTCCCTCCCGCCTCTCTCCCCATCTCCTCCCCCCCCTCCCCTTCTACTTTCTTCTCACTTCAGTGGAAGGGTCGGATCCCCCCCCACCCACCCATTTATCTCTCCCTTTATCACTCCCTTTCTCTCTCTCTCTTTCTCTCTCTCTTCCTCTCTCTCTCTCTCTCTCTCCCTCCCCCATCCCAACAGGGTCAAGCATGGCAGCCAGAGGTCCCAGGGGAACAGGAAAGAGCCAAGGGGACGAGATGAAGGAAATGTTCGCCCAGTTTCTGGAGGACATCAAGAGTGAGATGCAAGAAATGATGCAGGAAATGAAGAACGAAATAAGCAACCTGAAAAGAGAGCTGACAGCAGCAAAGGAGGAGATTAGAGCCCTCAAAGAGAATGGTATCGAGGCTGAGAATCAGAAAACCACCCAGGGAGAAGGTGGTAATAGTTTTCTGGATGAGAATGCCACAATAAAAGCAACATTTGCGGAAATACTAAAAAAAAATAACTCTGAAGTAATGACTGCAGTGATGGAGGTGGCCATGAAAGCAGCCACCTCGCAGGAGGCGGCACGCTCCACTAGCCAACTGCTGGAAAGGAACAGATCAGTGGTTGCTGTGGGTATTAAGGAGCAGGAAGGATCTAATAGGACAGAGTGGAATGACAAGGACAAAGCAGCAGTGAATGAAGTACTAAAGGCACTAGACATGGAAGGGGCTGAGCATAGCATTGAGAAGGTTTTCAGGCTAGGCCGGTACAACAAAGACCGAGACCGAATGATAAAGATAGTGTTTGCAAACGAGAACACAAAGGAGAAGATCCTATCAAGGAAGAGCTCCCTGAAAAACGTGGGAAAATTAAAAAATGTATTCCTCCAGAGAGACATGACAAGGGAGGAGAGAGCCGTGGTGGCAGAAGCAAGGAAGAGGCGCAGGGCGAGAGGGGAAAACCAGGAAGTCACAGCTCCCAACACAACACCCCCAGAGGCGAGGGGGCAACCCACAACCAGCTACCCAGAAACACCAGAAGGGAGGACAACCCCGCCTCCCTCCTCTGCATAGAAAACCCCCCTACCCCAAACCCTCCCTGCCCCCACTCAAATGTTCAGCCAAATCCCCCTCCTCCCACACCCAATCCCCACCCTTCTACCCCTCCCCTCCTCCCGAGTCCTCCCTCCCCCCCTTTCCTTCCCGTCCTCCCTCCCCTTTCACCCCATACCCTCCCTGTCCCTCCCCCTTCACTGGATCCCCCGCCCCTCATCCCAGTATCCTCTGAGACCCTGTTATCCACCTCACAGGTCCTCACATCCATGGAACAGCCTCCCCCACCAGCAGAACACTCACCAAGGAGGCGATTTGAGAAGGGACAGAAGAAAGTGAGCCTCAAAGCGATGTACACTAACATAGATGGAATTACAAATAAAGCAAATGAGCTTGGAGAACTGGTACTAGAGGAAAACCCAGACATAATAGCCCTCACAGAAACAAAGATCACAAAAACGATAACAAATGCAGTGTTCCCACAGGACTATTATGTTATGAGGAAAGAGAGGGAAGGAAGAGGTGGGGGTGGTGTAGCTCTGCTGGTAAGAAAAGGCTGGGATTTTGAGGAGATGGATATTCAGGGCTGTGAAGGTTTCAGTGACTACATAGCAGGTACTGTAACAAATGGAGGGAAAAAAATTATAGTCGCAGTCATATATAATCCACCACCAAATGACAGAAGACCTAGACAGGAATATGATAGAAACAACATGGCCACCATTAACATAATAGAAAGAGCAGCTTCTGTTGCTAGCAGGAATGGATCTGGACTACTAATTATGGGAGACTTCAACCATGGGAAGATAGATTGGAAGAACAGAGACCCGCATGGAGGACCAGAAACATGGAGAGCTAAGCTGCTGGACGTGGCAACAAGAAACTTTCTAAGCCAGCACACCAAAGAACCAACAAGAATGAGAGGAGAAGATGAACCAGCAATGCTTGATTTGATATTTACCCTAAATGAATGGGATATAAGGGAAGTTAAGATGGAAGCGCCCTTGGGAATGAGTGACCACAGTGTATTGAACTTTGAGTACCTGGTAGAACTAGGACTTATCTCCCCCCAAAAAGAACTAGGAATCAAAAGGCTGGCATACCGAAAGGGGAATTATGAACAGATGAGAAGTTTCCTAAGTGAAATACCTTGGGACACAGACCTCAGAGATAAGTCTGTACAGGGTATGATGGACTATGTTACCCAAAAGTGTCAGGAGGCAGTAAACAGGTTCATCCCGGCCCAAAGGGAAAAATCCGAGAAGCAACAGAAGAATCCATGGTATAATAGGGCATGTATGGAAGCGAAGAAACTGAACAAAAAGGCGTGGAGGAACTTCCGGAATAACAGAACACCAGAAAGCAGAGAGAGATACCAGAGAACCAGGAATGAGTACGTCAGGGTGAGAAGAGAAGCAGAGAAAAATTTTGAAAATGATATAGCAAACAAAGCCAAGACCGAACCAAAGCTACTCCACAGTCACATCAGAAGGAAAACAACAGTGAAAGAACAGGTATTGAAACTTAGAACAGGCGAGGACAGGTATACAGAGAATGACAGAGAGGTGTGTGAGGAACTCAACAAGAGGTTCCAGGAGGTCTTCACAATAGAACAGGGTGAGGTCACTGTGCTAGGAGAAAGGGAGGTAAACCAGGCGGCCTTGGAGGAGTTCGAAATTACGAGAGAGGAGGTCAAGAGACACCTGCTGGATCTGGATGTTAGAAAGGCTGTTGGTCCAGATGGGATCTCACCATGGGTACTGAAAGAGTGTGCAGAGGCACTTTGCTTGCCACTCTCCATAGTGTATAGTAAGTCACTAGAGACGGGAGACCTACCAGAAATATGGAAGACGGCGAATGTGGTCCCAATATACAAAAAGGGCGACAGACAAGAGGCACTGAACTACAGGCCAGTGTCCTTGACTTGTATACCATGCAAGGTGATGGAGAAGATCGTGAGAAAAAACCTGGTAACACATCTGGAGAGAAGGGACTTCGTGACAAATCGCCAACATGGATTCAGGGAGGGTAAATCTTGCCTTACAGGCTTGATAGAATTCTACGATCAGGTGACACAGATTAAGCAAGAAAGAGAGGGCTGGGCGGACTGCATTTTCTTGGATTGTCAGAAAGCCTTTGACACAGTACCGCATAAGAGGCTGGTACATAAGCTGGAGAGACAGGCAGGTGTAGCTGGTAAGGTGCTCCAGTGGATAAGGGAGTATCTAAGCAATAGGAAGCAGAGAGTTGCGGTGAGGGGTGAGACCTCCGATTGGCGTGAAGTCACCAGTGGAGTCCCACAGGGCTCTGTACTCGGTCCTATCTTGTTTCTGATATATGTAAATGATCTCCCGGAGGGTATCGATTCATTTCTCTCAATGTTTGCGGACGATGCTAAAATTATGAGAAGGATTAAAACAGAAGAGGACTGTTTGAGGCTTCAAGAAGACCTAGACAAGCTGAAGGAATGGTCGAACAAATGGTTGTTAGAGTTTAACCCAACCAAATGTAATGTAATGAAGATAGGTGTAGGGAGCAGGAGGCCAGATACAAGGTATCATCTGGGAGAGGAAATTCTTCAGGAGTCAGAGAAGGAAAAAGACTTGGGGGTTGATATCACGCCAGACCTGTCTCCTGCAGCACATATCAAGCGGATAACATCAGCGGCATATGCCAGGCTGGCCAACATACGAACGGCATTCAGAAACTTGTGTAAAGAACCATTCAGAACTTTGTATACCACATATGTCAGGCCAATACTGGAGTATGCAGCCCCAGCATGGAGTCCATATCTAGTCAAGGATAAGACTAAACTGGAAAAGGTTCAAAGGTTTGCCACCAGACTAGTACCCGAGCTGAGAGGTATGAGCTACGAGGAGAGACTACGGGAATTAAACCTCACTTCGCTGGAAGACAGAAGAGTTAGGGGGGACATGATCACCACATTCAAGATTCTGAAGGGGATTGATAGGGTAGATAAAGACAGTCTATTTAACACAAGGGGAACACGCACAAGGGGACACTGGTGGAAACTGAGTGCCCAAATGAGCCACAGAGATATTAGAAAGAACGTTTTTAGTGTCAGAGTGGTTGACAAATGGAATGCATTAGGGGGTGATGTGGTGGAGGCTGACTCCATACACAGTTTCAAGTGTAGATATGACAGAGCCCGATAGGCTCAGGAATCTGTACACCTGTTGATTGACGGTTGAGAGGCGGGGCTCAACCCCCGCAAACACAACTAGGTGAGTACATACATACATACATACATACATACATACATACATACATACATACATACATACGTACGTACGTACGTACGTACATACATACATACATGCATACATACATACATACATACATACATACATACATACATACATACATACATACATACATACATACATACATGCATACATATGTACATACATACATGCATACATATGTACATACATACATACGTACATACATACATACATACATACCTTGGAAGGGTTCGAAATTACAAGAAATGAGGTCAAGAAGCACCTATTGGAGCTGGAAGTGAGAAAGGCTGTTAGGCCGAACGGAAACTCACCATGGGTATTGAAAGAGAGTGCAAGAGCACTTTGTTTGCCACTCTCCATTGTGTATAGTAGGTCACTGGAAACGGGAGGCCTACCAGAAATATGGAAGACGGCTAATGTGGTCCCAATATACAAAAAGGGTGACAGAGAAGAGGCACTGAACTACAGGCCAGTGTCCTTAACTTGTATACCATGCAAGGTGATGGAGAAGATTGTGAGAAAAAACCTGGTAACACATCTGGAGAGAAGAGACTTCGTGACAACCCATCAACATGGGTTCAGGGAGGGTAAATCTTGTCTTACAGGCTTAATAGAAGTCTACGATCAGGTGACAAAGATTAAGCAAGCAAGAGAAGGATGGGCGGACTGCATTTTTTGGACTGTCGGAAAGCCTTTGACATAGTACCCCATAAAAGGCTAATGCACAAGCTGGAGAAACAGGCAGAAATAACTGGTAAGGTGCTCCAGTGGATAAGGGAGTACCTAAGCAATAGGAAGCAGAGAGTTTCAGTGAGGGGTGAGACCTAAGATTGGCGTAAAGTCACCAGTGGAGTCCCACAGGGCTCTGTACTCGGACCTATCCTGTTTCTGATATACGCAAATGATCTCCCAGAGGGTAGAGACTCATTCCTATTAATGTTTGCTGACGACGCCAAAATTATGAGAAGGATTAAGACAGAGGAGGACAGCTTGAGGCTTCAAGAAGACCTGGACAAGCTGCAGGAATGGTCGAACAAATAGTTGTTAGAGTTTAACCCAAGCAAATGTAATGTTTATTTATTTATTTATTTGTTTATTTATTTATTTATTTATTTATTTATTTATTTATTTATTTATTTATTTATTTATTTATTTATTTATTTATTTATATACAAGAAGGTACATTGGGTTTGTGAGAATACATTGGGTAGTACAGTATTTACATTCTTGTAAAGCCACTAGTACGCACAGCGTTTCGGGCAGGTCCTTAATCTAGCAGATAATTTTAAGTAGGTAATTTCAATCAGAATTGATAAATGATAAAGATACATTACAAGAGAAAAATGAGATGAGAGAGATAAGTAGGTATATTAAAGCACATTGTTATATTAAAGCTCTGATTGATTACATTGACAGCTTGATTAGTAATTTAAACAAGGTTAATAGACACCATACAGTAGATTGACAGCACATATAAGACAGCAATGATCACAATGGTAAAGATGTTCAGATTGGGTACATAAAGATTGGGAGATTGGGTAGCAAAATATACAGATAAACAAGATTTATAAACACCATACAGCAGATTGGCAGCACATATAAGAAAACAGCAATGATCACAATGGTAAAGATGTTCAAATTGGGAACATAAAGGTTGGGAGATTGGGTAGCAATTGATACAGTGCAATTTTAAGGCAAAAAGTGAAAAACTATGAAGATGAAATTAGGTACTTTTTAGTATTGATTTTGAATGATGTAAAAGTTGGACAGCTTTTCAATTCAGTAGGGAGTGAGTTCCATAAACTGGGTCCCTTTATTTGCATAGAGTGTTTACACAGATTAAGTTTAACTCAGATTAAGTTTAACTAATTACAGATTAAGATTAAGATTAAGACACAGATTAAGATTAAGATTAAGACACAGATTAAGTTTAACTAATAACTAATGTAATGAAGATAGGTGTAGGGAGCAGGAGGCCAGATACAAGGTATCATTTGGGAGACGAAATACTTTAAGAGTCATTGAGAGAAAAAGACCTAGGGGTTGATATCACGCCAAACCTGTCCCCTGAAGCTCATATCAAGAAGATAACATCAGCGGCATATGCCAGGTTGGCTAACATAAGAACGGCCTTTAGAAACTAGTGTAAGGAATATTTCAGAACATTATATACCACATATATCAGACCAATCCTGGAGTATGCGGCTCCAGCATGGAGTCCATATCTATCCACTTAGTTTGATGAAAGGGAGCAGTAGAGTAACAGAAGAACACTTACATCGCATCTGGCTTGGATACCCATGTGCATGGGAAATAGGCCTACAGGTTTCGGAAGATGAGAGACAATGTCTACACTGTGGAGAAATGCCCGACAGACCACTGGAACATTATCTAACACAGTGCATAGTTACAAACCCTTTAAGATTTCAACTTAGATTCAACAGAGCAGAAGAAGTTGTTAAACACATATGGCAAAATCTTACTGAAGCGACCATACGAGTCATAAATACTCATACTCCGCCCAAGTAAAACAGAAACAAGCAACACTTAGTGGGCCAGCCAGAGGCTTAGGGCCCGCGCAGGAATATCCCTGCAAAAAGATCCATATCTAGTCAAGCATAAGACTACACTGGAAAAGGTTCAAAGGTTTGCCACCAGACTAGTACCCGAGCTGAGAGGTATGAGCTACGAGGAGATAGTACGGGAATTAAACCTCACTTCGTTGAAAGACAGAAGAGTTAGGGGGACATGATCACCACATTCAAGATTTTCAAGGGAATCGATAGGGTAGATAAAGACTGGCTATTTAACACATGGAGACACGCACTAGGGGACACAGGTGGAAACTGAGTACCCAAATGAGCCACAGAGATATTACAAAGAACTTTTTTAGTGTCAGAGTGGTTGACAAATGGAATGCATTGGGAAGTGATATGGTGGAAGCTGACTCCATACACAGTTTCAAGTATAGATATGATAGAGCCCAAAAGGAACCTGTACACCTGTTGATTGACGGTTGAGAGGCGGGACCAAAGAGCGAGAGCTCAACCCCCGCAAGCACAATTAGGTGAGTACATACATACATACATAAATACATACATACATACATACATACATACATACATACATACATACATACATACATACGTACATACATACATACATACATACATACATACATACATACATACATACATACAAACATACATACATTCATACATTCATACATACATACATACATACATACATACATACATACATACATACATACATACATACATACATACATACAAAAAACATACATACATACATACATACATACATACATACATACATACATACATACATACGTACATACATACATACATACATACATAAATACATACATACATACATACATACATACATACATACATACATACGTACATACATACATACATACATACATACATACATACATACATACATACATACAAACATACATACATTCATACATTCATACATACATACATACATACATACATACATACATACATACATACATACATACATACATACATACATACAAAAAACATACATACATACATACATACATACATACATACATACATACATACATACATACGTACATACATACATACATACATACATACATACATACATACATACATACATATATACACTCACACACACACATATTCCACAACCCATACATACATACATACATACATACATACATACACACATACATACATACGTACGTACATACATACATACATACATACATACATACATACATACATACATACATACATACATACATACATACATACATACACTCTCACACACACACATATTCCACAACCCATACATACATGCCTAGACAATATTCTGTTTTTACCACCATTGCCCCATTCACTCTGAAATTATTTATACAATATTAATCCTTAAACTGTATTTAGAACAAGATTTCTATATCCCAACAGCTCATTCACCCTAATAGATCCCAAATATGTGTACAGTTAATTCATATTTTATTTTATTTTATTTATATATATACAAGAAGGTACATTGGGTTTGTGAGAATACATTGGATAGTACAGTATTTACATTCTTGTAAAGCCACTAGTACGCACAGCGTTTCGCGCAGGTCCTTAATCTAGCAGATAATAGATGGATGTATCTATATATGGATGTATGAGAATCAGCAAGGTAACCATAATATTCAAGCAAGTCCAAAAATATTGTTAACTACGCTTAAATATTAAAACACACCAGATATCGTAATTACATGTTTAATTATCAACCTACATACTGTTCATATGGTCAAACTAAGGTGTTTATGACACTTTGAAATAAAACTTATCTTAATAAAAATTTGATTTAAAGTCCTACTAAGTTAACAAAGTTATTTATAACCATACACACAAAATGTTACACGTGTACATACACTAAAAAAAACTAAATCATAACACACAGCATAAAACACATACACTTACACACAAAATACAACATTTACCTAAAAAAGATGTAATTTACACAAAAAATATATTATTTTCACACAAAATATATAATTTACACTCACAAAATATATAATTTACTCACAAAATATGTCCTTCACACACATAAATATAACATTTACACAGAAAATATGCCATTTATTCACAAAAATACAAAAATTTACTCACAAAATATATCATTTACACACAAAATATCTTATTAACTACAGCACACACATAAACTTTCCATTTGCATCTAAAATATATCACTTACACAAATTCAACATGAATACAAAGTGGAGTATTTGCACAAATATTACAAACTAAATATTCGCTTTCACGAAATAAATTACACTTTCACAAAATTACACAATTTCATAAACATCACTTTCACAAAATGCATTTATCACAAACAAAACAAATACACTTTCATAATTGCTCATGAAGATCTATTTTTCAGATAACATATACAGAACTTACACACATACACAATTTGCACACAATACAATTGCCTAAGTTCCTCTTCAGCAATTAAAAACACAACTTGTATAAATATTTTATTGACACAAATACACTATTTATACATCTTTTACTAATATAAATAATACACAACCTGCATAATACATACAAATACAACTAGCACAAATACATAATTAGCGCAAATACAGTTACAAAACATTCCCAATTAATACACGACTTTCACAAATGCAATCAATACATAACTAGCACAAATGCATAATTTATACAAAATACAAATACATAATTCATACAAAATACTGTTACGGTAATCTGCTTCGTTAGACTATCCTGTCTGTTCCCTTTACCGCCTATTCACCAACGTATCTGCATGCTCCAACTAATCAACATCAACGACAACATCAATACGTGCTCAGACGCCTCAGTGTCTAGACAGACACCCCCCCCCTCCACCCTCTAGTACCCAAGACACCTGGACACCTGCTGTCTGACAGACACCCCCCCCCTTCCACCCTCCAGTACCCAAGACACCTGGACACCTGCTGTCAGACAGACACCACCCCCCCTCCACCCTCCAGTACCCAAGACACCTGGACACCTGCTGTTTGACAGACACCCCCCCCCCACCCTCCAGTACCCAAGACACCTGGACACCTGCTGTCAGACAGACACCACCCCTCCTCCACCCTCCAGTACCCAAGACACCTGGACACCTGCTGTCTGACAGACACCACCCGCCCTCCCCCCCACCCTCTAGTACCCAAGACACCTGGACACCTGCTGTCTGACAGACACCCCCCCCCCTCCACCCTCCAGTACCCAAGACACCTGGACACCTGCTGTCTGACAGACACCCCCCCCCCACCCTCCAGTACCCAAGACACCTGGACACCTGCTGTCTGACAGACACCCCCCCTCCACCCTCTAGTACCCAAGACACCTGGACACCTGCTGTCTGACAGACACCCCCCCTCCCCCCCACCCTCTAGTACCCAAGACACCTGGACACCTGCTGTCTGACAGACACCAACCCCTCCACCCTCCAGTACCCAAGACACCTGGACACCTGCTGTCTGACAGACACCCCCCCCCCACCCTCTAGTACCCAAGACACCTGGACACCTGCTGTCTGACAGACACCACCGCCCCTCCCCCCACCCTCTAGTACCCAAGACACCTGGACACCTGCTGTCAGACAGACACCCCCCCTCCAGTACCCAAGACACCTGGACACCTGCTGTCAGACAGACACACCCCCCTCCACCCTCCAGTACCCAAGACACCTGGACACCAGCTGTCTGACAGACACCCCCCCCCTCCACCCTCCAGTACCCAAGACACCTGGACACCTGCTGTCTGACAGACACCCCCCCCCCTCCACCCTCCAGTACCCAAGACACCTGCTGTCAGACAGACACCCCCCCCTCCACCCTCCAGTACCCAAGACACCTGGACACCTGCTGTCAGACAGACACCCCCCCCCCCTTCCACCCTCTAGTACCCAAGACACCTGCTGTCTGACAGACACCCCTCCCCCCACCCCCTCTAGTACCCAAGACACCTGCTGTCTGACAGACACCCCCGCCTCCACCCTCTAGTACCCAAGACACCTGGACACCTGCTGTCTGACAGACACCCCCCCCCCTTCCACCCTCCAGTACCCAAGACACCTGGACACCTGCTGTCAGACAGACACCACCCCCCCTCCACCCTCCAGTACCCAAGACACCTGGACACCTGCTGTTTGACAGACACCCCCCCCCCACCCTCCAGTACCCAAGACACCTGGACACCTGCTGTCAGACAGACACCACCCCTCCTCCACCCTCCAGTACCCAAGACACCTGGACACCTGCTGTCTGACAGACACCACCCGCCCTCCCCCCCACCCTCTAGTACCCAAGACACCTGGACACCTGCTGTCTGACAGACACCCCCCCCCTCCACCCTCCAGTACCCAAGACACCTGGACACCTGCTGTCTGACAGACACCCCCCCCCACCCTCCAGTACCCAAGACACCTGGACACCTGCTGTCTGACAGACACCCCCCCTCCACCCTCTAGTACCCAAGACACCTGGACACCTGCTGTCTGACAGACACCCCCCCTCCCCCCCACCCTCTAGTACCCAAGACACCTGGACACCTGCTGTCTGACAGACACCAACCCCTCCACCCTCCAGTACCCAAGTCACCTGGACACCTGCTGTCTGACAGACACCCCCCCCCCACCCTCTAGTACCCAAGACACCTGGACACCTGCTGTCTGACAGACACCACCGCCCCTCCCCCCACCCTCTAGTACCCAAGACACCTGGACACCTGCTGTCAGACAGACACCCCCCCTCCAGTACCCAAGACACCTGGACACCTGCTGTCAGACAGACACACCCCCCTCCACCCTCCAGTACCCAAGACACCTGGACACCAGCTGTCTGACAGACACCCCCCCCTCCACCCTCCAGTACCCAAGACACCTGGACACCTGCTGTCTGACAGACACCCCCCCCCCTCCACCCTCCAGTACCCAAGACACCTGCTGTCAGACAGACACCCCCCCTCCACCCTCCAGTACCCAAGACACCTGGACACCTGCTGTCAGACAGACACCCCCCCCTTCCACCCTCCAGTACCCAAGACACCTGGACACCTGCTGTCAGACAGACACCACCCCCCCTCCACCCTCCAGTACCCAAGACACCTGGACACCTGCTGTTTGACAGACACCCCCCCCCCCACCCTCCAGTACCCAAGACACCTGGACACCTGCTGTCAGACAGACACCACCCCTCCTCCACCCTCCAGTACCCAAGACACCTGGACACCTGCTGTCTGACAGACACCACCCGCCCTCCCCCCCACCCTCTAGTACCCAAGACACCTGGACACCTGCTGTCTGACAGACACCCCCCCCCCCTCCACCCTCCAGTACCCAAGACACCTGGACACCTGCTGTCTGACAGACACCCCCCCCCACCCTCCAGTACCCAAGACACCTGGACACCTGCTGTCTGACAGACCCCCCCCCTCCACCCTCTAGTACCCAAGACACCTGGACACCTGCTGTCTGACAGACACCCCCCCTCCCCCCCACCCTCTAGTACCCAAGACACCTGGACACCTGCTGTCTGACAGACACCAACCCCTCCACCCTCCAGTACCCAAGACACCTGGACACCTGCTGTCTGACAGACACCCCCCCCCACCCTCTAGTACCCAAGACACCTGGACACCTGCTGTCTGACAGACACCACCGCCCCTCCCCCCCACCCTCTAGTACCCAAGACACCTGGACACCTGCTGTCAGACAGACACCCCCCTCCAGTACCCAAGACACCTGGACACCTGCTGTCAGACAGACACACCCCCCTCCACCCTCCAGTACCCAAGACACCTGGACACCAGCTGTCTGACAGACACCCCCCCTCCACCCTCCAGTACCCAAGACACCTGGACACCTGCTGTCTGACAGACACCCCCCCCTCCACCCTCCAGTACCCAAGACACCTGCTGTCAGACAGACACCCCCCCCTCCACCCTCCAGTACCCAAGACACCTGGACACCTGCTGTCAGACAGACACCCCCCCCTCCACCCTCCAGTACCCAAGACACCTGGACACCTGCTGTCTGACAGACACCCCCCTCTCCTCCACCCTCCAGTACCCAAGACACCTGGACACCTGCTGTCTGACAGACACCCCCCTCCCCCCACCCTCTAGTACCCAAGACACCTGCTGTCTGACAGACACCCCCCCTCCACCCTCCAGTACCCAAGACACCTGGACACCTGCTGTCTGACAGACACCCCCCCCTCCCCCCCACCCTCTAGTACCCAAGACACCTGCTGTCTGACAGACACCACCCCCTCCACCCTCCAGTACCCAAGACACCTGCTGTCTGACAGACACCCCCCCCCTCCACCCTCCAGTACCCAAGACACCTGGACACCTGCTGTCTGACAGACACCCCCCCCTCCACCCTCCAGTACCCAAGACACCTGGACACCTGCTGTCCGTCAGACACCCCCCCTCCCCCCACCCTCTAGTACCCAAGACACCTGCTGTCAGACAGACACCCCCCCATCCACCCTCCAGTACCCAAGACACCTGGACACCTGCTGTCTGACAGACACCCCCCCCCTCCACCCTCCAGTACCCAAGACACCTGGACACCTGCTGTCTGACAGACACCACCCCCTCCACCCTCCAGTACCCAAGACACCTGGACACCTGCTGTCTGACAGACACCCCCCCCCCTCCACCCTCCAGTACCCAAGACACCTGGACACCTGCTGTCTGACAGACACCCCCCCTCCCCCCCACCCTCTAGTACCCAAGACACCTGCTGTCTGACAGACACCCCCCCCCTCCACCCTCCAGTACCCAAGACACTTGGACACCTGCTGTCTGACAGACACCCCCCCCTCCCCCCCCACCCTCTAGTACCCAAGACACCTGCTGTCTGACAGACACCCCTCCCCCCCACCCTCTAGTACCCAAGACACCTGCTGTCTGACAGACACCCCCCCCCTCCACCCTCTAGTACCCAAGACACCTGGACACCTGCTGTCAGACAGACACCACCCCCCCTCCACCCTTCAGTACCCAAGACACCTGCTGTCTGACAGACACCCCCCCTCCACCCTCCAGTACCCAAGACACCTGCTGTCAGACAGACACCCCCCCCCCTCCACCATCCAGTACCCAAGACACCTGGACACCTGCTGTCTGACAGACACCCCCCCTCTAGTACCCAAGACACCTGCTGTCTGACAGACACCCCCCCCCCTCCACCCTCCAGTACCCAAGACACCTGCTGTCTGACAGACACCCCCCCCTCCCCCCCACCCTCTAGTACCCAAGACACCTGCTGTCTGACAGACACCCCTCCCCCCACCCCCTCTAGTACCCAAGACACCTGCTGTCTGACAGACACCCCCGCCTCCACCCTCTAGTACCCAAGACACCTGGACACCTGCTGCCAGACAGACACCACCCCCCCTCCACCCTTCAGTACCCAAGACACCTGCTGTCTGACAGACACCCCCCCCTCCACCCTCCAGTACCCAAGACACCTGCTGTCAGACAGACACCCCCCCCTCCACTACCCAAGACACCTGCTGTCTGACAGAAACCACCCCCCCTCCCCCCCACCCTCTAGTACCCAAGACACCTGCTGTCTGACAGACACCCCCCCCCCTCCACCCTCCAGTACCCAAGACACCTGGACACCTGCTGTCTGACAGACACCACCCCCCTCCACCCTCCAGTACCCAAGACACCTGGACACCTGCTGTCTGACAGACACCACCCCCCCCTCCCCCCCACCCTCTAGTACCCAAGACACCTGCTGTCTGACAGACACCACCCCCTCCACCCTCCAGTACCCAAGACACCTGGACACCTGCTGTCAGACAGACACCACCCCCCCCACCCTTTAGTACCCAAGACACCTGGTGTCGGAAAATCCGACACCATTTAATAATCATACAGATAATAGCTGTGTTGTATAAACAAGTTAACCCATAGAAAACGTAACTTGTAGTGGAATTACCGTCTAAAGAAAACGGGATATCATCACCACATACTATTATAAATCACCACTTATTATGGTGGGAATTATTCTTAAATACATTAGTCTTTGGACTTTACCATCATAAAACATCTCATATAAATTAACTTAATTATCAATATTAAAGTAGAGTAAATGTGACCCTTCTATCACTTATTGACATCTGGACAATGTAGGCCAGGCGTCAGTGAGGAAGGAGGGGCAGCCATTGTTGTTGTCACCTCCGAGACGCGTGGAGCAAATTCGGCTCCTATTATATCTGGACAATGTCGGCCAGTAGCGTCAGTAGTATGGAGTGTTAGACATTGTTGTTTATACTAGACCAGAGGCACACTCGGGTGCAAATACGGCTCCTGTTAATTTTACTTGGACGTAGTGTTATGGAAACCAAAGGTGTACCATCTTCAACACGCTGTCAACAAATTCAAGTTAAGTGTTCTTTCAGAAACCCATGTATCTTTCATTTATGGCCATTAATGTCATTATATAGGGTGACCCGGTTAGAGCACGTGGTAGCCTCAAACTAAAGGTAATTAAGCCAGGTCTTCATTGTTCCATGTATAGTGTTTTCTCTGATATACCTGTCATATATAGGATTCTGGCTTTACAGCTAGCGCCCTTTTAACAGGTCAAGACGAGGAAGCATATGCTTTGTGCATCAGTTACCAGGGTGATGGAAGCTACCTGAAAGAGGGAAAATGTGGTGTCTACATCCTGGTTATACCTGCTGTACAAATAAGATAAGGAACCTCTTCAATGTATGTAGTCTATTACTGTAGTTTGATTGGCTGCATATATATTTAATTAATATAAACCCCCCCTAATGTGTAGAGGATCGATTTGTGAGATTAAGAGATTATTGCAGAAATACAGTCCACTTATCATTATACAAATTGCTATCGAAGTATATAAATTAACGTAAATATAAATTCATATAAATTAAATAAATATAAATCTCACAGGTCGGTTCCCACATTAATTGGACCTTCGGAACCGGATTATTTGGTCCTATGAACCCACATTTGGTCATCTTAGTACCGGATGAACCAGTTAACCAGTGGATTCATTAAATAAACTAGTGCTGTGTGATTTAAACAAAGCCAGTCAAAGACGGCAGCATAGCCTCGAGGGAGCTCAGGAGCCTCCCTCAGCCCAGTTAAGCCTTAGTCAGCGGTTTCATGTACACCCACAGATTTGGTGGCGTGTTATTCTGTGAAATGACAGCGCTAATATAGAAGCCAGCCAAATTAGTGACTGTGTCTTCGCGAGATTGTTCACGGATTTCGTGGTGTTAAATTTCGCGAGAGATTATCCACGAATTTTGTGGAGTTTATTTCGCAAGGTCACTAATAATATTTAATACTTCTTGATAATATTAGAAGTTTCATAGAGGCTAATTGAGAGGCTATTATCAATAATTGTGTATATTATTTCTCCAAAATAGAGAATTATTTAATATATATTGCACTAGTGATCACAGTATAATATTTACTAATTGCCAACCCACAATAGGGTAGGATATTAACATTGACTAGTTAAACTATTATTGCTCATCCTAGTCCCATTATTACCATAGTCAGTTGTACTATATTGATCAACCTAACACCATTAATGAATGGTCCAGACCCTATTTTGGGTGTAATTTTTATCAACTCGAGTTGAGTTGTGTATATATAATAATTTACTTATGATCATTACACCTTTGAGTGATTAATTAGTGTCTCTACCATCCTAGGGTGATATAGAAGAGCTAACCTATAGGTACTTCCAGTGACACTGGTTTATCACTCAAATCATTAGTGTGTATGATTGTATATATATATAATGTGTATTAATTTTAAGTGCTAACCTCTAGTAGAGGTAGGATTATTGCCTAGTGAGTGCAGAATTTACCCTAGGCTACCATTAGTGCTTGTTCAGTATTATGAGCGACCCAAGTACAAGCCCCACAAGGCTTTACCAACTAGCCAATATGGATAATGCAGGGAGAATGAAAAGAACCCTTGCAGGTCTTAAAGGCCACTTAACAAGACAGATCAAGAAATGTGAAGATTTGTCACAACAATCTCAAGTTGATTATGCTGACCTGGAAAGCTATTATCAAGCAGTTGCAGGTAAATTTGAGCAAATCAAATGTCAAATAGCAACATATGTGGCTGAACTTGCCAACACCAATTTATCAGAAACAGAAATAGACGACATTATGGTTGATCTTGCGAATTATGAAGATCACACTCAGGCCACGTTACAGCCTTATGTCAAATTAATTGCCCAGAACAAGGCAACAACAACAGCAACAACAACAACAGTTGCATCTAATACGAGTCAAGCAGAAGCTCGACTCCCTCCAATTAATTTACCCACTTTCGCAGGAAAAGATGAGGAAGATTGGGACGAATTTTGGAACAAATTCGTTGACCTTGTAGACTCAAAACAATCTTTACCAAAGAGTAGTAAATTCTCTTATTTGCAAGGCCAATTATCAGGTGAGGCTAAAACAGTAGTATCCCATCTGAGATTAACTAATGACGGCTATGATCTGGCAGTAAAACTCCTCAAGGATAATTATGCTGATCCAGAAGTAAGAACATCACATTTAGTTCATGAGCTGTTGCATTTACCCCCACCGGAGGCTTCAGCTGATTCACTCCAAGTCTTCAACCTGGAGATAGAATCATTGATCAATGCCCTCAGCCTGACAGCAGATACAAACGGGGCTGAGTGGGTCTTGAAAATAATTGTCCAGGAGAAAATACCTAGGGACATATTGAGACAAATGAGTGCTCATTACAATAAAAGCATCTTATCCATGAATGAAATATCTGAAGGTTTAAAGTCAGTAGTTCATCAATTACGAACACATGACAAATTAAAACCACCAAGTAAACCCTCAGAAACCAATAATAGTAAACCACAGAGTACCAAAGGTACTCCAAATCAATCTAGACAATATAATTCAACACCAAAGTGGAACAGTAGCAGTGTGGGCGTATATGCAGTGGGACCCTCCAAGCCTATAGTTACTGTGTCACCCAAGAACGTGACACCAAAGGGTACTGGAAGCTGTGGAACATGTTTGTTCTGCAATGAGAAACATTCAATGTACCACTGCTCTAATTTTCCTGATAGTGACGCCCGTGTTGAGCGACTCAAAGATTTGCAACATTGCACGAGGTGCCTCAGGAAACATAACATCAACGACTGTGATACCCAATTACACACCTGTAATAGGTGTAACAAAGGTCAGCACCATGCAGCATTGTGCAGAGACACCAAAACAACGTCTCCAAACCCCAAGGTGGAAGATAGCATTCCCACCACAGTACAGTACTGCAAGGTGCAACCAACAAAGAGTGTCCAATCGGCAAAGTCTAAAGGTAATACGACTTTGCCTACTGCCCAAATTACCATCCTGAATAAGAGGGCCAAGGTCCATACCCGTGGGTTATTTGACCAAGGATCCCAGAGAACATATATCACTAAAAAGCTGGCAGATGAATTACAATTAAGGCCTGTAGCCCAGATGTCATTCAACATCTCAGGGTTTGTAACAGATGCAGGACCTCAAGTCTACCAGGTGGTACAACCATCAGTACGTTTAGGCAGGTACGTCTGTCGAGTACAAGCCATTGTGGTGGACAAAATACCAGTAGACCTACAAGTTCAAGGTCTGAGAGCAACAGCCAAATTCCTGAGAAATAGAGGAATAAAATTGGCAGATAACATTAAGTCTGATCACCTCACTGACTTCGGTCTCCTTGTTGGGACAGACTATTGCCATCGATTCATCGGTAGCCCAACTAAATATCAGGGTATAACCATGTTAAACTCTGCAGGAGGTAAGTTACTCTCAGGCCCAGTATCAAGCCTGAGGAGACCTATGCCTGCAGATAAACAATACCAATAGAAATCTAAATTTGTCAGCTGATTATATTTCTCCAGTAGCATTATACTAAGGAGATTACAGCTGACTATACCAACAGAGGTTGATGTTAGTATCATCATTTAAAGCTGAAGATGAGTTCATGAGGCCTCAGAGGCAAATCAGTGAACAGTAGCCTAAAACAGCTACAAGTCACTGCGACCAATGTCACTGAACCCACTGCAGTCTCAGAACCATACTTTACTTTAATGATGAGCTATTCAATCTTCTGAATCAATTAACTAAATTAAACCCCAATAAATCTGATGACTGATTTGATACATTTATTATTTAATCAAGATGTATTCCATGGGCCTCAGTGTTTATATATCAGTGACCAGTTACCTGAACAAACTTCAAGTTATATCTAATGTCACTGATCTCACTGCAGTCCCTGAATCATACTTGACTGTAGTACTTGATCACATCCAGTCTTCTGGGTTAAATAATATGTATTTAGGCTTGAATATTAGCCTTTCAAGAGTTAACAGGGAAATGAAATCGCATTAGACTTCTAACCCCTGCAACTCTAGTACGGGACATCCGTCCTGTACGAACAGACGCACAAATGTGTGATTACTAACTACTAACATCAAATTAATCTAATAATTCGAAGGAGGAGTATCGGTGTTCGTCTGTTCTAAATAGGACTTCGACCCGTGAGCAGCCCCCTGGGGAATTATGTCGGAAAATCCGACACCATTTAATAATCATACAGATAATAGCTGTGTTGTATAAACAAGTTAACCCATAGAAAACGTAACTTGTAGTGGAATTACCATCTAAAGAAAACGGGATATCATCACCACATACTATTATAAATCACCACCTATTATGGTGGGAATTATTCTTAAATACATTAGTCTTTGGACTTTACCATCATAAAACATCTCATATAAATTAACTTAATTATCAATATTAAAGTAGAGTAAATGTGACCCTTCTATCACTTATTGACATCTGGACAATGTAGGCCAGGCGTCAGTGAGGAAGGAGGGGCAGCCATTGTTGTTGTCACCTCCGAGACGCGTGGAGCAAATTCGGCTCCTATTATATCTGGACAATGTCGGCCAGTAGCGTCAGTAGTATGGCGTGTTAGACATTGTTGTTTATACTAGACCAGAGGCACACGGGAGCAAATACGGCTCCTGTTAATTTTACTTGGACGTAGTGTTATGGAAACCAAAGGTGTACCATCTTCAACACGCTGTCAACAAATTCAAGTTAAGTGTTCTTTCAGAAACCCATGTATCTTTCATTTATGGCCATTAATGTCATTATATAGGGTGACCCAGTTAGAGCACGTGGTAGCCTCAAACTAAAGGTAATTAGGCCAGGTCTTCATTGTTCCATGTATAGTGTTTTCTCTGATATACCTGTCATATATAGGATTCTGGCTTTACAGCTAGCGCTCTTTTAACAGGTCAAGACGAGGAAGCATATGCTTTGTGCATCAGTTACCAGGGTGATGGAAGCTACCTCAAAGAGGGAAAATGTGGTGTCTACATCCTGGTTATACCTGCTGTACAAATAAGATAAGGAACCTCTTCAATGTATGTAGTCTATTACTGTAGTTTGATTGACTGCATATATATTTAATTAATATAAACCCCCCCTAATGTGTAGAGGATCGATTTGTGAGATTAAGAGATTATTGCAGAAATACAGTCCACTTATCATTATACAAATTGCTATCGAAGTATATAAATTAACGTAAATATAAATTCATATAAATTAAATAAATATAAATCTCACAGGTCGGTTCCCACACCTGGACACCTGCTGTCTGACAGACACCCCCCCCCTCCACCCTCCAGTACCCAAGACACCTGGACACCTGCTGTCTGACAGACACCCCCTCCCTCCACCCTCTAGTACCCAAGACATCTGGACACCTGCTGTCTGACAGACACCCCCCCCTCCACCCTCCAGTACCCAAGACACCTGCTGTCAGACAGACACCCCCCCTCCCTCCTCCCTCCAGTACCCAAGACACCTGGACACCTGCTGTCTGACAGACACCACCCCCCTCCCCCCCACCCTCTAGTACCCAAGACACCTGCTGTCTGGCAGACACCACCCCCCCCTCCACCCTTTAGTACCCAAGACACCTGGACACCTGCTGTCTGACAGACACCCCCCCCTCCACCCTCCAGTACCCAAGACACCTGGACACCTGCTGTCTGACAGACACCCCCCCCCCTCCACCCTCCAGTACGCAAGACACCTGGACACCTGCTGTCTGACAGACACCCCCCCCTCCACCCTCCAGCACCCAAGACACCTGGACACCTGCTGTCTGACAGACATCCCCCCCCCTCCCCCCACCCTCTAGTAACCAAGACACCTGCTGTCTGACAGACACCCCCCCTCCACCCTCCAGTACCCAAGACACCTGGACACCTGATGTCAGACAGACACCCCCCCCCCCTCCACCCTCCCGTACCCAAGACACCTGGACACCTGCTGTCTGACAGACATCCCCCCCCTCTTGTAACCAAGACACCTGCTGTCTGACAAACACCCCCCCCTCCACCCTCCCGTACCCAAGACACCTGGACACCTGCTGTCTGACAGACATCCCCCCCTCCCCCCACCCTCTAGTAACCAAGACACCTGCTGTCTGACCGACACCCCCCCCCCCCTCCTCCCTCCCGTACCCAAGACACCTGGACACCTGCTGTCTGACAGACATCCCCCCCCCTCCCCCCACCCTCTAGTAACCAAGACACCTGCTGTCTGACAGACACCCCCCCTCCACCCTCCAGTACCCAAGACACCTGGACACCTGCTGTCTGACAGACACCCCCCCCCTCCACCCTCCAGTACCCAAGACACCTGGACACCTGCTGTCTGACAGACACCCTCCCCTCCACCCTCCAGTACCCAAGACACCTGCTGTCAGACAGACACACCCCCCCTCCACCCTCCAGTACCCAAGACACCTGGACACCTGCTGTCAGGGCAGAGGCCATGACACCATTCGACCAAACTCTAACTGCTTCTTTAACTGCTTGCCGATAGTTACCTACAAAATTCGCTCTATTTCTGATGGCTTCGCCCATATATAAGTGGCTCACCGGCGTCCAGTGATCAGAATAACCTATGTGCTCTCAGCTGCATCATCTACTCTCGCTCCCCTGGGTGTCGGTAGACTCATGCAGATTTTGTGTAACTTATTAATTGCACCTTTGCCATTAACATAACTGTCAAATGTGTATATTTCTCTGGTAAATAGCGTTAAAGTCAAGGTTTAAGGTCTCTGTTTTTTTTAAGTATTACTTATTATTTTTATTATTAAAATCATTTTTGTTATATTTAATGATTAAAGTTTTTCATTCTTTGGTTTTTAACCGCAGCTCTCACACAGTAGAGGTCAGAAGCAGTCTTATTTACTTTATTTAACTTTGATTTTATTAATGTACTATTGGCGCAACACAAACCAGCATAGCCACTGCTCTATTTCAGATTATCGTCACAATACAAATACATAATTCATACAAATACATAATTCATACAAAATACAAATACATAATTCATACAAAATACAAATACATAATTCACACGAAATACAATTAAAAAATATGCACAATTAATACATAACTTGCATAATTAATACACATCTTTCACAAGTAATTCACAACTTGAACAATAATTACACAGCTTGCACAATTACAATCATTGCATAACTGGCACAAATACACAATCTGCAAATATACAACTTCAACACATTTGCAATAATACACAACTTTCACAATTATTACAAAAGTTGCACAAATACAATCAATAAACAACTAGCACAAATACCCAATTCCCAGAAATAAATATCTTGCACAATACCTTATATATATATATATATATATATATATATATATATATATATATATATATATATATATATATATATATATATATATACATATGTCGAACCTAGTAGCCAGAACGCACGTCTCGGCCTACTATGCAAGGCCCGATTTGCCTAATAAGCCAAGTTTTCCTGAATTAATATATTTTCTCTAAATTTTTTCTTATGAAATGATAAAGCTACCCATTTCATTATGTATGAGGTTAATGTTTTTTCATTGGAGTTAAAATTAACGTATATGTCGTACCTAGTAGCCAGAACTCACTTCTCAGCCTTCTATACATGGCCCGATTTGCCTAATAAGCCAAGTTTTCCTGAATTAATATATTTTCTCTAAATTTTTTCTAATGAAATGATAAAGCTACCCATTTCATTATGTATGAGGTTAATGTTTTTTCATTGGAGTTAAAATTAACGTAGATATATGACCGAACCTAACCAACCCTACCTAACCTAACCTAACCTATCTCTATAGGTTAGGTTGGGTTATGTAGCCGAAAAAGTTAGGTTAGGTTAGGTTAGGTAGGTTCGGTAGTCGAAAAACAATTAATTCATGAAAACTTGGCTTATTAGGCAAATCGGGCCTTGCATAGTAGGCTGAGAAGTGAGTTCTGGCTACTAGGTACGACATATATATATATATATATATATATATATATATATATATATATATATATATATATATATATATATATATATATATTGTGACGGTAACGCGTTGGTGTTCGGCTGTTTCAAAAGCTAGGGGTATGGCCTCGTCACATAAAAGAAAAAAAAAGAATAAGCTGGCACTTTCGTCTGTGGTAAGGTAATGGGAAGACACACAAAACACAAGTAAATTTAACAATGAAATTTTAATTACGTTAGAAAAGCAAAACATTAATAAAATTGGACATAAAAATTGTAACAGATAAATCAATCAAACAAAATAAAAAGAATAATCACTGGCAAATGAAAAGTTACGTTAAGACAAGTGAGTAATAGCAAAGTAAATTATATTAGTGCAGGAATATTGGCTTCAAGCTGCCACCTCCCTTAGTACACGTAAGCCAAGGCTTAGTCTACCAATGAGACGTGTTAACTTGTGTGGAGCATGATATATTCTGCCTTGGCTAGGTCGTGGTGGCCCAGACATCAGCTCGTGTGGCGGGTGGTGGAGCAGGTGCGACGGGCACCAGCCAATCAGCGACGGGCAGGCGATGGACAAGTAGTTTGCCAGTTAAACGGTGGCGGAGGCGAGCAGGTGTGCCGGTGTTGGATACGTTTGGCACTCTGGGCAAAACTTGTTGTTGTACATGTTGGATATATCTTCTATATTAGTTGTTTCTGGGACGTAGTTTGGAGGGAAGAGCAGGCTCAATCTCTCTTGAAAGAGATTATCGTCACAATATATATATATATATTATTAAATATGACCGAAAAAGTAAGATTAATAATTCTAACACGAATTTTCTCTATCTTTCGTACATTTCTTTTCACTGTTGGTGGTAATTCAAAAATCAATTCTCCAAAATTCATTTTTATTTCTAGTCTGACGCGACACTTGAGCGTGTTTCGTAAAACTTATTACATTTTCAAAGACTTTAGTTTACACATACACAACTGAATAGAACTTACACATCTCCGATTTGTTTATATCTACATTTGAGTGAGGTGGATGGGGTGAGGTGGCATTAATAGGGTATTAATTTCATCAACACAAGACAGAACACGAAACAATGGGTATTGAATGGAAGTGATTGTAGAAGGCCTATTGGTCCATATTTCTTGATGCTTCTATATTGGAGCGGAGTCTTGAGGTGGGTAGAATATAGTTGTGCATTAATTGGCTGTTGATTGCTGGTGTTGACTTTTTAATGTGTAGTGCCTCGCAAACGTCAAGCCGCCTGCTATCGCTGTATCTATCGATGACTTCTGTGTTGTTTACTAGGATTTCTCTGGCGATGGTTTGGTTGTGGGAAGAGATTATATGTTCCTTAATGGAGCCCTGTTGCTTATGCATCGTTAAACGCCTAGAAAGAGATGTTGTCTTGCCTATATACTGGGTTTTTTGGAGCTTACAGTCCCCAAGAGGGCATTTGAAGGCATAGACGACGTTGGTCTCTTTTAAAGCGTTCTGCTTTGTGTCTGGAGAGTTTCTCATGAGTAGGCTGGCCGTTTTTCTGGTTATATAGTAAATCGTCAGTTGTATTCTCTGATTTTTGTCTGTAGGGATAACGTTTCTATTAACAATATCTTTCAGGACCCTTTCCTCCGTTTTATGAGCTGTGGAAAAGAAGTTCCTGTAAAATAGTCTAATAGGGGGTATAGGTGTTGTGTTAGTTGTCTCTTCAGAGGTTGCATGGCGTTTCACTTTCCTTCTTATGATGTCTTCTACGAAACCATTGGAGAAGCCGTTGTTGACTAGGACCTGCCTTACCCTACAGAGTTCTTCGTCGACTTGCTTCCATTCTGAGCTGTGGCTGACAGCACGGTCGACATAAGCGTTAACAACACTCCTCTTGTACCTGTCTGGGCAGTCACTGTTGGCATTCAGGCACATTCCTATGTTTCTTTCCTTAGAGTAGACTGCAGTGTGGAAACCTCCGCTCCTTTTCATGACTGTTACATCTAGAAAGGACAGCTTCCCATCCTTTTCCATTTCGTAAGTGAAACGCACCACGGAACTCTGCTCAAATGCCTCCTTCAGCTCCTGCAGATGTCTGACATCAGGTACCTGTGTAAAAATGTCGTCAACATACCTGCAGTATATGGCCGGTTTCGATGCATTTGAAAATGTAATAAGTTTTACGAAACGCGCTCAAGTGTCGCGTCAGACTAGAAATAAAAATTAATTTTGGAGAGTTGATTTTTCAATTACCATCAATAGTGAAAAGAAACATGAGAATGATCGAGAAAATTCGTGTTAGAATTATTAATCTTACTTTTTCGGTCATATTTAATAATATATATATATATATATATATATATATATATATATATATATATATATATATATATATATATATATATATATATATATATATATATATATATATATATATATATGCGAAGAAGCCTGAATGGTCCCCAGGACTATATGCGAATGAAAACTCACACCCCAGAAGTGACTCGAACCCATACTCCCAGGAGCAACGCAACTGGTAACTACAGGGCGCCTTAATCCACTTGACCATCACGGCCGTCAAAAGGAAGTGATAGCCGAGGCTATTTGAGCCACATCCCCGACGGCAACTCGGATGGTAATCTTGGGCATAGCATTTCACCAAATCACCTCATTCTTTGGGGCACACGTGAGGAACACAAATGCGAACAAGCCTGAATGGTCCCCAGGACTATATGCGAATGAAAACTCACACCCCAGAAGTGTCTCGAACCCATACTCCCAGGAGCAATGCAACTGGTAACTACAGGGCGCCTTAATCCACTTGACCATCACGGCCGTCAAAAGGAAGTGATAGCCGAGGCTATTTGAGCCACTTCCCCGACGGCAACTCGGATGGTAATCTTGGGCATAGCATTTCACCAAATCACCTCATTCTTTGGGGCACACGTGAGGAACACAAATGCGAACAAGCCTGAATGGTCCCCAGGACTATATGCGAATGAAAACTCACACCCCAGAAGTGACTCGAACCCATACTCCCAGGAGCAACGCAACTGGTAACTACAGGGCGCCTTAATCCACTTGACCATCACGGCCGTCAAAAGGAAGTGATAACCGAGGCTATTTGAGCCACTTCCCCGACGGCACCTCGGATGGTAATCTTGGGCATAGCATAGCATAGCATAGGGCATCCTTTTGACGGCCATGATGGTCAAGTGGATTAAGGCGCCCTGTAGTTACCAGTTGCGTTGCTCCTGGGAGTATGGGTTCGAGTCACTTCTGGGGTGTGAGTTTTCATTCGCATATAGTCCTGGGGACCATTCAGGCTTGTTCACATTTGTGTTCCTCACGTGTGCCCCAAAGAATGAGGTGATTTGGTGAAATGCTATGCCCAAGATTACCATCCGAGTTGCCGTCGGGGAAAAGGCTCAAATAGCCTCGGCTATCACTTCCTTTTGACGGCCGTGATGGTCAAGTGGATTAAGGCGCCCTGTAGTTACCAGTTGCGTTGCTCCTGGGAGTATGGGTTCGAGTCACTTCTGGGGTGTGAGTTTTCATTCGCATATAGTCCTGGGGACCATTCAGGCTTGTTCGCATATGTGTTCCTCACGTGTGCCCCAAAGAATGAGGTGATTTGGTGAAATGCTATGCCCAAGATTACCATCCGAGTTGCCGTCGGGGAAGTGGCTCAAATAGCCTCGGCTATCACTTCCTTTTGACGGCCGTGATGGTCAAGTGGATTAAGGCGCCCTGTAGTTACCAGTTGCGTTGCTCCTGGGAGTATGGGTTTGAGTCACTTCTGGGGTGTGAGTTTTCATTCATATATATATATATATATATATATATATATATATATATATATATATATATATATATATATATATATATATATATATATATATATATATATATATATATATATATATGTCGTACCTAGTAGCCAGAACGCACTTCTCAGCCTACTATACATGGCCCGATTTGCCTAATAAGCCAAGTTTTCCTGAATTATTATATTTTCTCTAATTTTTTTCTTATGAAATGATAAAGCTACCCATTTCATTATATATGAGGTCAATTTTTTTTATTGGAGTTAAAATTAACGTAGATATATGACCAAACCTAACCAACCCTACCTAACCTAACCTAATCAATCTTTATAGGTTAGGTTCGGTTAGGTAGCCGAAAAAGTTAGGTTAGGTTAGGTTAGGTAGGTTAGGTAGTCGAAAAAACATTAATTCATGAAAACTTGGCTTATTAAGCAAATCGGGCCTTGCATAGTAGGCTGAAAAGTGTGTTCTGGCTACTAGGTACGACATATATATATATATATATATATATATATATATATATATATATGCTGTACCTAGTAGCCAGAACTTCGTATTCGGCCTACTATGCAAGGCCCGATTTGCCTAATGAGCTAAGTTTTCCTGAATTTATATATTTTTTTCTTATGAAATGATAAAGCTATGTATTTCTTTATGTATGAGCTAATTTTTTTTAAATTTGAGTTAAAGCTAACGTAGATATATGACCGAACCTAACCAACCCTACCTAACCTAACCTAACCTATCTTAACCTAACCTAAACTAACACAATTATATATATATATATATATATATATATATATATATATATATATATATATATATATATATATATATATATATACATACATATATATACATACATATATATACATATATATATATATATATATATATATATATATATATATATATATATATATATATATATATATATATATATTAAATATGACCGAAAAAGTAAGATTAATAATTCTAACACGAATTTTCTCAATCTTTCGTACATTTCGCTTCACTGTTGGAGGTAAATCAAAAATCAATTCTCCAAAATTCATTTTTATTTCTAGTCTGACGCGACACGAGCGCGTTTCGTAAAACTTATTACATTTTCAAAGACTTTAGTTCACAAATACAGAACTGAATAGAACTTACGCATCTCCGATTTTATATCTACGTTTGAGTGAGGTGGAAGGGGTGATGTGGCATTAACACAAGACAGAACAAGATGTGGTATTAATAGGGTATTAATTTCATCAACACAAGACAGAACAAGAGTATTAATAGGGTATTAATTTCATCAACACAAGACAGAACACGAAACAATGGATATTGAATAGAAGTGTTTGTAGAAAGCCTATTGGTCCATATTTCTTGATGCTTCTATATTGGAGCGGAGTCTTGAGGTGGGTAGAATATAGTTGTGCAATAATTGGCTGTTGATTGCTGGTGTTGACTTCTTGATGTGTAGTGCCTCGCAAACGTCAAGCCGCCTGCTATCGCTGTATCTATCGATGATTTCTGTGTTGTTTACTAGGATTTCTCTGGCGATGGTTTGGTTGTGGGAAGAGATTATATGTTCCTTAATGGAGCCCTGTTGCTTATGCATCGTTAAACGCCTAGAAAGAGATGTTGTTGTCTTGCCTATATACTGGGTTTTTTGGAGCTTACAGTCCCCAAGAGGGCATTTGAAGGCATAGACGACGTTAGTCTCTTTTAAAGCGTTCTGTTTTGTGTCTGGAGAGTTTCTCATGAGTAGGCTGGCCGTTTTTCTGGTTTTATAGTAAATCGTCAGTTGTATCCTCTGATTTTTGTCTGTAGGGATAACGTTTCTATTAACAATATCTTTCAGGACCCTTTCCTCCGTTTTATGAGCTGTGGAAAAGAAGTTCCTGTAAAATAGTCTAATAGGGGGTATAGGTGTTGTGTTAATTGTCTCTTCAGAGGTTGCATGGCTTTTCACTTTCCTTCTTATGATGTCTTCGACGAAACCATTGGAGAAGCCGTTATTGACTAGGACCTGCCTTATCCTACAGAGTTCTTCGTCGACTTGCTTCCATTCTGAGCTGTGGCTGAGAGCACGGTCGACATATGCGTTAACAACACTCCTCTTGTACCTGTCTGGGCAGTCGCTGTTGGCATTTAGGCACATTCCTATGTTTGTTTCCTTAGTGTAGACTGCAGTGTGGAAACCTCCGCCCTTTTCCATGACTGTTACATCTAGAAAGGGCAGCTTCCCATCCTTTTCCATCTCGTAAGTGAAACGCAGCACGGAACTCTGCTCAAATGCCTCCTTCAGCTCCTGCAGATGTCTGACATCAGGTACCTGTGTAAAAATGTCGTCAACATACCTGCAGTATGCAAAAATATACTAATATATATATATAATATATATATTAGATATACTGCAAAATATACTAATATATATATATATATATATATATATATATATATATATATATATATATATATATATTGTTAAATATGTAAATATGACCGAAAAGATAATAATAATAATTCTAACATGAATTTTCTCAATATATCTTGGGTTTCTTTTCACTGTCGATGGTAATTGAAAAATCAATTCTCCAAAATTCATGATTATTTCTAGTCTGATGCGACTAGAAATATTTCTAGCCTGTACGTGTTTCATAATAACCTTTTACATTTTCAAAGACTTTAGTTTACACACACAGCTGTAACCTGTAAACACGCAAATCCGTCCATACTTATACTCGCATTAGGATGAGGTGATATGGTAAACCAGTTTTGGGTGAGGTGAACAAACTTGTGACAAACACAAGACAAAACACGAAACTATGGGTATTAATTGGATATGAGAACATAAGAATGGAAGTAACTGCAGAGTGCCTATTGGCCCATACTTCCTCTTGATGCTTCTATATTGGTTCGGAGTCTTGAAGTGGGTAGAATATAGTTGTGCATTAATTGGCTGTTGATTGCTGGTGTTGACTTTTTGATGAGTAGTGCCTCGCAGATGTCGAGGCTCCTGCTATCGCTGTATCTATCGAAGATTTCTGTGTTGTTTGTTTAGATTTGTCTGGTGATGGTCTGGTTGTGAGAGGAGATTATATGTTCCTTTATGGAGCCCTTTTGTTTATGCATTGTTAATCGCCTGGAAAGAGACGTTGTTCTCTTGCCTATATACTGAGTTCTTTGGGGCTTACATTCCCCAAATTATCCTGAGAAAGGTCAACGACTCTCCTGGAACGACCCAAGCATGGGAGAACCTCCTACTGTTTTGCAACATATGTCTAGGCCCCCCTACACGGAGAGACAAAACCTTAGCTGCCTCAGTCATCAAAGCCATAAATGATTTTCCCAGGGAGGACAACCAGGTGTGCCTTCCCACTCGCGCGAGAAACACCCACGGCAGAAAATGCAACAGTTGCATATCCGAGAATTCAAAAATCAGAGCATCAGTCACCAAGACAATAGAAGAAGATGATACAACAGTTCAAGTCCTAATTGACAAACACCCACCCAGGGCTCCACGTGAGGACGATAGTCTACCAGTGGGGGCTACTGGAGCACAACAACTGTGGGTGGCCGAATCTGTCGTCCACAAAGCAGTCATGTACTTCTTAACAAGATCAGCAAGTGGGTTCACAGGACTAAAACCTAACCACATCAAACAAATGTTCAACCCTTCACTGGGTGACATTGCACAGGGCCTCTTGGTGGAACTAACCAGATTCACCAACACATGTCTAGCTGGCAACATACCAGAAACCATAAGACCTATTTTTTGGAGCATGTCTCTGTGCACTAAAGAAAATGGATGGAAGGATCAGGCCAATAGCTTTGGGCAGTTCCCTCCGGTGTCTTGTCGCAAAGGCTGCTGCGAGAATAGTTAGCGAGGCAGCGGCCAACATGCTGAAGCCAAAACAGCTCGGGTTTGGCATTCCACAAGGGTGCTAGGTGGCAGCTCACACAGCTCGAGCTTTCATTGCTAACATTATAGACGAAAAAGCCCTTATCAAGCTAGATTTTAAAAAATGCCTTCAATTGGGTGCGGAGGGATGCTGTACTCCGTGCGGTTCATCGTCATTTCCCTTCCCTCTACCTTTTGTTACACTCATGCTACAGTATGGATCTAAAGCTATATTTTGGCGAATATCAAATTGACTTGCAAGAAGGCGTTCAACAAAGTGACCCCCCCCCCTTTGCTCCTCTCCTTTTTTGCATAGTCATCAAACAAGTCACAGAATTCCAACCAGGGTATCATAGAGAAAATAGATGATGTTCTGCCAAATAGAGGGTGCTATCGTAACGATGCCGATATCCATATAACTAAACCTGAAGACAGCACACTCCTAGGAGCCCTCATGGGGGTTGAAACCCATCAATGAGGTCCTTGATAAGAAAATCGCCGACCTTAAGAGGATGGATGGAAGGATTGAGGATATTGATGCTCATGATGCACTTTATCGAATCAGACAAATCCCGTAAGTACAGAGAACTGGATTACCACTACACTGTTGTCTCCATTGCTCCTAAGACACTTGGTGTCTGGGGTAAGAGTGCCACCAGTTTTTTTAAGGAACTAGGTTCTATGCTAATTTAAACAAGAGACCCTACAGTTACCGTCTTCCTTTTCAAGCGCCTCAGCTGGCAATACAGAGGGGAAATGCAAACTGTATTCAGGTTTCCTGCCCGCCATCTGAGGAGCTAGAGGAACTCGACAACTAATGATAATCATCTTTGTACACTATATGTAACTCCTTCTTTTGTAACAAAGTTTAAATAAACCGAATATTTATGAATATATACAAAAGAATATGGGTGATTGGAGAAGGAAATATTAAAGTGTTCAGTGAGAATCCACAAGGTCTTCTCTAAATACTCTTTATTTTCTTCTCCGAGGCTATGGGTCCCTACACTTGCACGGTACGTGTAGGGACCCATAGGGTCAGGTTGCTTTTGGCTGCTGAAGGCTTCTGAGGGTAGGATAAGGTTGCTGTGGCTCAGCAACGCGCAACAACCCTTCGGTGTCCCTCTCGTCCTCCCAACCATTCCCCACTCCCTCGTCATCTCATCTTCCCCACCTTCCCCCCACTTCCCTGTCCCCTTGTCCTCCCCACCATTTTCCACTCCCTCATCCTCTTGTCCTCCCCCACTATCTCCCACTCCCCCATCCCTTCGTCCTCCCCACCATTCCCCACTCCCTCATCCGACGCATTCCTAAATGATCTGATGTTCCCATCAGAAAAAGGGGAATATCAAATGATCTTTTGTTCCCATCACTGAAAACAAAGAAGAACAGTTAAAAAAAAATAAATGAAAGAAATGAAAGAAGTAAACTATACTCATGAAATGGACGGTATGGTACACAACACAACTCAATTCCAATGCAATGTCACACAAAATAATTAAATCAAAATGAAAATAACTCAAAATCTATGAAAATTCAATTTATCAATACATTCGGAAATAATGTAATGGAATCGTAACATATTTAGTATAGCATGTGTTGCTTTTACATGCAACAGATGGTGCTGTTTTCCAAAAAAACTTGTTTTTACTTGTCACAGGTGTGGCATGTATATAGTAGGTATTTGAAAACACGCGGGTATTTGAATGCAAAATTGTGTCAAAATTTCAAGGCACTCAGTAAAGAGGTTTCGGAGATTACCCTCACATGAAAAACACAGTTTTCTTTTTTTAAATGGTTATACCCTTCACAGCCATAACATCTATATATTAGGTATATAAAAACACGCTCGTATGCGAGTGGAATGTTGTTTCAAAATTTCAGAGCAATCTTTGAAGAACTATCAGAGATTATCGATTTTCAACATAAGAACATATACATTTATTTATATACTAGCTGTACCTTGCCATGCGTTGCTGTGGCTCAGCAACGTATGTGCGTTTCTGAGCCACAGCAACCTTCCCCTGTCCCCATGACCTCCCCCACCATTCCCCCTTCCCTTGTCCCTTCGTCCTCCCAATTATTCACCACTCCCCCAACCTCTTGTCCTCCCCACCATTTTCCCCTCCCTGTCCCTTCGTCCTCCCCACCATCCTCCACTCTGTTACAAACCGTACATTAATACTCGTGACACGTAACAGCAACAAAATATTGAAGTCTAGGGACATTTACCGATGCTGCAATCTCAAGGTGTGTCACAAGTATAATCCCATGGTTTGTACAGGCAAGAATTAAAATTAATCACCCCCTTAGGAATAAGTAATCA
Source organism: Procambarus clarkii (assembly GCF_040958095.1). NCBI lineage: Eukaryota > Metazoa > Arthropoda > Malacostraca > Decapoda > Cambaridae > Procambarus > Procambarus clarkii. The sequence continues at coordinate 6,464,591 of NC_091172.1, forward strand.
CACATATAAAATAAATGTGTATTAGAAATATATTTCAGTTAATTATCAGTATTATATATCAATCACATGGGTAATCACATGTAAATCAAAATAAAATTATGTCTCCACAGACTAACATACTACAACAGAACATAATAGATGTAATATAACAGCACTTAACTCCTAGATGTGATCCTCCCTGTGTCCAAACAGTTACTGAATAATTTTCTCACGGCAGGAGCCGATCTCGCTTCTGCACAACATTCTCAGTGACAGTTTTTAATTAATATAAATTTTACTTAAATGGAGCCATATAATGGGAATTATTTAACTAAATTAAGGAATGATCAAATTTACATGCACAAACAGAAGTAATGTAGTTATTAATATAATAGTTATATAATTATCAAATAAAAAGAAAATGCTAGCAACTGCCCAACATGGCAGGAAATAATATCCCACAATATTGCCATCTAGATGAACAAATAATAACGGTTTCCCACGGTCTTGCCACTAAGTGATCAGTACAAAATATAACTTTCTCACGGGAAGCTGACTAGCAGACCACCACACACACACAAAAAATAATAACGGTTTCCCACGGTTTGGTCCACCCACTGATCATTACCATAATATAACATATCAGCACATACAAGTAATGATATAAGCATACAAGAACATACAAGTACTGATATAAGCATGCAAGTAATGATATAATATATAAACACATACACTTAATGATATAATATATAAGCACATACAAGTAATGATGAATGGAAATAGTAATTAGTTTATATTTATATACATATCCAATAGGGGTACGTAACACTTCCACCTCCAAGAAAAAAATGCAATGGATTGAAGATCAATGGCATTTTTTCTGAAGTAAAAATGTTAAATAAAAGAATATTTCACTCATGGTACATCATATACAAAACCTTTGGACAAAGCATCAACAATGACATTCTGCCTGCCCGGAATATGTTTAATCTCAACATTAAATTCGTGTAGAAACAATGACCAGCGCAGAATTCGTTGGTTATTGATTTTCATCATGTTAATGAATACAAGGGGATTGTGGTCAGTAAACACTAACACCTTATTACCTGAAAGGTAAATTTCAAATATCTTGATTGACAATATGAGACCCAATGCCTCCTTTTCTACCACTGAATAGTTCTTCTGGGCTGAATTAAATTTTCTAGAGTAATAATATACAGGATGCTCAATAATATCTAGACCAACTTGTATAAGCATAGCACCTATTCCAACATCTGAAGCATCAATATGTAAAATAAAAGGTTTGTCAAATTGGGGACCAGCAAGAACAGGTGACGTTGACAATATGCCCTTTAAGTTCTGAAATGAATTCTGGCAATCTTGAGTCCACTTAAACTATACTTGCTTTCCCAACAAATTTGTCAATAAGGCAGCAACTGTCGAAAAATTTCTACAGTACCGCCTATAGTAAACACACGTACCGATAAATCTTTGGACTCCCTTCTTACTGGTTAACACTGGGTAGTCCACAATGGCTTGTATCTTATCTTGTAAAGGAATTATCTTACCTTGTCCTACTTCATGCCCAAGATAGGTTATAGTCCCTCTTGCCCAACTACACTTATTCATATTCACTGATAAATTGGCGTTTTTCAACACCGTAAACAATTGCTTAAGGCCTGAAAGATGATCTGCCCAATTCTTACTGTATAAAACAATGTCGTCAAGGAAGGGCCTTCCTTGTTACAATCTGACACATCCTTGAGTAAGAAATTCATGAGTCTTTGAAAGGTGGCAGTTGCATTCCTCAAACCGAATGGCATGACATTGAATTCATACGCACCATCAGGTGTAACAAAAGCAGTGACTTCCCTAGCATAATCAGTTAAGGCAATCTGATAATATCCCTTAGATAAATCAAGTTTACTTATATAATTAGCATGTCCTATTGATTCAATACACTCCTCCAAAAGTGGTAAGGGAAATACATCAACAGTAGTGCTCTTGTTCAGTTTACGATAATTTACACATAACCTCCAGGTTCCCCCGGGTTTTGGCACTAACAAGCATGGAGAGCTCCAAGTACTTTGACTTGGCCGAATGAAATTATGCTAGAGCAGATAGTCCACTACTTGTATAAGTTTCCTCTTTTCTGGGTTCACTCCGTAAGGATGTTTTCTAATTGGAGTGCTGTTCAGGAGCTGAATGTCGTGTGTGATGAGGTGGATCTATGTGGGAACCTCCCCAAACAGAGACATATGGTTGTCCAGCAGAACCTGGAACTCATCACGTTGCTCCTCCTGTAAATGACATAGCATCTCCCTGCCATTGGAACTGGAACTGAGAAGTTGAATATTAACATCATTTTCTTCACTACAATTTTCTTCAGATGGTAACTCTTCCCTAATAAAACAAGTTACCACTTCTGGTCCAACATAAGCTTTTGACCTGTTAATATGCACATTCATTTTATGTTCTGAAAGAGTAGGGTTAAATATGTTTTAAGTTAGGTCTCCCACCTTCTCTACCACTTGGTAGGGTCCGTCAAACTTATGGGACATGGAAGTCCCCAACCGAGGTTTCAACACCAACACCAAATCTCCTACTGCAAACGACCTGAGTTTAGCCCTGAACTTTTTGTCATATCTTTGTTTCATGGCTTGTTGAGTCTGTTCCAGATGTTTCTTCGCCAACTCTCGAGCCTGACACAACTTGTCCTTGACCTCACTCAAGTACCAACCACTTTGATGAACAGAGACATCTCCCATCAACTTTTCTTGGAGCATTTTTAACGAACCTCTCACTTGGTGACCAAATACGAGCTCAAAAGGTGAACACCCCAATGACGCTTGTAACCCTTCTCTGGCAGCAAACAGCACAAAAGGGAGATTCTCATCCCAGTTACGCAGATAAGTTTCTCCTGTCGTCTTTAACGTCTGTTTCAACGTTTGATGGAAACGTTCAAGCCCACCTTGGTTTTGTGGATGATAAGGACTGGAAAATGTGTGCTGAATCCCTTTGGATTTGCAGAAAGTTTTGAAAACCTTAGAACAAAAATTTCCCCCATTGTCACTCTGGATAACTCTAGGCATTCCGAACAAGGAGAAAAATCGTTCAAGACACTTGATGAGATTATGAGTCTTGGTATTTCTTAAGGCATATGCCTCTGAAAATCTTGTCGTCATACACATAGGAGTAAACATAAAAATGTTACCCGACTTAGTCTTAGGTAAAGGACCTACACAATCTATTACAACATGAGAAAATGGTTCATCAGGAACTGCAATAGGTTGCAATGGTGCTCTAGGTACAGATTGGTTTGGTTTGCCAACAATTGGACAGGGTACACAGTTATGACAATACCTGACCACATCTTTCTTTAGCTTGGGCCAGTAAAAATATTTACATATATTATGGTACATATTTGTGATACCTTGGTGACCTCCCATGGGGTCATCATGTGCAGCCTGCAGGACCTGCTTACGATAAACACTGGGGACAACTAGTTGGGTTCTGGTCTCACAATCATCTGATGAGGGAGTTCCCTTTGGTCTCCACCTTCTCATCAGAAGTCGATCCTTGAAAAAGAAACCCGTCCCTTCCTCCAATGCATCAACATTATCAGGAGCCTCAGAAATACACTCAAGTAAATTAGGATCAGTAGTCTGTATAACACTTAAGGGCAATGACTCAGACTCAGTAGCGAGCGGGTAAGAACCTAGTAGCTTGATCTCTTTTCCTGATTGATCAGAATACATTGAAGTCATAGCTACTTCGGCCTCACTCTCGACAACTGGTTTAGTGGAGACAAGCGGGCACGGTACAGATAGTTCAGCCTCCTCACCGTCACTTTCCTTGTGGTTTAGGTTCGGCGGGGCTTCTACTACTGTCTCACTCTCATCATCCAGTCGAGTCATAAAAGAATCTTCAAGATCCACCTCCCACTCCTTTATTGAAGGGGTCCTGGTCTTGGGAACAGCTACCTTAGTGAAGACAGAATTACTCTCACCTGTTTTTCTCATTGATCTAGTTACAACACAAACAGGGTAAATAATGCCATCATCTGCTTCTGGTTGATCTATTACATTATTGGGGTTAATTAACATTATGGGGCACTTGGTCTCTTCAACCTTTCAACCAAAATCATTACCAAGAATAATATCTACCCCTGGAATGGGCAGTTGTTTACTTACACCAACATTACACCATCCTGAAGTATAATTAGAATCAAGGTTAATTTGCATTAAAGACACCTGTTGCACACTACCTGCAATACCTTCGAGAAGCACAACTTCACCAAGATCTCGAGTGTCAACATCCGCAAGTACATTCTGGGCAATAAGAGACTGTGAAGCTCCAGTATCACGGAGTAATTGAACAGTCTTATGTCTACCATTATTACATAATAAGGTACCTGTGGAAATGTATGGTTTAAATTCAGCCATCCAATGGGGATTGACTGTAGTACATGGAGAATTATTAGTTTGCAATCCTCTACTCATAATAAGACCAGTTGGCCGTAATTCAGGATGCAAACTATAGCAAGAAGCAATCACATGTCCTCTTCTCTTCAATGTGTACAATGCCAGACAGTGGACACACCTGTTGCACCAACTGCAGGTTTAGAATTAACATTACAAGGATTAGATGGTCCTGGCAATGGAGTAACAACTTTAGGTTTTATAAGAGTTCATGGGAGTAACTGGAGCAATAGGATTGGATTTATACTGATAAGGAGTTCGGTGAGCATTATAATTTACTCTACGGTTAAACTTAGGTGATTGGGCCTTAAACTGGGCCTTAGTCAACAACTCATGCTCATCCGCGAGCTTAGACAGCTCATAAATATCTGTTTTATCCTTCTGTTCTGCCATAAAAGTAGACAATTTGTCTGGGAGACATGACATCACTTCTTCTGTTATAAGAAGATTCTTAAGAGCATCATACCCGGTTATTGAAAGTGATTTTAGCCATCTGTTGCAGTAATTAACTTTTAGACGGGTGAAATCTGCTATTGTCTGATCACTTACCCTCTTTAAGTTCCTAAACTTTTGTCTGTGTGCTTCCGGATTTAATTGGTAAGCATTTAAGATGCTTTTCTTAACAAACTCATAGTCAAAACTATTCTCATCAGGCAAGGATGCAAAAACCTCCTGACTTCACCCTTTCAGTTGACTTTGCATGATTGCAACCCATTGATCCCTTGGCCAGTTCATACTGACTTCAATCTTAGAAAAATGTGAGGAAAAAAACCTCGGGATCCTCCTCATTGAACTTGGGTTATAATTGTTGTTGTATGGCCTATGTATTTATACATCGTTATGGGATTATTATCCCTATTATAATTCCCTAATTGAAACATTGCTAGTACTACCATGCCCAGCTGCCAAATGCTGTGTTTCAAGTCTGTGGTTAGCCTCTGCCATTTGTTGTTGAATTTCTAACTGCTGTTTCTTAGTTGCTTCTAACTGCAACTATGCGGCAATCTCTATACGTCTAGTTTTGAGCTCCCTCTGCTGAGCTTCAGCTTCTAATATTTTTTGTTGGTTTTGAGCTTCAATTTCTCTTTGTTGAGTTTCAAGCTCTAATATTTTTTGTTGCCTTGCAAATTCATTTTCCTTTTCTTGAGCCTCAAGTTTAGCATACGTTAATTGTGCATCTAACTCAAGACGCCTTAAAGCAATTTGCTCACTAGTCTCCTCCTTTACTTTCTCCAGAAATTCTTCTCCTAATTCATAATTTTCTACTAAATGTGTCACTATGACTCTCAGTATTTGTGCTTTAGTTACGTTATTTCTGGCTGTTAATTCTAACTTAGTTGCCATATTTATTAAGGCAGACTTTTTTAGGTTTTTAATTCCCTCAAAGTCTGGATTAACCAACAGCGACAACACTTGATCCTCCATGGTTAATTAACACTTGGCCCCTTGACTGACTAAAATAATTAACAGAATGGCACGGCACTACACTTCACTTTAAATCGTCACGACACTGAAAATTTGTATGGCCTCACTGCACAAATAAATATTGGATGACTTACCTCCAAAATCGTGAAACGTAGCTTACTTGTTACACAGGATGACTCTTGCATGGCATATTGCAAGTTACTTAAACACACAGATTTCTAAGCACACTGGTACCTAGGAAGGCAAGGTTAGATTAGCAAAAGTTAAATATATGTGGGAACAATATCTCCTGGACAGGCCCCCATAATCACTGTTACAAACCGTACATTAATGCTCGTGACGTAACAGCAACAAAATATTGTAGTCTAGGGACATTTACCGGTGTTGCAATCTCAAGGTGTGTCACCAGTATAATCCCATGGTTTGTACAGGCAAGAATTAAAATTAATCACCCCCTTAGGAATAAGTAATCACACATATAAAATAAATGTGTATTAGAAATATATTTCAGTTAATTATCAGTATTATATATCAATCACATGGGTAATCACATGTAAATCAAAATAAAATTATGTCTCCACAGACTAACACACTACAACAGAACATAATAGATATAATATAACAGCACTTAACTCCTAGATGTGATCCTCCCTGTGTCCAAACAGTTACTGAATAATTTTCTCACGGCAGGAGCTGATCTTGCTTCTGCACAACATTCTCAGTGACAGTTTTTAATTAATATAAATTTTACTTAAATGGAGCCATATAATGGGAATTAATTAACTAAAATAAGGAATGATCAGATTTACATGCACAAACAGAAGTAATGTAGCTATTAATATAATAGTTATATAATTATCAAATAAAAAGACTGGCAACTGCCCAACATGGCAGGAAATAATATCCCACAATATTGCCATCTAGATGAACAAATAATAACGGTTTCCAACGATCTTGCCACTAAGTGATCAGTACAAAATATAACTTTCTCACGGGAAGCTGACTAGCTGACCACCACACACAAAAAATAATAACGGTTTCCCACGGTTTGGTCCACCCACTGATCATTACCATAATATAACATATCAGCACATAAAAGTAATGATATAAGCATACAAGAACATACAAGTACTGATATAAGCATACAAGTAATGATAGTATATATAATGACAGTGTATATAAACACATACACTTAATGATATAATATATAAGCACATACAAGTAATGATGCATGGAAATAGTAATTATTTTATATTTATATATGTATCCAATAGGGGGACACTCACACCATCACACACTCCACCATCCCCTTGTCTTTCCCACCATTCCCCCACTCCACCGTCCCCTCGTTCTCCCTACAATCTCCCACTCCCCCATCTCCTTGTCCTCCCTACTTTTTCCCCCCCTTCCATCATTTCCCTCTTCCTCCCTACAATTCCCCACTCCCCTGTCCCCTTTTCAACCCTCCATTCTCTATTCCCTCGCTCCCTCGTCTCCACCATCCCTAATTCCCCAGTCTGCCCCACCACTACCCATTCCCCTGTCCCCACCATCCCCCACTCCTGTCCAGTTGTCCTCCCCACCATTTCCCACTCCCTCGTCTGATGCATTACCAAATAGTCTGATGCTCCCATCCAAAAATTGGGGACCTCAAATGATCTGATGTTTCCATCACTGAATAATAAGAACAGTTAAAAAAACGAAATTAAAAATAATTAAACAAATAAGTAAACTATACCCACGAAATGAACTGTATTTGTAAACAACACAGCTCAATTTCAATGCAGTGTCACACAAATAATTAAATCAAAACGACAATAAATCGAAATCTTTGAAAATTCAATTGATCAATGCAATTGGAAACATTGATATGGAATCGTAACATATTTAGTATAACATGTATTGCTCTTACATGCAACAGATCGCACTATTTTTATAAAAAAACCATGGATTTTCCTGTCACAAGTGTGGCATCTATACTTATTCTCATGAAATGAACGGTAGGGTAAACAACACAGCTCAATTTCAACGCAATGTCACACAAAATAATTAAATCAAAATGAAAATAAATCAAAATCTATGAAAATTCAATTTATCAATGCAATTGGAAACACTGAAATTGAATCATAACATATTTAGTATAGTGTGTGTTTGTACTTACATGCAACAGATGGCGCTGTTTTAAAAATAAAGCATGTTTTTACTTGTCACAGGTATGGCATCTATATAGTAGGTACCTAAAAACATGCACGTATTTGAATGGAAAGTTGTGTGAAAATTTCAAAGCAATTAGTGAAGATCTTTCGGAGATTAGAGTGTGTGTTGCTCTTACGTCCAACAGATAGCCCGGTTTTCAAAAAAGCATGTTCTTTCCTGTCACAGGTTAAGTATATATATAGTAGGTATATAAAAACACGTTCCTATTTGAATGCAACGTTATGTCAAAATTTTAAAGCAATCAGTAAGGAGGTTTCGAAGATTTCCCTCATGAAAAACACAGTTTAAAAAAAAAAAAAATGTTTTTCCCATCACTGTCGTGACATCTATATAGTATGTATATGAAAACTTGCTCGGATGTGAATGGATTGTTGTGTGATAATTTCTGAGCAATTGGTGAAGAACTTTCAGAGAATAGCGATTTTGAACAAACGAACATATACATTTTTATTTATATACTAGCTGTACCCGGCTATGTGTTAATATAACCCATGCGTTGCTGAGACACAGCAACCTTCCCGTGGCCCCCAGTCCTCCTCACCATCCCCTCGTCCTCCCAACTGTTCCTAACTCCCCTGTCCCCCTCGTCCTTCCAACCATTCCCTACTCCCCCATCCGCACGTCATTCCCACCGTTACCCCCCCCCCTCCTCTCCCCCGTCCTTTTGTCCTCCTCACCATCCTCCTTGTCCTTCTAACCATTCCCCACTCCCCTATCCCTTCGTCTTCCCCGCCATTTCCCACTCCCTCGTCCGATGTATTCTCAACTGATCTGATGTTCCCATCAGAAAATTGGGAACATGAAATGATCTAATGTTCCCATCACTGAAATATAAGAAAAACAGTTAAAAAACAATGAAAAAATAAACAAAATATCCTATACTAACGAAATAAATGGTATGGTAAACAACACAGCTCAATTCCAATGCAATGTCACACAAAATAATGAAATCAAAATGCAAATAAATAAAAATCTATGAAAATTCAATTTATAAATGAAATCAGAAAAATTGAAAGTGAATCACATCATATTTAGTGTAGGGTGTGTTGCTCTTACATGCAACAGATGGCGCTGTTTTCCAAAAAAGCGTGTTTTTACCTGTCACAGATGTGGCATCTATACACTCACGAAATGAACAGTATGGTAAAAAAAAACAGCTTCATTCCAATGCAATGTCAAACAAAATAGTTAAATCAAAATGAAAATAATTCGAAAACTATGAAAATTCAGTTTGTCAATGTAATCAGAAACATTGAAATGGAATTGTAACATAAATAGTATAGTGAGTGTTGCTATTACGTGCAACAGATGGCGCTGTTTCTAAAAAAAAAGCATGTCTTTACCTGTCACAGGTGTGGCATCTATATAGTAGGTATATAAAAACATGCACGTATTCGAATAGAAAGTTGTGTCAAATTTTCAAAGCAATCGGTGAAGAATTTTTGAAGATGACAGCATGTGTTTATTTTACGTCCAAAAGATTGCACTGTTTTTCAAAATAAGCATGTTTTTTCTTGTCACAGGTGAGGAATGTATATAGTAGGTATATAGAAACATTTGCCTATTCGAATGAGATGTTATATCAAAATTTTGATGCAATTGGTAAAGAGTTGATGGACCGAAACGTCGTCGTCCCTTCACCTTCTAGTGTGTGGTCTGGTCAACATACTTTTGCCACGTTATTGTGACTCATCGCCTGCAATTGGTAAAGACGTTTCAAAGATTTCCTTCACATGAAAAAGTTTTTTTTTTTTTAAAGCAAGTTTTTTCCTGTCACAAATGATCTGATGTTCCCATCAGAAAATTGGGAACATCAAATGATCTGATGTTCCCATCACCAAAACATAAGAAAAGCAGTTAAAAAAAGAAACGAAAAACCAATGAAAAAATAACAAAATAAACTATACTCATGAAATGAACAGTATGGTAAACATAACAGCTCAATTCCAACCCAATGTCACACAAACTATTTAAACCAAAATGAAAATAAATCGAAATCTATGAAAACTCAATTTGTCTATGCAATCAGAAACACTGAAAAGGAATCGTAACATATTCAGTGTAGCGTGTGTTGCTCTTACGTGCAACAGATGGTGCTGTTTCTTAAAAACAGGACGTTTTTATCTGCCACAGGTGTGGCATCTATACTTATACTTATGAAATGAACGGTAGGGTAAGCAACACAGATCAATTCCAACGCAATGTCACACAAAATAATTAAATCAAAATGAAAATGAATCGAAATCCATGAAAATTCAATTTATCAATGCAAACTGAATCACTGAAATGGAATCGTAACATATTTTGTGTAGCGTGTGTTGCTATTACGTGCAACAGAGGGCACTATTAAAAAAAAAAAACATGCTTTTACCTGTCACAGGTGTGACATCTATATAGTAGGTATATAAAAACATGCACATATTCGTATGGAACGTTGTGTCAAAATTTCAAAGAAATCGGTGAAGAACTCATCTTTTTTATAACATGTGTTGCTCTTGTGTCCAACAGATGGCACTGCTTTTCAAAAAAATCATTTTTTTTCCTATCACAGGTGAGGTATGTATATAGTAGGTATATAAAAGGACGTGCCTATTCGAATGCAATGTTGTGTTAAAATTTCAAAGCAATCATTAAAAAGGTTTCGAAGATTTCCCTCACATGAAAAACACAGTTTTTCAAAAAAGCATGTTTTTCTCCCTTCACAGACGTGGCATCAATATAGTATGCATATAAAAACTCGTTTTTTTTCTTTTTCTTTTAGATATATACAAGAGTTGTTACATTCTTGTACAGCCACTAGTATGCGTAGCGTTTCGGGCAGGTCCCTGGGAATACAATCCCCGCCGCGAAGAATCGTTGTTACAACCAAGTACACATTTTACTGTTGAGTTAAACAGAGGCTACAGTTAAGGATTTGCGCCCAGTAAATCCTCCCCGGCCAGGATACGAACCCATGACAAAGCGCTCGCGGAACTCCGGGCGAGTGTCCAGGCTTGGATGCGAACGGAACGTTGTGTGAAAATTTCAAAGCTATCGGTGAAGACCTTTCTGAGTTCAGCAATTTTGAACAAACGAGCATTTCCATTTTTATTTATATAGACAATTGTAAATGTTCGTTTGTTGAAAATCGCTAATCACCGAAAGTTCTTCAACGATTGCTTTGAAATTTTGATTAACAATTAACACGTTATAAACAATATGACATTGTCAGACCACAAAGGAAGGATTAAGACAGAAATTTCTTTAAATACTTTCGTATATAATAATTCATCTTCAGAAGGATGGTGAAGGGTGATATTGATCCTTCTGAAGATGTAATATTAAATTTAAAAGTATATAATGAATTTAAGGAAAATCCTTTCTTAATTCGTCCTTTGTGGTCTGACTTTGTCACATTGTCCATCACGGATTAATTTCTTTGTGATTTACATTATATGGCTTGTATGTCTTTTTCTAATTTGTATTAAACAAGATTCATTTTTTTTCTAATAAAAGTGTTTTTACAATTTCCTTATTGAAGAAGAATTAATTTGGAAGAATCGATATCTTCCAATGAATTTGGTAGGAATTTCCTGGCAAAGGAATGAATTGACAGTTAGATAATTTGACATTTTTACACAGAATATTTATGCAGCAAAATTCGAAATTCAATCATTTAGATGTTTATCCTAGATAATATGAATTACCATTTTTTCAAGGTATTTTGTAAATGGCGCTTATCACTATTAGGGAGTGTTTTCCAACTAACAATTTTCTAACTGTATTTTCATAACTAAATACCCAGCAAACACAAAACGTTGTGGCAACCTCCTATAACGTTTCAACAGGGTTGTGGGAAAGACAAGCTACAAGTGTGGTTCAACAGGCACGTGAGTAACCTTTAACCCAAGAATGGTAAAAGTATTTCTTTAAGTAATATGGTAAATGCTGCATTTTCTAACACTAGTTTCACAATATATATTAAAAAAATATTTTGTTCATGTTTAAATATTAAATTTATGTACATTACACATATAAAATGTGAATGTTGTGTTTTAGTTGTATCATAGGTGTGCAAAACATTTTCTTATTAAAATGACTTTGCAAAAAAAAAAAAAAAATGATATAACCCTATTTGCTAAATTTAAGTAATACTGATTTCATGTTTAAAATTATATTTATGTACTCTATGTATAATACATTATTATAAATGGAAAATGTTGTTGCACTGGTGTATGAAGGACACACCCAACATTTAATCCCTCCCACCTCCACTGCCCCCTCCTCATCCTCCTTCTCTTACCCCTATCCCACCTCCTCCACTACCCCCACCACAAGCACCTCCACTACCAACACCACCACCACCACCACCACCACCACTAGCACCTCCACTACCACCACCTCAACTATCACAACCATAACCACCGCCTCCACAACCACCACCACCACCACCACCTACACCACCACCTCCACCAGCACCTCCACTACCATCACCTCCACTATCACAACCATAAACACCACCTTACCTACCACCACCATCAGCACCTCCACTACTACCACCAACACACACTACCACACTATACCATACACCCTTACCACACTCCATCACACCACCAGCACACACCACCACTACCACACACCACCACTACGACACTAAACCACACACCACCACTACCACAACACCACCACTCACCACCTATACCTCACCACCACCACACATTACTTCAACCACAATACACCACCACACACTCCACATCAAAAACCACTATTACCACTCCACACCACTTTACCACACCACTACACCACCCCACCACACTACCTCACCACACTATAACACCACACTACCACACCACTTTACCACACCACTACACCACCCCACCACACTACCTCACCACACTATAACACCACACTACCACACCACATTAACACACAACACTCCACATCAAAAACCACTATTACCACACCACACCACTCTACCACACCACTACACCACCCCACCACACTACCTCACCACACTATAACACCACACTACCACACCACATCACCACACAATTACCACACAACACTAACACACCACCCCACCACACTACCACACAACCCTACCATATTACTACACCATGCCACCACACCTCCATCATACATCCACCACTGAGACATCAGCGCACGATACTTCTACCTCCATGAGAACTAGTACCGCACTACTACTACACCACAACTACCACACTGCAATTACTACACAGCCCCACCACACTACCATACCACTGCACCATATTACCACACCACACCACCACGGTACCATCACTACCACACCACAACCACGAACTCCATCAACCACCAACTATGACCATCACTCACAACTGCCACCAACGACAACAACAGACCACCCCTGACACCAACCACAACCCACCAAGAACAACCACCACCACAACTATCATGGATTCTCCATTAAGTGAAAATAATGAGTGACAAATGTTGAACCCACCTCTATAATACTCCTGTTTTATTTTTACTAAATGTAGAAATATATTTTTTTATATTTCTACATTTTTATATACATACATTTTTTAAAACACCAATCATGAAAATTACATTTATGCAACATTTGTGGTTGCCACAAGGTCTCAAAATTTTGGTTAGCCAACGTTCAGTGCAGTAAGTTGTACTCACTTAGTTGTGCTTGCGGGATTTGAGCTTTGTCTCTTTTGTCCCGCCTCTCAACCGTCAATCAACTGGTATACAGATTCCTGAGCCTACTGGGCTCTATCATACCAACATTTGAAACGTGTATGGAGTCAGCCTCCACCACATCACTTCCTAGTGCATCCCATTTGTTAACTACTCTGACACTGAAAAAATTATTTCTAACGTCTCTGTGGCTCATCAGGGTACTACGTTTCCACCTGTGTCCCCTTGTTCGTGTTCCAACTGTGCTGAAGAGTTTGTCTTTGTCCACCCTGTCAAGTCTCCTGAGAATTTTGTAGGTGGTTATCATATTTACCCTTACTCTTCTGTTTTCCAGGGACGTGAGGTTCAGCTCCTTTAGCCTTTCCTCGTAGCTCGTACCTCCAAGTTCCGGGACGAGTCTCGTGGCATTACCACTGAATATTCTCTAACTTTGTCTTGAGATTAACTAGGTATGGACTCCAGGCTGGAGCTGCATATTCCAGGATTGGTCTGATATAAGTGGTATACAGGGTCCTGAACGATTCTTTACACAAGTTTCTTAAGGCAGTTCTTATATTGGCCAACCTAGCATATGCCGCTGATGATATCCTTTTGATGTGAGCCTCTGGGGACAAGTTCGGTGTGATATCAACCCCCAGATCTTTCTCTCTACTTGACCCTTGCAGGATTTCACCTCCCAGATGATACCTTGTGTTCAGCCTTCTGCTCCCTTCGCCTAATTTCGTTACTTTACACTTTCCTGAGTTGAACTTTAGCAGCCATTTTCTAGACCATTCCTCCAGTTTGTGCAGGACATCCTGTAGTATCTGTCTATCTTCATCTGTCTTGATTCTTCCCATAATTTTTGCATCATCAGCAAACATTGAGAGGAATGAATCTATACCATATGGAAGATCGTTTACATATATTAGAAACAGGATGGGTCCAAGTACTGAGCCCTGTGGGACTCCTCTAGTGACATCTCGCCACTCTGATGTCTCCCCCCTCACAGTTACTCGCTGTTTCCTGTTGCTTAAATACTCCCTTATCCACTGGAGCACCTTCCCTTTTACTCCTGCCTGTTGCTCCAACTTTTTTAACAGTCTTGTGTGGGGTACTGTGTCAAAGGCTTTCTGGCAGTCCAAGAAAATGCAGTCTGCCCACCCTTCTTTTTAATAATAATAATAATAATATTAATAATTTTTATTTAGGTAAAGGTACATACATAAAGAGATTTTACAAAGTTTGTTGGCTTTATAGATAGAGCTAGTACATACAATGCCTAAAGCCACTATTACGCAAAGCGTTTCGGACAGGAAAAAACACTAATGACTAAAGCTTAAAATTAATGGGTAAAAAGAAAAAAAATGCGTTGAGTACAAATAAAAATAGAGGTAAAAGAGGGGGGAACATTGTTGAAAAAGCAGCACAAATACAATTACAAATTATTACAGAAAATTACATTCAAACAGCGTTGATTTGAAAAACAAAAAAAAACAAAAAACATACATGGGTTGACAATAGAGGGGTAAGGTAGGTTACAGGGAATTTATTAGGTATAGCTTCGTTTTTAACTTAAACTGGTTGAGAGAGGTACTGTCTTTAACATGGTTGGGAAGGTCATTCCACATTCTGGGCCCCTTGATTTGTAGAGCATTTCTGGTTTTATTAAGTCGTACTCTAGGAATATCAAAACTGTATTTATTTCTGGTGTGGTGCTCATGGGTTCTGTTACAACCTTCTATGAAGCTTTTGAGATCAGGATTGGCATTATAGTTTAGCGTTTTATATATGTATAATACACATGAGAGAATGTGCAGTGACTTAATGTCTAACATATTCAGAGATTTGAGTAGGGGTACCGAGTGATGTCTGGGGCCAGAATTGGATATTGTCCTAATAGCAGCTTTGTGTTGAGTAATTAGAGGACGTAAGTGATTTTGGGTAGTAGAGCCCCAAGCACAAATACCATAGTTGAGATATGGATAGATAAGGGAGTAATAGAGTGTCACCAGGGCAGGGCGTGGTACATAATATCTGATCTTAGAAAGAATGCCCACAGTTTTTGAAACTTTTTTTGATATGTTTAGAATGTGTCCCTGGAAGTTCAGCTTGTGGTCAATGAGAATGCCAAGGAATTTGCCATCTAATTTGTTACAAATTTGGGTATTGTTTATTTTGAGATTTATTTGATTAGAGGATTTATTGCCAAACAGAATATAGAAAGTTTTGTCAATGTTAAGGGTGAGTTTGTTGGTAGTTAGCCACAGATGGACTTTATTTAGCTCAGTATTTACTTTTTCTTGTCTAAATTTTGGTACCTGGTCATAGAATTCTATTAACCCTGTGAGGCACTATTTACCATCTCTGAACCCATGCTGGTGGTGTGTTACAAAGCTATTTCCCTCCTGCCAAACACACACCGAAACTACGACGTTGGTACAACGTTCGAACAAGTTTTAACACCTCCTAATCAGTTATAACAACCAATATAGCAAGTTATAACAACGTTCTAATACGTCATAAACACGTTAAGCCAAGATGTAACAACTTTATTGCAAGTTGTAACAAGTGGAAAATAGAGACAGTTTCGGTTTGTGTTTCCAGAGATGAGCCTTGTCTTCACGATCTTCTCCATCACCTTGCATGGTATACAAGTTAGGGAAATCGCCTGTAGTTCAGTGCCTCTTGCCTGTTACCCTTTTTGTATACTGGGACTTCGTTAGCTGTCTTCCAACTTTCTGGTAGGTCTCCTGGTTTCCAGTGACCTGTTATACACCATAGAGAGTGGCACACTTAGTGCTTCTGCACCTTCCTTTAGTATCCATGGTGAGATTCTGTCAGGCCCAACAGCCTTTGTCACATTCAGCTCCAACAGATTCCTTTTGATCTCATCACTGGTGACGTTAAATTCCTCCAAGGTTGCTTGGTTTGCCTCCTCCTCGTTTAGTGCAGGGGCTTCTCCTTGTTCTTTTGTGAAGACCTCCTGGAATCTCCTGTTGAGTTCTTCACACACCTCCTTGTCATTCTCTGTGTATCTGTTCTTCCTTTTTCTCAGTTTCATCACTTGTTCCTTCACTGCTGTTTTCCTCCTGATGTGGCTGTGGAGCAGCTTTGGTTGGGTCTTGGCTTTACTCGCGATGTCATTTTCATACTGTGTCTCTGCTTATCCTCCTCACTCTGAGGTACTCATTTCTGGCCCTCTAGTATCTCTCCCTGCTCTCGGGTGTTCTGTTATTTCTGTATTTTCACCATGTTCTTTTACTCAGTTGCTTCGCTACCTTACATTCCTGGTTGAACCATGGATTCTTCTGGTGTTTTTCGTTTTTCTCATTTTGAACCGGGATAAACCATCTGCAGCTTCCTGGCACTTCTGGGTGACATAAACCATCATGTCCTGTACATTCTTGTCTCTAAGTTCTGTTTCCCTTGGTATTCCCCTTAGGAAGTTCCTCATCTCGTCATATTTTCCTCTCCGGTAATTCAGTCTTTTCCCTTCTGATCCCATCCTTGGATAGGTTATCCCTACCTCCACCAAGTACTCAAATGTCAATACACTGTGGTCACTCATTCCTATGGGGGCTTCAACTTTGACATACCTCATTCTGATTCATGCAGGGTGAATATCAGGTCGAGTCTGGCCGGATCGTTGTGGCAACCTAAAGTTGTTTCCTGGGGTAACACATGAGTATATAAAAGTTTCAAACTTTAACAATATTTTCGAAAAATATGGTAAATATAACTCATTTTGGGGGAATTTTCTCAGTGCATATTTTGTTATAAAATGTACATTGAGCTTTACAGCAAACTTCCAAAAACCTAGTGGATAACAAAACTCACGACCAATGAAATCAAATTTAGTTAAATCTTCAACTAAAAATTCTAGGGTAATACCTCGAAGAGTTCGAAGATAAAGAGATAAAACAAATGTGTTTCACATTATATCTATGCCCAGAGAAATAATGAAAATGAGGGAAATTTTGGGTAGACTTTCTTTAAACACTGAACATGTGTTTAAAGAAACAATCAAATTTTGATTGACAATCAAATTTTCATAGATATTCATTTAAATTTTCATTTGATGGTCAAATACATAAAATATCACTAACATACCTTAAACCTTAAAAGGTTTAACCTTTAATAAGGCAGATAACCATCATACCCTCGGATAATGAGAGCAGGAACCATCATACCCTCGGATAATGAGAGCAGGAACCATCATACCCTCGGATAATGAGAGCAGGAACCATCATACCCTCGGATAATGAGAGCAGGAACCATCATACCCTCGGATAATGAGAGCAGGAACCATCATACCCTCGGATAATGAGAGCAGGAACCATCATATCCTCGGATAATGAGAGCAGGAACCATCATATCCTCGGATAATGAGAGCAGGAACCATCATACCCTCGGATAATGAGAGCGGAAACCCATCATATCCTCGGATAATGAGAGCAGGAACCATCATACCCTCGGATAATGAGAGCAGGAACCATCATACCCTCGGATAATGAGAGCGGAAACCCATCATATCCTCGGATAATGAGAGCGGAAACCAATCATATCCTCGGATAATGAGAGCAGGAACCATCATACCCTCGGATAATGAGAGCGGAAACCCATCATATCCTCGGATAATGAGAGCAGGAACCATCATACCCTCGGATAATGAGAGCGGAAACCAATCATATCCTCGGATAATGAGAGCAGGAACCATCATACCCTCGGATAATGAGAGCAGGAACCATCATACCCTCGGATAATGAGAGCAGGAACCATCATACCCTCGGATAATGAGAGCAGGAACCATCATACCCTCGGATAATGAGAGCAGGAACCATCATACCCTCGGATAATGAGAGCGGAAACCCATCATATCCTCGGATAATGAGAGCGGAAACCAATCATATCCTCGGATAATGAGAGCAGGAACCATCATACCCTCGGATAATGAGAGCGGAAACCCATCATATCCTCGGATAATGAGAGCGGAAACCCATCATATCCACGGTTAATGAGAGCGGGAGCCCAATCATATCCTTGGATAATGAGAGCGGAAACCCATCATATCCTCGGGTAATGAGAGCGGAAACCTATCATACCTCGGATAATGAGAGCGGGAACCATCATACCCTCGTATAATGAGAGCGGGAACTCATCATATCCTCGGATAATGAGAGCAGAAACCTATCATATCCTCGGATAATGAGAGCAGAAACCTATCATATCCTCGGATAATGAGAGCGGAAACCCATCATATCCTCGGATAATGAGAGCGGAAACTTATCATATCCTCGGATAATGAGAACGGAAACCATCATATCCTCAGATAATGAGAGCGGAAACCTATCATATCCTCGGATAATGAGAGCGGAAACCCATCACACCACGGATAATGAGAGCGGAAACCTATCATATCCTCGGATAATGAGAGCGGAAACCCATCATATCCACGGATAATGAGAGAGTGAGCCCTATCATATCCTCGGATAATGAGAGCGGAAACCCATCATATCCACGGATAATGAGAGCAGGAACTATCATATCCTCGGATAATGAGAGCAGGAACTATCATATCCTCGGATAATGAGAGCGGGAACCCATCATATCCTCGGATAATGAAAGCGGAAACCCATCATATCCACGGATAATTAGAGCGGGAACCCATCATATCCTCGGATAATGAGAGCGGGAACCCATCATATCCTCTGATAATGAGAGCAGGAACTATCATATCCTCGGATAATGAGAGCAGAAACTATCATATCCTCGGATAATGAGAGCGGGAACCCATCATATCCTCGGATAATGAGAGCAGAAACTATCATATCCTCGGATAATGAGAGCGGGAACCCATTATATCCTCCGATAATGAGAGCAGGAACTCATCATATCCTCGGATAATGAGAGCAGGAACTATCATATCCTCGGATAATGAGAGCGGGAACCCATCATATCCTCGGATAATGAGCAGGAACTATCATATCCTCGAATAATGAGAGCGGGAACCCATCATATCCTCGGATAATGAGAGCGGGAACCCATCATATCCTCGGATAATGAGAGCAGTAACTATCATATCCCCGGATAATGAGAGCTGGAACTATCATATCCTCGGATAATGAGAGCGGGAACCCATCATATCCTCGGATAACGAGATCTGGAACCCATTATATCCTCGGATAATTAGAGCAGGAACCCATCGTATCCTCGGATAATGAGAGCAGGAACTATCATATCCTCGGATAATGAGAGCGGGAACCCATCACATCCTCGGATAATGAGAGCAGGAACTATCATAACCTCGGATAATGAGAGCGGGAACCCATCATATCCTCGGATAATGAGATCGGGAACCCATCATATCCTCGGATAATGAGAGCAGGAACTGTCATATCCTTGGATAATGAGAGCAGGAACTATCATATTCTCGGATAATGAGAGCAGGAACTATCATATCCTCGGATAATGAGAGCGGGAACCCATCATATCCTCGGATAATGAGAGCAGGAACTATCATATCCTCGGATAATGAGAGCGGGATCCCATCATATCCTCGGATAATGAGAGCAGTAACTATCATATCCCCGGATAATGAGAGCGGGAACTATCATATCCTCGGATAATGAGAGCGGGAACCCATCATATCCTCGGATAATGAGAGCAGGAACTATCATATCCTCGGATAACGAGAGCGGGAACCCATTATATCCTCGGATAATTAGAGCAGGAACCCATCATATCCTCGGATAATGAGAGCAGGAACTATCATATCCCCGGATAATGAGAGCTGGAACTATCATATCCTCGGATAATGAGAGCGGGAACCCATCATATCCTCGGATAACGAGATCTGGAACCCATTATATCCTCGGATAATTAGAGCAGGAACCCATCATATCCTCGGATAATGAGAGCAGGAACTATCATATCCCCGGATAATGAGAGCAGGAACTATCATATCCTCGGATAATGAGAGCGGGAACCCTTCATATCCTCGGATAATGAGAGCAGGAACTATCATATCCTCCTATAATGAGAGCGGGAACCCATCATATCCTCGGATAATGAGAGCGGGAACCCATCATATCCTCGGATAATGAGAGCAGGAACTATCATATCCACGGATAATGAGAGCGGGAACCCATCATATCCTCGGATAATGAGAGCAGGAACTATTATATCCTCGGATAATGAGAGCAGGAACTATCATATCCTCGGATAATGAGAGCGGGAACCCATCATATCCTCGGATAATGAGAGCAGGAACTATCATATCCTCGGATAATTAGAGCGGGAACCCATCATATCCTCGGATAATGAGAGCAGGAACTCATCATATCCTCGGATAATGAGAGCGGGAACCCATCATATCCTTGGATAATGAGAGCGGGAACCCATCATATCCTCGGATAATGAGAGCGGGAACCCATCATATCCTCGGATAATGAGAGCAGGAACTATCATATCCTCGGATAATGAGAGCAGGAACTATCATATTCTCGGATAATGAGAGCAGGAACTATCATATCCTCGGATAATGAGAGCGGGAACTCATCATATCCTCGGATAATGAGAGCGGGAACCCATCATATCCTCGGATAATGAGAGCAGAAACTATCATATCCTCGGATAATGAGAGCGGGAACCCATCATACCCTCGGATAATGAGAGCAGGAACTATCATATCCGAAAATAATGAGAGCAGGAACTATCATATCCTCGGATAATGAGAGCAGAAACTATCATATCCTCGGATAATGAGAGCAGGAACTATCATATCCACGGATAATGAGAGCGGGAACCCATCATATCCTCGGATAATGAGAGCAGGAACTATTATATCCTCGGATAATGAGAGCAGGAACTATCATATCCTCGGATAATGAGAGCGGGAACCCATCATATCCTCGGATAATGAGAGCAGGAACTATCATATCCTCGGATAATTAGAGCGGGAACCCATCATATCCTCGGATAATGAGAGCGGGAACCCATCATATCCTTGGATAATGAGAGCGGGAACCCATCATATCCTCGGATAATGAGAGCGGGAACCCATCATATCCTCGGATAATGAGAGCAGGAACTATCATATCCTCGGATAATGAGAGCAGGAACTATCATATTCTCGGATAATGAGAGCAGGAACTATCATATCCTCGGATAATGAGAGCGGGAACTCATCATATCCTCGGATAATGAGAGCGGGAACCCATCATATCCTCGGATAATGAGAGCAGAAACTATCATATCCTCGGATAATGAGAGCGGGAACCCATCATACCCTCGGATAATGAGAGCAGGAACTATCATATCCGAAAATAATGAGAGCAGGAACTATCATATCCTCGGATAATGAGAGCAGAAACTATCATATCCTCGGATAATGAGAGCAGAAACTATCATATCCTCGGATAATGAGAGCAGGAACTATCATATCCGAAAATAATGAGAGCAGGAACTATCATATCCTCGGATAATGAGAGCAGAAACTATCATATCCTCGGATAATGAGAGCAGAAACTATCATATCCTCGGATAATGAGAGCAGGAACTATCATATCCTCGGATAAAAGAAGAAATACCATTTCCAAGGAACCTTTTAGATTCCACAAGAACAAATTGATAATATTTTCGTGTACCGCCAATAAGTGTTTTCAAGGTTGAACGTCGCTGCCTTTTTAAACCATAATATGTACGCGTGTGCATTTTCTACGTGTACAATCGCATTCTTAATTAATTATCTAAATGTAAGCATGTGTGAGTCTCTATCTGTATTTTTGAACGACTGTATGTGTGCGTGTTCATGAATTTGTTTGTGTCCATTTTTAATAAATTAAGATATGAGCCAGACTTAGTGAAAGCTAAACTCTATAGAAAAATTATTCTTCTTGCCTTTGAAGTTAAAAAGCTTGATTACCAAAAATCTCCTCCGAAAATAATTTGAAAAGCTTTGGGCTCCAATCCTCACTTCATAAGCAAATATAAATATAATTTAGTCACAAGCAGTGAGATGTCTTATTAGCATACGCACCACCTGCAAAAGATGTCCACATGACGAGGCCTGAAGAAGGCATCGTAAGCTGATCAGTCTTCAGTGTAGTGCAGGTGCTTGAGCTCAACACACTGCCAGTCATAGTCTCCAGACCAAGAATCACCATCGGCACGCTAACAGTCTCCAACTGTCCACTTCAACTCAGTTAGGCTTTCATCTGTTCGACTTTAGGTCACCGCAGCCTCCAGGTATAGCACAATAAATTTTTCAAGTCCATAGCGATTTAAGTGCTCTTAAACCTATTACGTTTGCAGCTAAGTGATAGACGTCATTCAGGTTTTGCCTCTCAAGACACTAGTTTATTCATTTAAGACATGTGATATGGTGAAAAATATATGAAACTAATTATTTTTTAAACCAACAATTGGAATGCATTTACATATAACATATTTTAATATAAAAACACATCTAAAGTTTCCATCCATTCGATTCATTAACACAAACTATTATAGCTACATTAATCTCTATCAACAACCACACACATATTACACTCACACACACACACATTTGGAAGATGAAATACTTCAAGAGTCAGAGAGAGAGAAAGACCTGGGGGTTGATATCACACCAGACCTGTCCCCTGAAGCTCATATCAAAAGGATAACATCAGCGGCATATGTCAGGTTGGCTAACATAAGAACGGCCTATAGAAACTTGTGAAAGGAATCTTTCAGAACATTATATACCACATATGTCAGACCAATCCTGGAGTATGCGGCTCCAGCATGGAGTCCATATCTAGTCAAGTATAAGACTAAACTGGAAAGGTTCAAAGGTTTGGCACCAGACTAATTCCTGAACTGAGGGGTATGAGCTGAGTTCTCCAATGTA
Source organism: Procambarus clarkii (assembly GCF_040958095.1). Lineage (NCBI taxonomy): Eukaryota > Metazoa > Arthropoda > Malacostraca > Decapoda > Cambaridae > Procambarus > Procambarus clarkii. The sequence continues at coordinate 6,488,228 of NC_091172.1, forward strand.
ACAAGGGAGAACTCAGTGCTAATACTTAATGCACAGACTTGCTTATGAACAACAAGTTTGAAGTATAGAACTTTTAGACACTCACACCCACCAGGGGACTCGAACACTGGCCATCAAACTTGACGTTTATAAGAAAGTGTGTGCATTAAGCATTAGCACTGAGTTCTCCCATATAACAGGGCTTGATGAAAAACGTGAGGTATCCCTCACTGTCTCATTGTCTGGAGAGATGGAATATCTGGTTGGTTAAATACCCCAGACCTCCCACCTCTTTAGGGCTCTAAAGTATGGTGTAGTGGATACAAGTGCGTACCTGCCATCTTGATGACCAGTGTTCAAGTCCCCTGGTGGGTGTGAGTGTCTAAAAGTTCTATACTTCAAACTTGTTGTTTATATATATATATATATATATATATATATATATATATATATATATATATATATATATATATATATATATATATATATATATATATATATATGTCATACCTAGTAGCCAGAACGCACTTCTCGACCTACTATGCAATGCCCGATTTGCCTAATAAGCCAAGTTTTCCTGAATTAATATATTTTCTCTATTTTTTTTCTTATGAAATGATAAAGCTACCCATTTCAATATGTATGAGGTCAATTTTTGTTATTGGAGTTAAAATTAACGTAGATATATGACTGAACCTAACCAACCCTACCTAACCTAACCTAACCTATCTTTATAGGTTAGGTTAGGTTAGGTAGCCGAAAAAGTTAGGTTAGGTTAGGTAGGTTAGGTAGTCGAAAAACAATTAATTCATGAAAACTTGGCTTAAACTTGGGTCAAAAGCAATGCAACCTGGGATGTCACTGAATTCTCGAGGAGTCCTGAGGCTTACAACTGAAGCCCAATCACTACTGGACTGCGGAACTAGTGAACCATCAAGCGAGACAGTATAGGGGTGGGCAGCCCGTCCTCCAAACAAAGATCCAAAAGTGATTCCATGCACCCACCAAACCCACTGTTTATGAATGAAAAACGATTTACACACGACTCACAACTCATTTCGTTCGAACACTTCCGGAACAAGTGCTTCACTGACGAATTTTGTTCGAACCACAACGCTATAAATGTGTACCCACGTACTACAAATACAAATAATCGCCAACAGAGCCCAACCACCTAACCTAACCTAACTTATGCCTATATATGCATAATATGCTAATATATCATAATATTAATTTATATTTGAGAAAATTCCTGTTTTGAATGAACAGCATGTTAAAATTTATGAATGCGTCTGTGGGGTCGACCGCTGGTTGTAATGGACTTGAGTCGAGGACGGGTTGGGGTGGGGGGAGGTTAATGCGTGAAACTCTGATTGGGGCTTCAGTTGCAAGCCTCAGGACTACTTGAGGATTCAGCGAAATCCCAGGTTGCATTGCTTTTTTGCATGTCATGGAGTAGTGGTCTAGGGCGTTACCTTGAGAGTACCAAGTGAGCAAGGTTCAAATCCTCTTCATGGCTCCTTCTGAGTCTCTCATCATAATGAAATTATTCAGTAAGCATGCAGTGCTATCTTATTTTAATTATAATCACAAAGAACAACAACAAAAATTCTATAACTGTCATTAAAGAATGAACTCAGGTATAACAAATTCTCCGGACACAGGGAACGACACCGAGGCCACACAAGACCCACTAGGAGACCCACTGCTGCCGACGAGGACAAGTCATCATGGAGACGATGAATGTCTTTGTCATTGTGATGATCTCTCTTGCTGCTGGGGTAAGATCTGCTTATTGGCCCAAACTTTTCCTCTTCTTCTCTCATCAGTTATCGTCAGTTTTTGTCTGTTTCCTGATCACTATCATCTGCCTCTCCTAGCCCCTGATCACTATCATCTGCCTCTCCTAGCCCCTGATCACTATCATCTGCCTCTCCAAGCCCCTGATCACTATCATCTGCCTCTCCTAGCCCCAGATCACTATCATCTGCCTCTTCTAGCCCCTGATCACTATCATCTGCCTCTCCTAGCCCCTGATCACTGTCATCTGCCTCTCCTTGCCCCTGATCACTATTATCTGCCTCTCCTAGCCCCTGATCACAATCATCTGCCTCTCCAAGCCCCTGATCACAATCATCAGCCTTTCCTAACCCCTGATCACTGTCATCTGCCTCTCCAAGCTCCTGATCACTGTCATCTGCCTCTCCAAGCTCCTGATCACTATTATCTGCCTCTCCAAGCTCCTGATCACTTTTATCTGCCTCTCCTAGCCCCTGATCACTATCATCTGCCTCTCCTAGCCCCTGATCACTATCATCTGCCTCTCCAAGACCCTGATCACTATCATCTGCCTCTTCAAGCCCCTGATCACTATCATCTGCCTCTCCAAGCCCCTGATCACTATCATCAGCCTCTCCTTGCCCCTGATCACTATTATCTGCCTCTCCTAGCCCATGATCACTATCATCGGCCTCTCCAAGCCTCTGATCACTATCATCTGCCTCTCCTAGCCCCTGATCACTATCATCTGCCTCTCCTAGCCCCTGATCACTATCATCTGCCTCTCCAAGCCCCTGATCACTATCATCTGCCTCTCCAAGCCCCTGATCACTATCATCTGCCTCTCCTAGCCCCTGATCACTATTATCTGCCTCTCCTAGCCCCTGATCACTATTATCTGCCTCTCCTAGCCCCTGATCACTATCATCTGCCTCTCCTAGCCCCTGATCACTATCATCTGCCTCTCCAAGCCCCTGATCACTATCATATGCCTCTCCAAGCCCCTGATCACTATCATCTGCCTCTCCAAGCCCCCGATCACTATCATCTGCCTCTCCTTGCCCCTGATCACTATTATCTGCCTTTCCTAGCCCCTGATCACTATCATCTGCCTCTCCAAGCCCCTGATCACTATCATCTGCCTCTCCTAGCCCCTGATCACTATCATCTGCCTCTCCAAGCCCCTGATCACTATCACCTGCCTCTTCTAGCCCCTGATCACTATCATCTGCCTCTTCTAGCCCCTGATCACTATCATCTGCCTCTCCTAGCCCCTGATCACTATCATCTGCCTCTCCAAGCCCCTGATCACTATCATCTGCCTCTCCTAGCCCCTGATCACTACCATCTGCCTTTCCTAGTCCCTGATCACTATCATCTGCCTTTCCTAGCCCCTGATCACTATTATCTGCCTCTCCTAGCCCCTGATCACTATCATCTGCCTTTCCTAGCCCCTGATCACTACCATCTGCCTCTCCTAGCCCCTGATCCACTATCATCTGCCTCTCCTAGCCCCTGATCACTACCATCTGCCTTTCCTAGTCCCTGTTCACTATCATCTGCCTTTCCTAGCCCCTGATCACTATCATCTGCCTTTCCTAGTCTCTGTTCACTATCATCTGCCATCATTGATCTTTTATAACCATTTTCTGTTTTCACTGAAGTCTTTCCTCAATCTTTGGCTTGCAATGACTCCATATCACCATCATCTGCTTTCACTGACCCTATATCACTATCATCTACCTAGTTAATGACCCCCTTATCAACATCACCTGGATAGGGAAAATGGAGTGTAGACCTTCCCACCATGTGCCCTTGCAATGCTGCAAACATTTCATGTAACATTGCAAGAGGTGTGGGTTGCAACATTACAACGAAGGTAAAAATTGGGATTTGCAGCAAATATTGTCAAGCAAACTTACACCATGAGAGGCGAGACAGTTGAGAGGCGGGACCAAAGAGCCAAAGCTCAACCCCCGCAAGCACAATTAGGTGAGTACAATTAGGTGAGTACATGACGCAACGTGATGCAGTAGGGTTGGGAGCAAGAAGGGCACATGGGCCATAGTTGGGGGGAAGAGTGAAATCATACATGTCTGTGGAATGAACGAAGCTTAATGGGAAATTTCAGTGTTTTGAAAAGTGTCCGTAAGGAGTAGGAGAAGCAGGAGTTCACTTCGATCAGTGAAATGAAGTCGAAGAGTTCTAATGAAATTATGGTTCTACACAGCGTAGGCATACATTGAATTATATTTGGAAGGTAGTATTATTGCAAGGCTGAAGGTAGTATCATTGCAAGACTGTTGCAATAGAGTTGGGAGTAAGAAGAACATTTGGGGCTCACGTTGGAAGAGAGAGACTGGATGTCCCTATAATTTGAATGAAGATTTGGGGAAATTTCAAATTGTTTCGAGCATTTTCAGAAAAGAGAAGTACCCTGTAAGTATGAGATCATTCCACTGATCTCGATGTGAACGATCACATCGTTCAGTGGAATGTACTAATGCAGTACATGAATAGCACTCATACTAGCAAAATTCGGAGGTTTAGAGAATAAACGTTCAGTATAAGCACAAATGTTTTTAAACGGATATATTAATACTGATTGAACAATATTTATACATAAACAAAATTACAAAACTTGTTATGTTGAAAGGTGGGTACGAAATATTGCTGGGTACATGCATTAGAAAAGACTTTAGGATGAATTTGTGAAACCATTAGATCTAAGAAAATATATGCGTGAGACTCACCTGTGGCTACACAGGAGAACAGCAACACGGGTCTCTCAAGTACCTGACGCCAGAAGGTGCTCGACTCATCAAGCAGTGATGTTTAGATGTGATAATGAGACCTCTCCTCCATCCCTCACACGCTCACAGTGTCATGACACACCATGACACACAGGCTGATGGGCTGACAGTAACATTCTTCTCTACGATCTATAAAAGTTAAGATGATTCCTGGAATCTATTAACTGTTCTACCCAAGGGAAGATATTTAAAAGAAAATTAGATAACAGGAGATTCTAAACATAGACGTAAAATCCTCAAAATTGGTATGATGAAAACTCGTATTGGCAAGATTAAGACTCTATATACATTACTTTGCTAATCTTGCTTCGGAAAACTGTGGATTATCAGTTAGCACTTGGAAATACATCTCTCTCTCTCTCTCTCTCTCTCTCTCTCTCTCTCTCTCTCTCTCTCTCTCTCTCTCTCTCTCTCTCTCTCTCTCTCTCTCTCTCTCTCTCTCTCTCTCTCTCTCTCTCTCTCTCTCTCTCTCTCTCTCTCTCTCTCTCTCTCTCTCTCTCTCTCTCTCTCTCTCTCTCTCTCTCTCTCTCTCTCTCTCTCTCTCTCTCTCTCTCTCTCTCTCTCTCTCTCTCTCTCTCTCTCTCTCTCTCTCTCTCTCTCTCTCTCTCTCTCTCTCTCTCTCTCTCTCTCTCTCTCTCTCTCTCTCTCTCTCTCTCTCTCTCTCTCTCTCTCTCTCTCTCTCTCTCTCTCTCTCTCTCTCTCTCTCTCTCTCTCTCTCTCTCTCTCTCTCTCTCTCTCTCTCTCTCTCTCTCTCTCTCTCTCTCTCTCTCTCTCTCTCTCTCTCTCTCTCTCTCTCTCTCTCTCTCTCTCTCTCTCTCTCTCTCTCTCTCTCTCTCTCTCTCTCTCTCTCTCTCTCTCTCTCTCTCTCTCTCTCTCTCTCTCTCTCCTCTCTCTCTCTCTCTCTCTCCTCTCCTCTCTCTCTCTCTCTCTCTCTCTCTCTCTCTCTCTCTCTCTCTCTCTCTCTCTCTCTCTCTCTCTCTCTCTCTCTCTCTCTCTCTCTCTCTCTCTCTCTCTCTCTCTCTCTCTCTCTCTCTCTCTCTCTCTCTCTCTCTCTCTCTCTCTCTCTCTCTCTCTCTCTCTCTCTCTCTCTCTCTCTCTCTCTCTCTCTCTCTCTCTCTCTCTCTCTCTCTCTCTCTCTCTCTCTCTCTCTCTCTCTCTCTCTCTCTCCTCTCTCTCTCTCTCTCTCTCTCTCTCTCTCTCTCTCTCTCTCTCTCTCTCTCTCTCTCTCTCTCTCTCTCTCTCTCTCTCTCTCTCTCTCTCTCTCTCTCTCTCTCTCTCTCTCTCTCTCTCTCTCTCTCTCTCTCTCTCTCTCTCTCTCTCTCTCTCTCTCTCTCTCTCTCTCTCTCTCTCTCTCTCTCTCTCTCTCTCTCTCTCTCTCTCTCTCTCTCTCTCTCTCTCTCTCTCTCTCTCTCTCTCTCTCTCTCTCTCTCTCTCTCTCTCTCTCTCTCTCTCTCTCTCTCTCTCTCTCTCTCTCTCTCTCTCTCTCTCTCTCTCTCTCTCTCTCTCTCTCTCTCTCTCTCTCTCTCTCTCTCTCTCTCTCTCTCTCTCTCTCTCTCTCTCTCTCTCTCTCTCTCTCTCTCTCTCTCTCTCTCTCTCTCTCTCTCTCTCTCTCTCTCTCTCTCTCTCTCTCTCTCCTCTCTCTCTCTCTCTCTCTCTCTCTCTCTCTCTCTCTCTCTCTCTCTCTCTCTCTCTCTCTCTCTCTCTCTCTCTCTCTCTCTCTCTCTCTCTCTCTCTCTCTCTCTCTCTCTCTCTCTCTCTCTCTCTCTCTCTCTCTCTCTCTCTCTCTCTCTCTCTCTCTCTCTCTCTCTCTCTCTCTCTCTCTCTCTCTCTCTCTCTCTCTCTCTCTCTCTCTCTCTCTCTCTCTCTCTCTCTCTCTCTCTCTCTCTCTCTCTCTCTCTCTCTCTCTCTCTCTCTCTCTCTCTCTCTCTCTCTCTCTCTCTCTCTCTCTCTCTCTCTCTCTCTCTCTCTCTCTCTCTCTCTCTCTCTCTCTCTCTCTCTCTCTCTCTCTCTCTCTCTCTCTCTCTCTCTCTCTCTCTCTCTCTCTCTCTCTCTCTCTCTCTCTCTCTCTCTCTCTCTCTCTCTCTCTATATATATATATATACATATATATATATATATATATATACGTGTAGCACAAGTATACGTGCAGCACAAGTATACGTGCAGCACAAGTATACATGTATCACAAGTATACGTGCAGCACAAGTATACATGCAGGACAAGTATACGTGCAGTAGAAGGATACATGCAGCGGAAGTATTCGTGCAGCGGAAGTATTCGTGCAGCAGAAGTATACATGCAGCGGAAGTATTCGTGCAGCAGAAATATACATGCAGCACAAGTATACATGCAGCACATGTATACGTTAAGCACAAGTATATGTGCAGCACAAGTATACATGCAGCACAAGTATATGAGCAGCACAAGTATACATGCAGCACAAGTATACATGCAGCACAAGTATACATGCAGCACAAGTATACGTGCAGCACAAGTATACATGCAGCACAAGTTTACGTGCAGCACAAATATACATGCAGCACAAGTATACATGCAGCACAAGTATGCGTGCAGCACAAGTATACGTGCAGCACAAGTATACGTGCAAAACAACTTCACGTGCAGCACAAGTATACATGCAGCACAAGTTTACGTGCAGCACAAGTATACATGCAGCACAAGTATACGTGCAGCACACATATACATGCAGCACAAGTTTATGTACAGCACAAGTATACATGCAACACAAGTTTACGTGCAGCACAAGTATACATTCAGCACAAGTTTACATGCAGCACAAGTTTACGTGCATCACAAGTATACGTGCGGCACAAGTTTGCGTGCAGCACAAGTATACATGCAGCACAAATATACATGCAGCACAAGTTTATGTGCAGCACAAGTATCAGTGCAAAACAACTTCACGTGCAGCACAAGTATACATGCAGCACATGTATACATGCAGCACAAGTATACATGCAGCACAAGTTTGCGTGCAGCACAAGTATACATGTAGCACAAGTATACGTGCAGCACAAGTATACATGCAGCACAAGTTTACGTGCAGCACAAGTATACATGCAGCACAAGTTTACGTGCAGCACAAGTATACATGCAGCACAAGTATACATGCAGCACAAGTATACATGTATCACAAGTATACATGCAGCACAAGTATACATGCAGCACAAGTATACATGCAGCACAAGTTTACGTGCAGCACAAGTATACATGCAGCACAATTATACGTGCAGCACAAGTATACGTGCAGCACAAGTATACGTGCAGCATTAGTATACGTGCAGCACAAGTATACATGCAGCATAAGTATACGTGCAGCACAAGTATACATGCAGCATAAGTATACGTGCAGCACAAGTATACATGCAGCATAAGTATACGTGCAGCACAAGTATACGTGCAGCACAAGTTTACGTGCAGCACAAGTATACGTGCAGCACAAGTATACGTGCAGCACAAGTATACATGCAGCATAAGTATACGTGCAGCACAAGTATACATGCAGCACATGTATACATGCATCATAAGTATACGTGCAGCACAAGTATACATGCAGCATAAGTATACACGCAGCACATGTATACATGCAGCACAAGTTTACGTGCAGCACAAGTATACATGCATCACAAGTTTACGTGCAGCACAAGTATACATGCAGCACAAGTTTACGTGCAGCACAAGTTTACGTGCAGCACAAGTATACGTGCAGCACAAGTTTGCGTGCAGCACAAGTATACATGCAGCACAAGTATACGTGCAGCACAAGTATACGTGCAGCACAAGTTTACGTGCAGCACAAGTTTACGTGCAGCACAAGTATACATGCATCACAAGTTTACGTGCAGCACAAGTATACATGCAGCACAAGTTTACGTGCAGCACAAGTATACATGCTGCACAAGTATACATGCAGCACAAGTATACGTGCAGCACAAATTTACGTGCAGCACAAGTATACATGCATCACAAGTTTACGTGCAGCACAAGTTTACGTGCAGCACAAGTATACATGCAGCATAAGTTTACGTGCAGCACAAGTATACGTGCAGCACAAGTTTATGTGCAGCACAAGTATATATGCAGCACAAGTATACATGCAGCACAAGTATACGTGCAGCACAAGTATACGTGCAGCACAAGTTTATGTGCAGCACAAGTTTACGTGCAGCACAAGTATACATGCATCACAAGTTTACGTGCAGCACAAGTTTACGTGCAGCACAAGTATACACGCAGCACAAGTTTACGTGCAGCACAAGTATACATGCATCACAAGTTTACGTGCAGCACAAGTATACATGCAGCACAAGTTTATGTGCAGCACAAGTTTACGTGCAGCACAAGTATACATGCAGCACAGGTTTACGTGCAGCATAAGTTTACGTGCAGCACAAGTATACGTGCGGCACAAGTTTGCGTGCAGCACAAGTATACATGCAGCACAAGTATACGTGCAGCACAAGTATACGTGCAACACAAGTTTATGTGCAGCACAAGTATACATGCAGCACAAGTATACATGCAGCACACGTATACGTGCAGCACAAGTATACGTGCAGCACAAGTATACGTGCAGTACAAGTTTACGTGAAGCACAAGTATACATACAGCACAAATATACGTGCTGCACAAGTTTACGTGCAGCACAAGTATACATACAGCACAAATATACGTGCTGCACAAGTTTACGTGCAGCACAAGTATACATGCAGCACAAGTATACATGGTATACATTGTCAGGGTTTACCCCCTTCCTACCTATGGTTGGGGTCGTCCCACGGGTCTTAGCCCCTCAGTACCAGGCGCCACTGTCCACGCTTGGGCTCCCCCAGTCGGCCAAAGGCTGGCCTTATACACCTCTAGCGAGTGGGTAGGTTCAAGCTGTGAGATTTTTTTCTACGCCAACCTCCCTTAGGAGGTGGACTTCAAGTTTAAAGGCTGCACACGGCAGTTAAGCATGAGTCCAATAGAAAAAGGAAAAGCGGGAGCAAACCGCCAGGCTTCCACCACTAGGGTGAAAACCTGTCCATATAGGCCACTGGTTCCTCCTAGTTAAACAGGACGTTAAAACTAGTAAAGGTTAACCGACGGGTTCTGACAATCAAATATTTATATTTGATGTGGTGCTATGAATTGGAATTCGAATTCCCAAGAACAGCCGTCATATCAAAAGATCACATCAACATTCAATCGTATAAAGCAGAACATGGGTGGAAAAGAATGGTTGAAGGGTTGACATCAAAGACCGTTTTCTATAAAATAAACAATTTATTAATAACAAGAGACTAAACTACTACACTATTGTGTTTACACTACGTTAATATCCATCCAGTGGCACTATAACAAACAGTTAAATAGCAACCCTTGCTGTGCGGCTGCATACTGAACTAACCTGAACACAGGTGTGCCCACTGATGACGCAATATTGCAAATCAAAAAAATATCACAGACTAAGTTACACTACAGAGAGTGACTCGTTACGTTAATGTCCATCCAGTGGCAATTGCAACACAGCTATTCAGCAGCCCCTCGAGAAATGACAGCAGTCTCCATCTTGCTGACACTTCGGGCTGACCAGAGAACTAACTGAACAATGATGGATGCCCACTGATGACACAAGCTTGCAATCAATATTGTCACGGCTTCACGGTGACCAGATACTATAATCACAATCTTCAGGGTCCTCCAACCATAACAGGAGAGACCCACGTAACTAGGCAGGTAGTCCAACAGTGACTCTCCCTATCACAACCTAATGTGAACACTCTTTGCAACCCCCTGCAAGAAGTTGCACTGTAAACTGTATACGAAGCCAGGCAAGGTGGGATTCTGAGACACAGCTCCAGTAATCCCTAAGTTACTTTACTCTGGTCACCAGACGATAAACAAAAGAAAATTGCCTTAATCAAATACAAAATTTATTATGTGATTAATTACGTTAATTGACTGATCACAGCAGTCAGCAACAAAGTACTACGTTAATCACAAACACTTGTATCTCTTAGATAACAACATGATGGTACTCTACGTTAATCATTAACACTTGTCTCTTTTAACACAAGTCATCTTGTTAACAATAACTCAAGTGTCGGAAAATCCGACACCATTTAATAGTATCAATGCAATGGCAGATAATATTGCTGCCATTGTATAAACAAGTTACCCATAGAAAATGTAACTTGTAGTGGAACTTTCCGTCTATAGAAAACGGGATATCATTGCCACATACTATTATAAATTCACCACCTATTATGGTGGGAACTATTCTTAAATACATTAGTCTTTGGACTTTACCATCATTAAAACATCTCATATAAATTAATTTAATTATCAGTATTGAAATAGAGTAAATGTGACCCTTCTATCACTTTCTGATATCTGGACAATGTAGACCAGTAGCGTCTGTAGTGAGGAGGGAGTGGGCAGCCATTGTTGTTAGACCACAGAGTCATGGGGCAAATTCGGCTCCTATATAAATTCTCTTGGACAAAGTGTTATGGAAACCAAAGGTCTGCCATCATCAACACGCTGTCATCAATACAAGGGAGGTGTCTTTCCGAAACCCGTTTATCTAATCATTTTTTGCCATTAATGTTAGGTAGATATTTTGGGCGAACCGGTGAGAGCACAAATAATCGACTCAAAAAAGGTAATTAATCCTTGGTCCTTATTTGATCTATTGTACAGCGTATTCTCTGTTATAGCTGTCATATATTAGGATTCTGGCTTTTAGCTAGCGCCCTTTTGATAGGTCAAGAAGAGGAAGCAAGCTTTGTGAATCAGTTACCAGGGTGACAGAAGCTGCCTCACACGATGAAATTTGGTGTCTACATCCTAGTTATATCTGGTGAACTAAGCCTGCTATATAATAAGATAAGGAACCTCCTCAATGTATACTAATATATGTAGTTAAATACTGTAGTTTGATTGGCTGCATATATATAAATTCAATATAAATCCCCCCCCTAATGTGTAGTGGATTAATTTGTGAGATTATTGCAGAAATACAGTCCACTTAACATCATACAAATTGCTATCGAAATATATAAATTAACGTAAATATACATTTTATATAAATTCATATAAATTAAATTAAATATAAATCTCACATGTCGGTTCCCACATTATTTGGTCCTTCGAACTGGATGAACCAGTTAACCAGTGGATTCATTAAACATACTAGTGCAGTGTGATTTATACAAAGCCAGTCAAAGACGGCGGCATTGCTTCAAGCGAGCTCAGGAACCCCACAGCTCAGTCCAGCTTCATCAACAGTTTCAGGGTCACCCACAGATTTGGTGGGTTTTTATTCCGTGACAGCGCTTATATTGAAGCCAGCCAAATTAGTAGCTGTGTCCTCGCAAGATTGTTCACAGATTTCGTGGTGTTAAATTTTTGCGAGAGATTATCCACGAATTTTGTGGAGTTAATTTCGCGAGGTCACTCATAATATTTAATACTTCTTGATAATATTAGAAGTTTCATAGAAGCTAATTAAGAGGCTATTATCAATAATTGTGTATATTACTTCTCCAAAATAGAGAATTATTTAATATATACTGCACTAGTGTTCTCAATATAATATTTAACAATTGCCAACCCACAACAGGGTAGGATATTACCATTGACTAGTTGAACTATTTATTGTTCATCCTAGTCCCATTATTACCATAGTCTAGTTGTACTATATTGAACAACCTAGCACCATTAATGAATGGTGCAGACCCTATTTTGGGTGTAATTTTTATCAACTCGAGTTGAGTTGTATATATAATAATTTACTTATGATCATTACACCTTTGAGTGATTAATTAGTGTCTATACCATCCTAGGGTGATATAGAAGAGCTAACCTAAAGGTACTTCCAGTGACACTGGTTTATCACTCAAATCATTAGTGTGTATGATTGTAAATATACATATATATATATATATATATATATATATATATATATATATATATATATATATATATATATATATATATATATATATATATATATATATATATATATATATATATATATTGTGACGGTAACGCGTTGGTGTTCGGCTGTTCAAAAGCTAGGGGTATGGCCTCGTCACATATAGAAACAAAAAATAGAAAATCTGGAACTTCGTCTGTGGTAAGGTAATGAGAAGACACACAAAACACAAGTAAATTTAACAATGAAATTTTAATTACGTTAGAAAAGCAAAACATGAATAAAATGGACATACAAATTTGTATAATAAAATCAATCAATCAAAATAGTAAGAATAATCAAATGACAAAATGAAAAGTTACATTAAGACAAGTGAGTAATAACAAGCGAACAATATACAATCAAATAAGAGGTGCAGGAATATTGGCTTTAAGCTATCACCTCTCTTAGTACACGTAAGCCACAGCTTAGTCTACCAACGAGACGTGTTAACCTGATGAAAGCACTGGATATTCTGAGGACTGAGGTCGTGGTGGCCCCAGACATCAAGTAGTGTGGTGGGTGGAATGCAGTTGCAGCTGGACCCGCAGCCAATCAGCGATGAGCAGGCGACAAGACAGGTAGTTTGGTGGTTCGAGGTGGAGCAGGTGTTCCTGGCTGCATACGTTTTGCGCTTCTGGCAAAACTTGGTGTTGTTGTCGTTGTTGGATATTTCTTCCATATTAGTTGTATAGGGATTTATATCGACGTATTTTGGAGGGAAGAGCAGGCTCAATCTCTTGAAGGAGATTATCGTCACAACTCTCCCCCGAAGCCTGCAGTTCTGGAAGAAGTACGTCGTTATGTGGTGGAGTAATAGATGGAGTCGCTTCTACTTCATAAACTCTGGAGAGATCATCGGCTAAGATGTTGTCGGAATCTTGGTATAGCGTGTCTCCAGGTTGAATTTCTGCAGTTATCAAGCCCATAGTAGAAGACGTTGAGATGAGAAGTGGGCGTGCTGCAGGAGGTGTAGGGTGGTGTGGTCCGTGTTGATGGTGGACCGAGCACTTTTCAGGTGTGGAGTGAAGTGCTGGAGCTTCAGGATGATGAAGAGTAGCTCCTTGCCAATTGTTCCGTAGTTCCTTGTAGTAGTAGTCGCTGACAGGTGTATTCTCCTCGCCTCGTTGCTGCATCACGACACCACCAACGTCGGTACCATTGGCGTCGACATGGAGGATGAAGGGCTTATCTGACGAGGTGAGAGTGGTATTAGGGTATGGCAAAGGAGCACTATTAGGGTCCTGAAAATGGTTGGGATTATCAATATGGATTTTTGAATGAGAAAGCGTGGATTCCTTGTTGGTGCTTTCGGGAGGAGAAGCTGGGATGGTCTCACTGTGGATGTAGGGTTCTGTGAAGGTAGAGTAATGGATTAGGACAGTGGGAGGAGTACCATTATATTGTTCAGGAGGTTGACGTGGCACAGCTGGGTCCTCCGCCGCCTATCTGGAGTCTCGATTACGTAGTTGTTGCTTCTGCACTCTTTGACGCGGTAGGGTCCTGAAAATCTGTTTTGTAAAGGAGAACCTGGGATAGGAAGATATGCAAGTACGAAGTCTCCCAGCTTAAATTTTCTTACTTTGTTGGACTGATCGTAATGAGTCTTCATCCTCTCCTGGGCTTTCAATAGATTATCATGGGCAAAGCGGTGGACTCTCTCTAGAATGTGTTGAAGGTTTTGAAGAAACTGGGGCACATTCTGATGCTCACTGAAGGTGGCATCTCGGAGAGAGTCTTTGAAAGCCTTAAAGGGAGTACGGCACTTACGGCCGTAGAGCATCTCATAAGGAGATACTCCTAGGGACTCATTGGGGAGACTTCTGTAAATACACATTATAAGGTCGATTTGCTTATCCCAATCCTTAGAGGTTTCACTACAAAACTTTTTCAAGAGTGCTTTGATAGTCTGATGACTACGTTCAAGAGAACCCTGTGAAGCAGGATGATAGGGGCTGGACAATACCTGTTTGATGTTGAACTCCTCCAGTGTCCTTTTGAAGAGATCACTGGTGAAGTTGGTACCACAGTCGCTCTGAATCTCCCTGGGAAATCCGTATTGAGTGAAGATCTTCAATAGATGTTTTACAACCGTAGCAGCCGTGATGTTCTTCACTGGAACTGCTATGGGAAATCTGGTGGTAGGACACAGGATGGTTAAGATATAGGCGTTACCTGAACTGGTCCGAGGTAAAGGACCAACACAGTCTATTATAAGTCTGTGGAAAGGTTCCGCAGGAAACCTGTATGGGAATCAGTGGCGCTCTGGGAATGGAGATGTTCGGTTTGCCTGCCATCTGACATGTATGACACTGTTTTACGTACTGTTTGACGCTATTTACCATACCTGGCCAGTAGTAGTCTTGACGAATTCCATGGTAAGTCTTGTTGAATCCGTAGTGGGAGAATGCTCCGTGGGCCAGGTGTAGAATAGTGGGCCGCAGGCTGGTAGGAATCACAAGTTGTTCGATGTTGGCCCAATCGTCCTCCTCCTTCAGTTTACTGGGTCTATATCTGCGGTAGAGCAAGTCGTTCTCTAGGAAGAACCCAGGAATACTGTCGGGTTGAGTCTCAGCCTGGAAAAACAATGGTGTTAAAGTAAGATCTTCCCTCTGCAACTTACGGAACTCCAACTTGGTCAGATTCGGGGGTAGTTTCTGAGGGTCTTGAGGGACAGCGGTAGCAGTAGAGTCAGCTGGCTGTGGACGTGCGGCTTGTGCACGGGTGGTCACGAGAACTGGAGGAGAAACTTCATCACTCTCTTGAACCTCTGCTGGAACATACGCTAGTATAGGGTTAATTGGCACAGAGGTACACACCTGGGGTTTGTCCATGACGATCAGGTTGGTCGGTTGCAGGTCTTCTGCCAAGTCGTTGCCTAGGAGAAGTTGCACTCCAGGCATGGGAAAAGGCTTTTCCCTGACGGCGACTTGGACTTCTCCGTTCACGTAGGGACAATCCAGGTGGACTCTGGCGAGAGGGTATGGAGTGGTAGCAGTGAGGTCAGTGATGAAGACAGTTTCTCCGGTGTAGGCGATGTTGGGCACAGCCGACTTCAAGATGATCGATTGAAGAGCCGCTGTGTCCCTCAAGATCTTCAATTTGAAACGTCCCTCCGGATTTGAACCGTTGGCAGAGACAGTTCCAGTATTCAGGTGGTTACTGAAAAGAGAAAGATCATTAACATTAACACCAACATTCATCACAGGCTTACCGGACTTAGGAGGAGTTGGTTTGGGTTTCTGTGGGTCAGTGGTTCCCTTGTATTGAGACTTACCACACTTGTCTATGGTATGTCCATAGAGTCTACAATACTTGCAGTACAATTGCGAGCCAGCTTGATCGGTGCTCACTTTCTCGTAACTGTACCACGACTTCTTACTGGAGGATGGTTCGGGTGTCAGCCGGTGGATGAGGCTGTAAGTGTCAGCCGACTTAGCACACTTCAGGTAGTCGGTTTCTTCTTTATCTGCTAAGTAGAGACGGACAGGAGGCGGCACACGCCTCAAGAATTCTTCAACTAGCATCAGGTTGACGAGTTCTGTAAAAGTAGAGACATGTGCTGCTTCCAGCCATTTCATAAAATATCTCTGTTTTGTGTTAGCAAACTCGAGGAAGGTAGTGGTACTTGCCTTCAGGTGGTCACGGAATTTCCTTCGATAACTTTCTGTGGAGAGGAGGTAGGCGTCCAACACTGCTTGTTTCAGAGTCTGG
Organism: Procambarus clarkii; assembly: GCF_040958095.1. NCBI lineage: Eukaryota > Metazoa > Arthropoda > Malacostraca > Decapoda > Cambaridae > Procambarus > Procambarus clarkii. The sequence goes on from NC_091172.1 coordinate 6,504,497, forward strand.
TAGTCATTCTCAGACGCCAAAGTACTGAGTGTGACTGCAGCTCTACCTGTAAGATGGACTCTGAGAAGTGTGGCCCATTGGTCGACAGGCCAACTGAGTTGATTAGCAAGGGTTTCAAAGGTGGTGAAAAACACATCAACTTCTGCTTCTACAAAGGATGGCATTAACTTACTTGCATGTGATATATTAAAACTGACGGGAAGATTGGCAGTAGCTTGCTGGCGTTGAGCGAAGTGTGAAGTTTCCAACGCGAATTCTCGTTGACGACACTCTAGAGCCAGAGTCGCTTGTTGCTTGTCATGTTCGCGTTGCATCTCCAACTCGCGTTGTTTGGTTTCAAGCTGTACTCGTTCACGTTCACAGAGCATTGCAAACTCACGTTCCTTGAGGGCGATTTCACGTTCTTGTTCTTCCCTTCGTATGGCAGCTGCTTCTCTTTGTTGTTCGAGGGCTTCCCTTTGCATGGCAGCCGCTTCCCTTTGCTGCTCGCGTTCAATCTTGGCCAGCTTTAGTTTGAGTTTCATCGTAAGCCAAATCAGTTTTATCTGCAATATAGTAAGTTTCATGAGTTTCAGAGTTTATCTTACCTTGCTCTAAATAGTGATCCAGTAACAGGTTGTATATGTCATTTTTGTTGGCTTGGTAGGGAACTTCTAGTTGATACTCATGTGCAAGAGTTTGTAATTCAGTCCTCTTGGCACGACTTAAAGTCCCTATTTCACCTGCTGGATTTGCACGGAAAGCTTGGAGATGAAACATGGTGAAATTAGCAAATAAATGTACAACGAATATACAGTTATAGTGAATGTCAGAAACAGGACAACGTGGCAACTGGTACCTATCCTGTGGGATCTTTAACAATTAAAGTTAAGTACAAGATGTTAAATGATTAATTTAAATCAAAGGCGCAGGAAATCTTGTACCCGGTACTCATGTAAGAGGATAAGGGCAAGAAAATCCTACTAACAAATGAAACAGAGTTTCGAAAACAAATGAAACAGTTAATTGCCTCAAAAGTAAAATTGGTAGTCCAAGGATGTAGGCATACCTTGCAGAGTCTCTATAGGACATACGCAAGTGTTTCCTACTGAAATTAATATGATACTTACAGAATTAGCGAACTTTTATGCTCTGAAAAAGTAAGCTAATTCCCTACCGTTGTATGTATCATCATCTCTGACTGACGTGTTGGGGTGCGAGGTGTCAACTGGTGACGAGAACTGCTGCTGAGGTCCCAATTCAGCAACTAAAGTTCGAGCTAGAGGAACTATGGCCCTCTTTGTCCTCCTACAGTCAGATTGCAGAAGATTGGGTGCACTTGACCCGGGGCAGACCACAGTACCAGGGTACCAATATGATGATCTGTCAAAAATGAGAAATATCCAAGGGACAAAGATGGTAAACACGAGTAATAACACGGAGGGAGAGATGACCAATTAAGAGTATGACTGCGGCCTACAGTCACCACGTAATCCAAAGTTTCACCTTCACCATATGCTACTCTCATAATGCACAATACACCGCACCATATAAAAAATGAAATTGAATATGAAAAATAGTAAAAGCTACGTTAACAAAGTTAAATACGCTTACCATAAATTACTACTTGGCACCAGTACCTGAGCGAGGCTCCTAGGACAGGCCCCCATATAATATGTGACGGTAACGCGTTGGTGTTCGGCTGTTCAAAAGCTAGGGGTATGGCCTCGTCACATATAGAAACAAAAAATAGAAAATCTGGAACTTTGTCTGTGGTAAGGTAATGAGAAGACACACAAAACACAAGTAAATTTAACAATGAAATTTTAATTACGTTAGAAAAGCAAAACATGAATAAAATGGACATACAAATTCGTATAATAAAATCAATCAATCAAAATAGTAAGAATAATCAAATGACAAAATGAAAAGTTACGTTAAGACAAGTGAGTAATAACAAGTGAGCAATATACAATCAAATAAGAGGTGCAGGAATATTGGCTTTAATCTATCACCTCTCTTAGTACACGTAAGCCACAGCTTAGTCTACCAACGAGACGTGTTAACCTGATGAAAGCACTGGATATTCTGAGGACTGAGGTCGTGGTGGCCCCAGACATCAAGTAGTGTGGTGGGTGGAGTGCAGTTGCAGCTGGACCCGCAGCCAATCAGCGATGAGCAGGCGACAAGACAGGTAGATTGGTGGTTCGAGGTGGAGCAGGTGTTCCTGGCTGCATATGTTTTGCGCTTCTGGCAAAACTTGGTGTTGTTGTCGTTGTTGGATATTTCCTCCACATTAGTTGTATAGGGATTTATATCGACGTATTTTGGAGGGAAGAGCAGGCTCAATCTCTTGAAGGAGAATATTGTCACAATATATATATATATATATATATATATATATATATATATATATATATATATATATTGTATATATATATATATATATATATATATATATATATATATATATATATATATATATATATATATATATATATATATATATATATTTAATGTGTATTAATTTTAAGTGCTAACCTCTAGTAGAGGTAGGATTACAGCCTAGTGAGCACAGAAATTTTACCCTAGGCTACCATCAGTGCTTGTTCAGTATATTATGAGCGACCCAAGTACAAGCCCCACAAGGCTTTACCAACTAGCCAATATGGATAATGCAGGGAGAATGAAAAGAACCCTTGCAGGTCTTAAAGGCCACTTAACAAGACAGATCAAGAAATGTGAAGATTTGTCACAACAATCTCAAGTTGATTATGCTGACCTGGAAAGCTATTATCAAGCAGCTGCAGGTAAATTTGAGCAAATCAAATGCCAAATAGCTCTCCTTGTGGGGACAGACTACTACCATCAATTCATTGGTAGCCCTACTAAATATCAGGGCATAACCATGCTAAATTCTGCAGGAGGTAAATTACTCTCAGGCCCAGTATCAAGCCTGAGGAGACCTATGGCTGCAGATAAATAATACCAGTAGAAATCTAAATTTGTCAGTTGATTATATTTCTCCAGTAGCATTATACTAAGGAGATTACAGCTGACTATAGTAACAGAGGTTGATGTTAATATCATCATTTTAAAGCTGAAGATGAGTTCATGAGGCCTCAGTGGCAAATCAGTGAACAGTCGCCTAAACAGCTACATGTCACTGCGACCAATGTCACTGAACCCACTGCAGTCTTAGAACCATTCTTTACTTTAATGATGGGCTATTCAATCCTCTGAATCAATTAACTAAATTAACCCCCAATAAATCTGATGACTGATTTGATACATTTATTATTTAATCAAGATGAATTCCATGGGCCTCAGTGTATATATATCAGTGACCAGTTACCTGAACAAGCTTCAAGTTATATCTAATGTCACTGATCTCACTGCTGTCCCTGAATCATACTTGACTGTAGTACTTGATCACATTCAGTCTTCTGGGTTAAATAATATGTAATTAGGCTTGAATATTAGCCTTTCAAGAGTTAACAGGGAAATGAAATCTCATTAGACTTCTAACCCCTGCAACTCTAGTACGGGACATCCGTCCTGTATGAAGAGACACACAAATGTGTGATTACTAACTACTAACATCAAATTAATCTAATAATTCGAAGGAAGAGTATCGGTGTTCGTCTGTTCTAAATAGGACTGTGACCCGTGAGCAGCCCCCGGGGAATTATGTCGGAAAATCTGACACCATTTAATAATATCAATGCAATGGCAGAAAATATTGCTGCCATTGTATAAACAAGTTACCCATATAAAATGTAACTTGTAGTGGAATTTTCCGTCTATAGAAAACAGGATATCATTGCCACATACTATTATAAATTCACCACCTATTATGGTGGGAACTATTCTTAAATACATTAGTCTTTGGACTTTACCATCATAAAAACATCTCATATAAATTAACTTAATTATCAGTATTAAAATAGAGTAAATGTGACCCTTCTATCACTTTCTGATATCTGGACAATGTAGACCAGTAGCGTCTGTAGTGAGGAGGGAGTGGGCAGCGATTGTTGTTAGACCACAGAGTCGTGGGGCAAATTCGGCTCCTAAATAAATTCTCTTGGACAAAGTGTTATGGAAAACAAAGGTCTGCTATCATCAACACGCTGTCATCAATACAAGGGAGGTGTCTTTCCGAAACCCATTAATCTAATCATTTTTTGCCATTAATGTTAGGTAGATATTTTGGGCGAACGGGTGAGAGCACAAATGATCGACTCAAAAAAGGTAATTTTGCCTTGGTCCTTATTTGATCTATTGTACAGTGTTTTCTCTGATATAGCTGTCATATATTAGGATTCTGGCTTTTAGCTAGCGCCCTTTTGACAGGTCAAGAAGAGGAAGCAAGCTTTGTGACTCAGTTACCAGGGTGATGGAAGCTGCCTCACATGAGGAAATTTGGTGTCTACATCCTAGTTATATCTGGTGAACTAAACCTGCTGTATAATAAGATAAGGAACCTCCTCAATGTATACTAATATATGTATTTAAATACTGTAGTTTGATTGGCTGCATATATATAAATTCAATATAAACCCCCCCCCTAATGTGTAGTGGATCGATTTGTGAGATTATTGCAGAAATACAGTCCACTTAACATCATACAAATTGCTATCGAAAATATATAAATTAACGTAAATATAAATTCTATATAAATTCATATAAATTAAATTAAATATAAATCTCACAGGTCGGTTCCCACACCAAGACTTACATTACATCACACTTGACTCCTTGCAAGTATTCAGTGAGTAATTCCTAATTAAGGTCAAACGGACCACTAATTACATCCCCCTCGAGTTACGTTAACCAAGCCTACCACTAACTTGGTAGCTTCTCAACAGTCTATGTCAAAATTTACTTTAATGAGTGTTAATTACCCTAATTAACCCTGAGCAATTAATTAACTGTCACCAGGACCGATAATTAATCATACATAAATACGTCTCACTCCGCACTGCCTAAGCAGGTCTCATCAAACACTGTGAATTCACAGGCGAGGAGTTAATTACTCCCCTAATTAACATGAGTGCATCTTAATCCACTGTCACCAGACAGGATATGATTAATATAACGAGTTATGCTAGCTCCATGACCTCGCTTCACCGAGTCATCTGAGTCCTCAAGACCCCAGACGTTAATTACTTCACTAATTGACATGAGCCACTAATTGCAATACCCCAGAAAGGTAATTAGTCTCCGAGCAAATTACGTTAATACAAATACTGACAGACTCTGACAGTTCCTCTCCCACTACGTGAATTCATGATGAGAATGCTAATTACATAATTAGCTAGAGAGGTCAATTAGTTGTCACACGGACAATTAATTACTCCGGAAACGTATCTCAACAAGCTCAACTTTGTTCTCCTATAACAGCTCTCACTCACTCAACAATAAATGTACACCCCTTATCCAGTTAATTCCCATTAATTAACTCACTGAATCCTTAAGTCCTAAACACAACTTAAAGAAACAAAGTAACCCCTGTGTTACATAGGTCACACTTACAATGGCATGCATAACAACATAAATGCACAGCCCACTTACGGTTGCGGCTTCTGCAACTGTCGTGACGCTGAACCCCGGTTCATTCCGAACACAGCGATTACACAACACATAACACCTTGTCTCAGCAACCGTTACTACCACCGTGTACTCCTACACACACCAGACCCTTGAGGCGTACCACTAGGTTTGTACTGGAACACAATGAGTGAGCATATGGAAGGTATTTAAAGGTCGTCGGGTTTTGTCATTTAATTACAAAGAATAGACTCTGACAAATAAATACATATTAACATACTCTATTAGGTCAATACACTTCCAATACCCATAGACCACTTGACCTCCGCGATCACCACCCACACTCGTAACTTCCGCCTAAGTCCCTAATACGGAATGATTACTACAACGCTCCACACCCGGTTAGTCTTTCATTCAATACTCACATACCGCAGACTTAACTTGGTCACTAAGATCACAACAGGCTCTCGCATAGCTGTCTGCTACACTTTGCTGCTGCCACAAACGGAGACCTCGGAGGACTTGCCAGTTCAACTCCCACAACAAGACTGACTCTAGCCAACCATGGCCTCAAACATTTCACCACTCCTCTCAAGGAAGGTATAATCCGATTAACCTTATCCTTAGAGCGGTAACCTTGATCCTAGAAGCCTGACGAAGAATAATTCCTCTTTCCAGGAATTATTAATTTGGCTAAACAGCTTCGGTCTTAATCCATTGACCTTTCTTAGATATGTGATCCATAGTCTGTCTACTTACATGTACTTCCAATCATCATTCGTTAAGTGTTGTAGTAATGATCCTCTAGCTAATAATTCCTACTAACTTGTGGATTACAACACAACTCGTTAATTACTGGACCCACACAGTAATGACACATGGTTAGGCAACAACAGAAGTATACCAACATTACTGCCCCATCTTATCTTGCAACCGTTGCAAGGGACTACTGTGAGCAATCACGACTACTTCAGCAAGACAATTTACGTTAATATAAAACACCGTCGCTACGTGGACAGCTGGCGCTAATTCTCTAATTACGCAAATTAACTAATTGCTTGCTTTCATTAAGTACTGTGAATTCCCCTGAATACTCAAAGGGGTCCCTTAAACCCTCAACACAGCTCCTAGGGGCAGTAATATTGTATACCTGACAACAACACTGCACAAACCTACAGCATAACGATGCCGTCAGCATACCCCACATGCTAATGACATCATTAGGCAATCAGTCAGCAATCTCATCTACTGACTCACCACACAACACAGAACATACAAAAACATGCAAATGAAACACATGGAAATGGCATTCACATAATCAATTAAAATTATATCACCAGAAAAATGTATCCATAACTACACAGACCTCAGGGTATCCACTGACATCCCTGCAACACTGGCTTGCCTACCTCTGCAATGATATAATTAACATGCGGCACTATGGCATAAAATCTAGACTGAACGATTATATAGAATCGACAGAACTGGATCACTTATATGGTAAATCTCTACACTGACCGGTTACATACTCGAGTCAGTCTACACACAACATATATCTATATGTGGTACTGTGTATAACATCCATCTCCAGGTACATCCCAACCAGTCACCTGAACGTCAGTACAGACAGCTGTCTCTCAGCTGCTTCGACACTGTAACAACTTTTATTGTACTCACGGCTCCTTAAATACTCAACACATTCATTTTCCCGGTCCTACCTTACTGGCTGCAGACCACCTAGCTCGCTCCTTGTGCGACGACTAGGTGTGGCTCTAGGATGTCCAGGGAAGGTGGCCAAAGGGATGTGGCCACCGCGTGGCTCTAAGGGGAGGGGGGGGCCACGAAGTAAGCGCAGGGCGTCACAGCGCCCCATCCAGGATGGGGTGGCCGGCGCGGGGGTTGGCTGGGGTGGCCGGCGCGCGGGTGGCCTGGGTGGGTGGCCGGCATATGGGTGGCACGCACATGGGATGCCTCAGGCCGGCCTAGCTAGCACCCACAGGCATACCTCGTACACTGGGGTGACAATGGCCGGCGGCGTCACCACATGGCAGACCCAACAAGGTAGAATTCAAAGTCTAACAGGGGCCTGTAATATCACCACAATTACACTAGGAGGCCCTGCCCTTATTCCACCAATTGTCCATAACATAGACAGGATATTCAAACCATCTGTTACACCATGAGGCCTGCCAGCTGCCTCATGGGTCAACACTGTCTCTGAGGTTTTTACTGTTCCTACCGTACTCTTTGGCCCCATTTTCATGCAAATTAAGACTTGACACAACCCAGGATGGCAGGAGTGCCCTGCGCAACGAGTAATCAGGATGACACAGAGATTAACGGTGTGGAGTGATGTAAAACGATGTAAAGGGTGGAGGTGGCACCTGCCACCCCCACCCAATCACTTCCTCCTCAGCTTGCCACTCAGCCCAGACTGACTATTTGGCGTGCTAGGGAAACTCAAATGCCCATATCTCTCCCTACCTTGTTTTGACCAATCAGCTCAAAGCCGGCACGACTCTATGGTGCTGCTCCCAGTCACAGCTGTTCGCGCCAAAATTCACCTAGAGGCGGAGGTGCCGCTACCAGTCACAGGCGCCCCTCACCCTGTGGCGTCCCGTGACGTCACAAGGAGGGGGAGGCCTACGACTGGCGCGATGTCTCACATGGTGGTGGGGGGGGGGGGCGACGTTCACCCGACTGTCCCCCCCACCTCTAAAACCGTTGAGAGTCCAGTACCCTCTCATACCACATCACTCTCAACTCTCATCCCATTTCACAAAAACAGGAAAAATTCTGTAAATCTCTCAACAGAGCAATCACAGACCTCTGATTAGTTTTAAACGACAGTCCTTAACATAAGCTTTCAGCCAACACCCCATAAGTGCATGTAATTTGAAAACTTCTTGTCTAGAGTCCCTAGAGCGACTCTAGCCTAATCTAGAAACTAGAAAAACTAGCTGAGGGAATCTACATTCCCTCACACAAGCTTCCTATGACTCACTCACCTGAACCTGCCCGTCCTGACACTGGAACGCTCTCTTGGATATCTGGTCTACTCAGGTCGCCAGCTGGGTGTTTATACTCGTGTCCCAGCAACACGTCAGTGGTCTTAGTGGTTATCTTAATCAAGGATGCAATATCACGTGCAGTGCAAGGTGTCACTAATGGTCTCATAAATATATATATATATATATATATATATATATATATATATATATATATATATATATATATATGTCGTACCTAGTAGCCAGAACTCACTTCTCAGCCTACTATGCAAGGCCCGATTTGCCTAATAAGCCAAGTTTTCATAAATTAATATATTTTCTCTATTTTTTTTATTATGAAATGATAAAGCTACCCATTTCATTATGTATGAGGTCAGTTTTTTTTATTGCAGTTAAAATTAGCGTAGATATAGGACCGAACCTAACCAACCCTACCTAACCTAACCTAACCTATCTTTATAGGGTAGGTTAGGTTAGGTAGCCGAAAAAGTTATGTTAGGTTAGGTTAGGTAGGTTAGGTAGTCGAAAAACAATTAATTCATGAAAACTTGGCTTATTAGGCAAATCGGGCCTTGCATAGTAGGCTCAGAAGTGAGTTCTGGCTACTAGGTACGACATATATATATATATATATATATATATATATATATATATATATATATATATATATATATATATATATATATATATATAGCCCAAGAGAATGGAGGCTCACTTAAACTCATCAGTTTGTTTAATAGTTTACTGAAGCAAAAACATATATATATTCATATAAATTGTATAAAGAAATGTCAAAAGGTGGATATCGTCTGCTGGTGGCAACACTTCTCAATGACACATCTCTGGCAACATGATCAGCTGGCTGGGTCCACACCTCAAGCGCAGGCACACACCTCGCGCCTCTGGCAGCACGATCAGCTGACAGCTCCAGCTGTCAGAAACGCCGTGACTCTCCCACGCCCCTAGCAATGCGATCAGCTGGGCGTTTCAGAGTTCGTTGCTAGCTCTTTGCACACCAGCTACCACCTCCAGGATCACTAACATCACTGCCTTAATGCTCACATGCACCAACTCATGCCTAAATGAGCTCTTGGCTCCTTGCCTATTATTCTGTCACTTAGACAATAAAATGATGAGTAGAAATGTTCACAACATATAAAATACTCTAACTCGCCTAGATCAAAAGGGGAAAAGGGAGCGATAATTATCTACCTTATTTCACTCCAACCACGAAGCTGACTCGTCCTCTGTTGAGGGATGTTGAGGTTCCTGGTCCTGGCTTCTGGTCTCCTGATGAACAGTTCCCACACACCCAGGTTCCTCCGTCGTCCTCGTGATATCGCGTCTTCGCCGTGCTGACTCCCAACAGGTACTGCTTTCCTCCTCTTGTCCGGGGTACTGGAGACAGGTACCGCCATCGTCGTCCTCCACTCTCACTGGCACTGCCGACACCTCGCAGTCCAGCACAGCTTTCCCTCGCCTCACTGCCAGTAGATTTGGCCCGGCCGTAGCTTTTCGCTTGATGTGGAATACGTGGTCCTCTGGGCGTCCCAGACGTCACCAGCCCAACGTTCCCTCTGCTGCAGACTCTTGATAGAGCTCTTGACTCTCTAATCCGGCCCGTCCTTGCTTCTGGGCACTCTACGGAAGTTGGATGGCTTCTCAGACTGTCTGCAGAATCGAAGCTTAAATCTACTGGTAAGGGCTCTCTAGATCCGGAGCTCAACCGAGCGTGTCCTCCCTCTATGTCGGTTCGTGACGTACTCTTCCCGCCCAGGCGCCAGCCGCCCCGAGAGCTCTCCGCCTCGTGACGTCACACCGCCCGAGAGCTCTCGTCATTGGTCACTTCTGGCACGTGACCTCACCTGGCCAATCGGGTTCTGGGAAGCGTCATGACGTCTTGGCGGGAAACAGGATGGCTCGGCACTGTCTTGTGCCCCCAAAAGACGTAAGCCCCTTGCATTACCAAACTTAGCTGGCCATTTCACAGCCAGCTTAATCACGCTCCACGCTTTCCCACACATGAAAATGTTCCCTGAACATCAGAGAACACTTAGGCTACGGAGATATGACTCTTCTAAGCTGGGAAGGAAGAAATATAGGGGTGGACACCGTCACAACGTGCAGCACAAGTTTACGTGCAGCACAAGTTTACGTGCAGCACAAGTTTACTTGCAGCACAAGTTTACGTGCAGCACAAGTATACATGCAGCACAAGTTTATGTGCAGCACAAGTATACATGCAGCACAAGTATACATGTAGCACAAGTTTAGGTGCAGCACAAGTTTATGTGCAGCACAAGTTTACGTGCAGCACAAGTATACGTGCAGCACAAGTATACGTGCAGCACAAGTATATGTGCAGCACAAGTATATGTGCAGCACAAGTTTACATGTAGCACAAGTATACGTGCAGCACAAGTATACGTGCAGCACAAGTATACGTGCAGCACAAGTATACATGCATCACAAGTATTCGTGCAGCACAAGTTTACGTGCAGCACAAGTTTACATGCAACACAAGTTTACATACAACACAAGTATATGTGCAGCACAAGTATACGTGCAGCACAAGTTTATGTGCAGCACATGTATACATGCAGCACAAGTTTACGTGCAGCACATGTATACATGCAGCACAAGTTTACGTGCAGTACAAGTATACATGCAGTACAAGTTTATGTGCAGTACAGTAGACGTGCAGCACATGTATACATGCAGCACAAGTTTATGTGCAGTACAAGTATACATGCAGCACAAGTTTACGTGCAGTACAAGTAGACGTGCAGCACAAGTATTCGTTATCATGGGTAGGGGTTTTTAGAAACTGGTTATTGGACCAAACTGATACTTTCTTACTGACAAACCGAGACCCCTAATCACTCCCTGAGAAAAATATGACCGACTACGGCAAACACACTTCTGCTGCCGTCAGTCAACGAACAATGGACACTGGAGTGCTTACAATTAGTTGGAAGATTCCCCCTTGTTCTTGGAGAGGGTTTCAGCGTCACCTTTATTAAGAGGTGCGGCTCCAAACTGGCCGAGTTGTCATGAGTAAACACCCACTCGAGCCGCCGTGACTCCCACACACGCTCCTTAATGTAGGACGATTTCCTAAATCCCCCTTGATATGTTACTGACCACTGTCATCTAATTTGCAAACGTCTCTCTCTCTCTCTCTCTCTCTCTCTCTCTCTCTCTCTCTCTCTCTCTCTCTCTCTCTCTCTCTCTCTCTCTCTTTCTCTCTCTCTCTCTCTCTCTCTCTCTCTCTCTCTCTCTCTCTCTCTCTCTCTCTCTCTCTCTCTCTCTCTCTCTCTCTCTCTCTCTCTCTCTCTCTCTCTCTCTCTCTCTCTCTCTCTCTCTCTCTCTCTCTCTCTCTCTCTCTCTCTCTCTCTCTCTCTCTCTCTATATATATATATATATATGAATGACTGAAAACTCACACCCCAGAAGTGACTCGAACCCATACTGCCAGGAGCAACGCAACTGGTATCTACAGGACGCCTTAATCCGCTTGACCATCACGACTGGACATAAGGAAGTGATAGACGAAGCTATTTGAACCACTTCCCCGCCGGCACTCGGATGGTAATCTTGGGCATAGCATTTTATCAAATCACATCATTCTTTGGGGCACACGTGAGGAACACAAATGCGAACAAGCCTGAATGGTCCCCAGGACTATATGCGACTGAAAACTCACACCCTCTCTCATACAAACATCTCTCATTCGCATTTGTGTTCCTCACGTGTGCCCAAAGAATGAGGTGATTTGATAAAATGCTATGCCCAAGATTACCATCCCAGTGCCGGCGGGGAAGTGGTTCAAATAGCTTCGGCTATCACTTCCTTTTGTCCGGTCGTGATGGTCAAGCGGATTAAGGCGTCCTGTAGATACCAGTTGCGTTGCTCCTGGCAGTATGGGTTCGAGTCACTTCTGGGGTGTGAGTTTTCAGTCACCTAAAGTCCTGGGGACCATTCAGGCTTGTTTGCATATATATATATATATATATATATATATATATATATATATATATATATATATATATATATATATATATATATATATATATATATATAACTCCAACAAGAAAAAATCAGTCTCTTACACTGAGTCTTTCAAGTCAATAGGCATTCAAACACTCCCTCATACATCATTTCTCCTGATGTCATAAATCCCTCAATCCATATGATTCTCTGTTCTATTCTTCGAGGTTCACTACTAAGAACATCTATCTTGGTCCTCAAAATCAGATAGGTACTCCTGCGGTTCTTCCAATATCTGCTGCAAATGAAGTCCCACTCGAATGTCAGTGACGCTCCTCCAAACGGCTTCACAAAAGAAACATGTAGCTCACCTACACTGTTTGAAGTTCACTATGCCAATGGCGTTCTCTTCCTCAACTTGAAGTTCTATTCCACACTGCAGTTCACTTGAACTCCAAGCTCTCACTTAGAATTCAGCCCCCACTTGGAGCTCAGCCCCCACTTGGAGCTCAGCCCCCACTTGGAGCTCAGCTCCCACTTGGAGCTCAGCCCCCACTTGGAGCTCAGCCCCCACTTGGAGCTCAGCCCCCACTTGGAGCTCAGCTCCCACTTGGAGCTCAGCTCCCACTTGGAGTTCAGCTCCCACTTGGAGCTCAGCCCCCACTTGGAGTTCAGCTCCCACTTGGAGTTCAGCCCCCACTTGGAGCTCAGCCCCCACTTGGAGCTCAGCCCCCACTTGGAGCTCAGCCCCCACTTGGAGCTCAGCCCCCACTTGGAGCTCAGCCCCCACTTGGAGCTCAGCCCCCACTTGGAGCTCAGCCCCCACTTCGAGTTCAGCTCCCACTTGGAGTACACCATATAATCTTCCTCAGATGCGAAGTTCTTTCATTAACTTCTCCCATACAAACCTGGAATTCCATTACCAATCCATAATAACATGTTTCCCTAATAAAATATATATATATGTATTCACAATAATTAAACTCCTCCTTCCAATATCACTTTCAACACTCCGGCTCTGCTACGGTGGGTTCCCTCCACCCATTTTGGACGAGTCCACTTCGAAATCAAGCACCGACGCGACGCTCGGGTTGCACATGAACACAGGCGATGAAGCATGTGCTACTCCTGCCTCCAAGCCTCCAGCATTTCCCTCTCATCTCTAACTCCTTATATTTGTTAACTGTCTTAATAAAATATTTATTCTATATTCATACACGTTCTCTACAATTGCTGGGCACACACTCAAACACTGGTAAACATTCTATCAACTAATTACATGCGCTTACCGCAGAAATAACGATGGGCGGCACTTGCCCACGACCCCCAAAAGTATGGTGCTCAATCAAGTTGCCCGCAAAAATCCTTAAGGACTGCATCACAAAACTCCTTCCACAAAGGAGTTTGGCAAAACTTCTGTTTTGTCAAAGAGTTTGACAAAACAGACTCGCCAGGCCAACTCGTTCTCGCACTTTCGTATAGTCAATATTGACTTATTAAATACGTGCATATGTGACATACCTAACATACTAGTTTACCTTGAAAAGCTATTTAACCTATTATAGGTATAGATTAAGTAATAATTGTAATTACGAATCAATAAGATGCTTATCTTAACATACTAAGAAGGTTAGGTAAGGTCGGTGTTTTCTATGAAGCTTTTCCAGGTAAACTAGTATGTTTAGTATGTCACATATGCACGTATTTAATAAGCCAATATTGACTGTAAGAAAGTGCGAGAACGGGTTGGCCAGGCAGGCGAGTTTGTTTTGTCAAACTCAAAGTCACAAAGGCAGGCTTTACAAAGAAATGCCTGCTTCCTTCCCGCCACACGAAAGAATACACATATTAGATTCCACACACGAGCGACCACCTTCTAGGCTTCAGGTTGCCTCTAATATCTTCACACTCACAGAGAAATGGCATACAACGTCCCTTACAGCTTCCTCACACTTGACAACACTCAATAAACTTCACTCACTCACTAAACTAGGAATTATATTCTTCCTTCTTCCCAGGAGGTCAGCGACGTAACGTCCTAACGACTGTGGTAACTCAAGTGACACGTTACGCTCTCCGTAGGCGTCACTTCACGTCACAAAATGTCGACATTTCATTTAATCTAACTTTTAACAGATGGTCATCCTCTGCTTGTATTATTTTAAGTCACTGACGTTTAGTTAATAAACTGCCTTCCCTGACAATCCTAATGTGTGGTCAGACGTGCAGAATAACTCTCACTTGGTAGACTCGCTCCACAAGGCTACCTGGAGGTTATAACAATGTACAGCACATGTATACGTGCAGCACAAGTATACATGCAGCACATGAATACGTGCTCCACAAGTGCACATGCGGCACAAGTATACGTGCAACACATGAATACGTGCACCACAAGTATATGTGTAGCGCATGTATACGTGCGGAACAGATATGTGTTCAGTGCATGTATATGTGCAGCGCAAGTATACATGCAGCACATGAATGCGTGCACCACAAGTATACGTGCAGCACAAGTATGTGTGCAGCACATGTATACGTTGTGCACATTAAAAATGTAATCAGAACCCCATAATAATAATTATAAAAATAATTCATTGCGTCGGGGGACAGGCAGCCAGCGTGTATTCACACACGTTAGGCTTATATAGAGGTCCCCCCCCCCTCCAAGGATGAGCTACTGACCCCGCCCAGGTTGCAACCCCTCAACAAGTTGACTGACTCCTGAATACCTACTTACTGCTAGGTGACCAAGTAAGTGATAGGAAATACATCTAACCCTTTCCGTCCCGCCCGGGATTCTAACCCAGAATTCTCGATTGTGAGTCGAGAACGAATCCGACTGTACTACTGAAACTCTTGGTAGTTCAGCGGATAAGTGCAGTCTGCTGAACGATGTAATCTACTACTCTTTCTCCTCTTAACCGAAACTGCTCGAAACAATTTTAAATGCCCCTAAATCTTCGTTTATATCACAGGCATATCCAGTCCCTTTCTTCTAACGTGAGCTCCCCCCCCCCCCCCCGTGCACGTCTACTCCTAACCCTATTACATCATGTTGCAACATGTCCTCGCAATGATGCTACCTTCCACATGGGGTAGCAAGTCAATGCATTTTTTTTTTTATTAAGAAATGAGGTACATCTGCATTAGTGCAGCTACCCTAGACTATATGAAGTGGAGTACAGTGTGTCAAAAAAGCTAACTAGGTGATGCTAAGAAATCCCCATCACACAGGATGGTTAGTCATACAGAGGCATGTGATAAGCGGTCTGCACTGGCAGACTCCGGATGCATTTTGAGGATATCAACAACACAAGATTGAATAAGGTAGCAGTGGTAATACAAGTCCCCATCTCGCAGGATGGTTAGTCATACAGAGCCATGTGTTTAATAGCCTGCACTGGCAAATTTTGGGTACACTGTGAGGATATCTTCAAGAATACGAGAGTGAATAAAGTAATTGCAAAGCTCCAGGTACCTCATGCCAACTGGTCGGAAAGGCCAAGTCAATGTATTTTTATTTGTCAATGCAAATCTACGGTGTATAAAACTATATTTTCATTAAAACTTAATAACTTCATTTCTCTGAACAAAGTAAACTACGATTTCTATGCCTTACTGAAAATTGTCCAATGCACTGAAATTTCCACTTTAACTTCGTTCATTCCACATGCACATCCAGTCTCAGTCTCCCCCCAGTTTGTTGCTGTTGTTGTTGATTCAGCTACAGGGAACACAAAGTTGCAAGGAGCACGGGCTATGGTGAGCCCGGTGTGGACTTTCCTGGCACAGGAGCGGGGCAAGTAGCACGGGCTATGGTGGGCCCGTTGTGGACTTCCCTGGCACAGGAGCGGGGCAAGTAGCACGGGCTATGGTGGGCCCGTTGTGGACTTCCCTGGCACAGAAGCGGGGCAAGTAGCACGGGCTATGGTGAGCCCGGTGTGGACTTTCCTGGCACAGGAGCGGGGCAAGTAGCACGGGCTATGGTGGGCCCGGTGTGGACTTCCCTGGCACAGGAGCGGTGCTGTATGATTTATGAGGTTGCAAGATCCCCGAGTCTTAAAAATCTGCTCAGTAATCAGGGCGGACGAGGGGGAGAAGCCGCCATAAAGGACAGAACTGGTAAGCTGTTCCACCGCCCTCGTCCCCATCCCTCTGCTATGACCCAAATACTTTCTTACCCCCAACCCTATTGTGTCTTCTTGCCACATATTCCAACTTTGTTTAATACCCATTTTTTCGTTTGCCTTTACTATGTTGCATGCAACATTGCAAGGGCCGCCTGAGGGACGGTCTACGTCTCCTCTTATCACTGTCAGCTACCTTTATTGACCTCACCTCACTGCCATCTACCTTTACTAATCTCTTATCACTGTAATCTACCTTTACTCATCTCTTAACACTGTAATCTACCTTTTCTGACCTCTTATGATTGTAATCTACCTTTACTGATCGTTGTTTCACTGGAATCTACCTTTTCTGACCTCTTATCATTGTAAATCTACCTTTTCTGACCTCTTATCATTGTAAATCTACCTTTACTGATCTTTTTTTTCACTGTAATCTACCTCTACTGATATTTTTTTCACTGTAATCTACCTCTACTGACCTCTTATCACTATAATCTACCTCTACTGAACTCTTATCACTGTCATCTACCTTTACTGACCAGCTATCACTGTCATCTACCTTTACTGACCGGTTATCATCACCTTGTGTCTTTAATGACTGATTGTCACTGTCTTCTTGCACACAAACCCAGTTTCACAATACTAAATCCCTTTCTTGGGGACAAGACGACTGTCTCTGAGAAAGGGACTGTTCTTCCCGTAACCTTACCCAGGATGCAACCCCACAACAGGTGTCTAACTTTCCGGTACCTAATTATTGCTTGAGTAAACATATGCAATAGGTGAAAGGAAACATGCCCAACCATTTCTGCTCAGCCTGGGAATCGAACCTTCATTGGCCCATTATCACTGTCGTCTGCCTTCATTGACCCATTTTCAGTATTATCTGCCTTCATTGACCCATTATCAGTATTATGTGCCTTCATTGACCCATTATCAGTATTATGTGCCTTCATTGACCCATTATCAGTATTATCTGCCTTCATTGACCCATTATCAGTATTATGTGCCTTCATTGACCCATTATCAGTATTATCTGCCTTCATTGACCCATTATCAGTATTATGTGCCTTCATATACCCATTATCAGTATCGTCTGCCTTCATTGACCCATTATCACTATCATCTACCTTCATTGACCCATTATCACTGTCGTCTGCCTTCATTGACCCATTATCAGTATTATGTGCCTTCAATGACCCATTATCAGTATTATCTGCCTTCATTGACCCATTATCAGTATTATCTGCCTTCATGGACCCATTATCAGTATTATGTGCCTTCATTGACCCATTATCAGTATTATCTGCCTTCATTGACCCATTATCAGTATTATGTGCCTTCATATACCCATTATCAGTATCGTCTGCCTTCATTGACCCATTATCACTATCATCTACCTTCATTGACCCATTATCAGTATCATCTACCTTCATTGACCCATTATCACTATCATCTACCTTCATTGACCCATTATCAGTATCATCTACCTTCATTGACCCATTATCAGTATCATCTACCTTCATTGACCCATTATCAGTATCATCTACCTTCATTGACCCATTATCAGTATCATCTACCTTCATTGACCCATTATCAGTATCATCTGCTTTCGTTGATCTATTATCACAATAAGTATTTACTAAGTCTAGTATTATTTCCAGTTTTTGCCTTTAATGACCATTATAAAACCAACTGATGTATTCCTTCACTCATTATGAAAATATTGTGCCTTAAATATAGTTATTGGTTTTGTATCGTTTGTTTCTGGTAGGATTCCTTTCCCTTCTATGCCGCCTTTGTACTCACCTCACCTAATTGTGCTTGCGGGGGTTGAGCTTTGGCTCTTTGGTCCCGCCTCTCAACCGTCAATCAACTGGTGTACAGATTCCTGAGCCTACTGGGCTCTATCATATCTACATTTGAAACTGTGTATGGAGTCAGCCTCCACCACATCACTTCCTAGTGCATTCCATTTATTAACTACTCTGACACTGAAAAAATTCTTTCTAATGTCTCTGTGGCTCATCTGGGTACTAAGTTTCCACCTGTGTCCCCTTGTTCGTGTCCCACCCGTGCTGAAGAGTTTGTCTTTGTCCACCCTGTCAATTCCCCTGAGAATTTTGTAGGTGGTTATCATGTCTCCCCTTACTCTTCTGTTTTCCAGGGACGTGAGATTTCCAAGGATTTGTGTTCTTTAAGTGATGTTGACTATATATACCGTTACATCTGTAGATTCATTATTTACTTGCTTAAATGCAACCCATCCTCCTGTTTGGATAGTACTTTTTGTAACTATGTGTACCACAGTACAAACATTGACATACTAAGCAATTAGATAGCAGAATTTTGTATTATTCATTTTATAGAGTCCAAAAAATGAAGCCCAAGACAAGTAACTGAAATATTCCTAGGCCCTAGTATAGCTCACATATGCACTATATTAGGCCTCAGATAGCGTGTATTATGCCTAGGAAGGGTTAGGTTAGTTTGTCTTTGCAACATAAGTAGAAAACCGTTTTCCGGTTTGGTCAATTTCAATAGTTCAATAGTAATATCAGAACAGGAGGATGGGCTGTTAAATTTCATAAAGGCAGCAGCTGCTTTATATGTGTATGTGATCATTGAATTAATTTTTAATCAATAACGCACCAATGTAACAAAAGCTCAGTATTTACTAATTCCACAAAACAAAAAATTACTTCAATGGCATACACTTACGATTGAAATATCTTTTATCGAATTTGTTACTTGAATGTTATCATGATATTCATAATAATTACTGAACGATTTATCCTAACTCCAAAACTGTCAAATTCTGAAATCCAAACATTTCTGGTGATATAATGTACAGATTTCTGAAAATGAAACTAAAGACAACTTAGACAGAGAGAAGCACATAAAGTGACAATAGAAGACCAACACCTCAGCCAGCATCACTTTAATGCAAAGAACTTCTCTCTCAACATTTTAATCCCACCTTGTATTAGTGTTTGCATGTATGACTCGCAGTTCATAAATATTGGTGTATTAGCAACTACAATTGCCAAAGCAAGATTCTTGAAGTTGCATATGTATTTACATGGCAATACATACAAGTCAGTCGATCAGTTATCAGATGCCTTTGATCTAATTATTCAAGAGCTATGGAACATTTAATGACCTCAAACGCATACTTCTCCTTCTCCAAGGCGTGATTTAGGCGTGAATCTAAATAAGATACTCCTTTACTGTAAGATAATCAATTTTTAATGGATAATACTTATAATTTAAATAAGATAAGCATTATTATGCAGCCTCTTTGTAATTGTAATTGTTTATTTAAAATTTGTATTATTTCTAAAATAAGGTTTTGGAAAGGAAAATATTTTTCAACTTGTGTTCCAATTAAAGTTTATATCATAAAATCTGTCAACTTGAAACACTTGAACTATGTGAGTGCAGGTGAGTGTTGAGGACTGGAGCGTGAAGGAGTGTGAGGACAGTGGTGGACAGTGTGTGAGGGTCGAGGAATGTTCCCATGAACCTACCCACCTCCCTGGCTGCCCTAAACATCAGGTCTGCTGCAGACTGCTCTCGTCTGAATCCCAACGTTTTGGTAATTGTCTGTAGTTTGTCTGCATTCTCATTCTCCTGATATGCTTTCGCTGATATTTTAAATATAAGGTGTTTGTGCTTTGTTTTAGAATCTGCATATTCATTAATGCTATATATTTTAACTGTGTAGTGCGAATTGCTTTTAATTTGATCAAGATGGTCAGCTCAAGTCATAATATATTAAACATATTTCATATTTTTTTGTTCTCTACATTTACATTTGTATTTCAGTAATTCACTATGTTATTTATTATTATGGTATATACTATTAAAATTAATTCATAAAGAAATCACATTAATTAAATTAACGTGAAATGTAAATAAATGTTAAAAATGGGGAGGTCACTTTAGAACAGGAATTCGTACAACTGGTTAGAAATGTTAAAAAAGAGATAAGGAAAGCAAAAAGAAACTATGAAGTTCGCATAGCAGGGCAAGCAAAGACAAATCCTAAAGAGTTTTTTCAGTTATATCGTACTAAGACTAGGGAAAGGATAGGTCCATTAAAAACTGAGACAGGTCAAATAACAGATAGTGATGAAGAGATGAGTAGTATTTTTAATAAATATTTTGTATCTGTATTTACTAAAGAGGAACTTAACAATATGCCTTCAGCCGAACAAGTCTATGTGGGTGGGGACGAGGACAGGTTGACGAGTTTAGCAGTTACCAGGGAGGATGTTCTTAAACAAATAGTAAAACTCAAACCAAACAAATCCCCAGGGCCGGATGAAGTGTTTGCTAGGGTGCTTAAAGAATGCAAAGAGGAGCTTTGTGACCCACTGTCAACCATATTTAATAAATCAATAGAGTCAGGCAGAGTGCCAGAGTTTTGGAAAGTTGCTAATGTGATACCAGTTTTTAAGAAAGGAGATAGATCACTTGCGTCTAACTATCGACCAATTAGCCTAACGTCTATTGTGGGAAAGTTACTCGAATCTATAATAGCAAATAAAATTCGTCTTCATCTTGAAAAACATAAATTAATAATTGAGTCGCAACATGGTTTTATAAATGGCCGTTCATGTTTAACAAATTTGTTTTCTTTTTATTCTAGCATAGTTGAGGCAGTTGATAGTGGTAAGGATTGTGATGTTGTGTACCTTGACTTTAGCAAAGCTTTTGATACAGTGCCACATGAAAGACTGATTAAAAAGATAGTCTCATGGTATTGGGGGTGCTATATTAAGCTGGATTAGGGCATGGCTATACCAAAGGAAACAGAGAGTTAGTATAAATGGAATCAAGTCAGAGTGGGAAAATGTTGTAAGTGGAGTGCCTCAAGGCTCTGTCCTGGGACCTCTGTTGTTTATAATATATATAAATGATTTAGATTCAGGTTTGAGTAGCAACATTTGCAAATTTGCCGATGATACGAAAATCGGTAGGGAAATTAATTCGGAGGAGGACTCACTATCACTTCAAGTTGATCTAGATAGGGTTTTGAAATGGTCAAAGGATTGGCAGATGCAGTTTAATGCTGATAAATCTAAAGTTCTGAGGTTAGGTAATGATGATAGAGTTACAAGATACGAGCTAGATGGTGTTGAGATTGCGAAGTCGGATTGCGAAAGGGATCTGGGAGTTATGATTAGTAAGAATTTAAAACAAAAGGATCAATGCATAAATGTTCGTAATAAGGCAAATCGGACACTTGGATTTATTAATCGCAGCGTTAGTAACAAGACACCTGGTGTGGTTCTCAAGCTATATCTTGCTCTAGTTAGGCCCCATTTAGATTATGCAGTTCAGTTTTGGTCGCCATATTATAGAATGGATATAAATTCACTTGAACGTGTCCAGCGTAGGATGACTAAGTTAATTCCCCAAATTAGAAATCTTTCATATGAAGAAAGATTAACAAAGCTTAAGTTGCATTCACTGGAAAGGCGAAGAGTTAGAGGTGACATGATAGAGGTTTACAAGTGGGTGAATGGACATAACAAAGGGGATATTAATAGGGTATTAAAAGTATCAACACAAGACAGAACACGAAACAATGGGTATAAATTGGATAAGTTTAGATTTAGGAAAGACTTGGGTAAATATTGGTTCAGTAACAGGGTTGTTGATTTGTGGAACCAATTACCGCGTAACGTGCTGGAGGTGGGGTCCCTCGATTGTTTCAAGCGCGGGTTGGACAAGTATATGAGTGGGATTAGGGGGTTATAAATAGGAGCTGCCTCGTATGGGCCAATAGGCCTTCTGCAGTTGCCTTTGTTCTTATGTTCTTATGTTCTTAAATGAGAAAATAAGTAGAAGCTATGGAGCAGAGTCGAACCTGTGCTCTGGGTACTCCCAGTCAGTACTCCTTATGGCTCCTACTGATTTTCTCACTGGTACTTTAAGATACCAATGAGAAGTTTAATTTCATTAAAAGTAATAGTAATAGAACTTTTAACTCAAGCGAACTTTAACTGCATGAAACTACAAATCTTCTACTTTATATATTTTCTCGTCACAGGAATTATAACTTTGTTTTAAGTTATAATTTAAGTTAATCTTATAAGTTATAGAAGTTAATCATTCCTGTGATGCTGTCATCAGTGACACTGCTATTTATGCGGACGATGAGTCACGATAATGTGGCTGAAGACATGAAGACTAAACCATACGGCAAGAGATGAGGAGACGACCAAGTATCGCTCCGTCCTGGACCATTATCAAGTCGTGCGTGATGGTAGCGAGGTTGTTGTTGTTTTAGATTCAGCTACTCAGAACAAAAAGTTCCAAGTAGCACGGGCTATGGTGAGCCCGTAAGTGGAGGCTCTTTGGAGCCATTATCTTTACCAATAGCTGATACTGGAGATCTGGGGATGGATGGGGGTCTTTATGGTGGATTTCAGCCCTGGAGGGCTGGCTGTACCAGTTATGGAGCTGGTGGGTTAGTGTAGACCACTAGGTCTTCCGTTTTTACTTTGGCTGAGCCGTGCTGTCTTTGGAGTTTGGTGAGATCTTGTACCGAGTAGGTGTCATATTTGTGCTGCGGCGGTGGAGCTCCTAATGAGATTTCCTCGTCTGAGGAGTCCGTAACCTCCATTGTTGGTGGTTTTGTCTTTCGTCTCGTAGCCTGAGGTAGGGCTCAGGTGTCGTGGTTTAGTGGTAGAATCTATTTCAGAAGCGTTGGTGGTGCTGTTAGGATTCGTAGATAGCACGTCTGCTAGCGCGTCTTCTGAGAGAGTGATGGTAGGAGTGTTGGGAGCTTTAGAGAGAAATACCTCGGTTTGTGCTGCCTAGGTTTTGGGTGATTCAGGAGTCTGTGTTGAAGTCGACCTCATGGTCGTCCTGGTGGTAGTCTCCAGAGAGGTAGTGGAGGCAGTGAGACTTGAGTCCGGGGCGATGATGGGATCCAGGCCGTTGGCTATGTACAGCGCGTTGAGTTCCTTGAGCAATCGTTGATTGTCTTGTCCGGCAACCCTCTCCGCTAGTCAAATATGATCTTGGGTGATGCCTGCGCGTGATGCAAGGGACTGTAAGGGTGCTGGTTGGTCCTTATGTCCCAAGTGTGTAGGCCAGGTGACCTGTTGGGAGGAGCCAATGTTTGGTAGGACTGGGAAGTCTTCTGGTAGGTTGGCGGTAGCTGAAGTGTTGAGTTTGGTGCCGGTGGCTACGGCGGCGGAAGTAGAAGGTTCGACTTTATTGGATTCAGCTGGATCCTAATGATTTCCTGTCTGAGAGGGCAGCGGTTGGAAATTGCAGGGTGATCGCCACTGCAGAGTAGGCAGCAATGGGTTTTAGACTTGCAGATGGAGTAATGATGGTCCTGGGTGCAAAGACTTTTTTTTTTTTTTTTGCAGGGATATTCCTGCGCGGGCCCTAAGCCTCTGGCTGGCCCACTAAGTGTTGCTTGTTTCTGTTTTACTTAGGCGGAGTATGAGTATTTATGACTCGTATGGTCGCTTCAGTAAGATTTTGCCATATGTGTTTAACAACTTCTTCTGCTCTGTTGAATCTAAGTTGAAATCTTAATGGGTTTGTAACTGTGCACTGTGTTAGATAATGTTCCATTGGTCTGTTGTGGTTGTAACTGTGCACTGTTAGATAATGTTCCAGTGGTCTGTCGGGCATTTCTCCACAGTGTTGATATTTCCTCTCATCTTCCGGAACCTGTAAGCCTATTTCCCATGCACATGGGTATCCAAGCCTGATGCGATGTAAGTGTACTTCTGTTGCTCTACTGCTCCCTTTCATCAAACTAAGTGGTTCGTAGTTGGTTGAATTCTTGTACCAACCCGCAGATCCTGATGTTGCAACTGCTGTGTTGTGGTCACTGTACATCTTTTGCATTGCTCTGTTTCTAATTACTTTCTTAATCTGTGATAGACTCTGTGGTATGTAAATGTCTACATTTCTCCTCTTAGTAGCAAGTTTTGCAGCTTCGTCTGCAATGTCATTTCCTATTATTCCCACATGACTTGGTACCCAGTTGATAAGTACCCGTCGGCCTTGTCGTTTGAGTGTTTGCATGAATGATATGACATTTGTGATCAGATGGATGTTATCACATATGTGTTCTTGTTGCAAGGTTTCAATGGCGGTTCTCGAATCTGTATGTATGATAACATGTTGTCGGTGTTCAGCAAGAACATGTTCCAAAGCCTTTTGAATGGCTAGCATCTCTGTTTGTAAAGTCGAACACCCATTTGAGAGCCTCCAACTATTTACAGAGTTTCCTGCTTTAACTGCAGCTCCGGTTTCTTGTCCCTGCTGGTCTACTGATCCATCTGTGAAGTAAGTGAAGCTGTCGGATGCCATGTTTGCTTCTATATGCATCTGTGCAATGTTACGTAGCAGATGAGGATTTGTCCGGTTCTTCTTTCCTTCAAGAGTCATAATCTTAAAGTCTGCTGGTGGAGATTCCCAAGGGGCTTGCATAACAAAGTCTGCATGTATTTCGTCGACACCCCTCTCAGTGACTGTTATATCGAATGTATTGATGGTGTTTATCGCACAATGGGTCCACCTGTTGCTATTGGAGGCTCTTCTGTCTGCACTTCTGGACAAGGTGCTGATACTTGTTGGTGGGGTGGGAGTAATCGTAGCACTGAAAGCACTGTTAGAGCTCGTGGAAGCATTTCTTCTTCACTTGGAATGGTGGAATCTTGATGCCAAAGCAGTGGCGACCATGTGTGCAGCCTGGTTAGCCACGGCTAAGGTGGTGAAGGATATCTTCACTGTAAGACGCTTTTTTCGTCGTCGGTATCGATGCTGCAGAATATATCGTCGAATACTCCCAGGTTCGGGTTTTCCTCTTCCATGTTGGTAATGATCTAAGGAATTTGTTCTCGGTCCACGACCAGCGGCTGGTTCCGCTGATAAAGACTTTTCGGTCGGCAGGCGATGAGTCACAATAACGTGGCTGAAGTATGTTGACCAGACCACACACTAGAAGTTGAAGGGACGACGACGTTTCGGTCCGTCCAAGGACCATTCTCACAATCGACTTGAGAATGGTCCAGGACGGACCGAAACGTCGTCGTCCCTTCAACTTCTAGTGTGTGGTCTGGTCAACTTTTCGGTCTTTACTGACGTGGGAAGAAAGGACAGAAGTGATGCATTTGGAGAAGTGTGCGATCGAATTTTTGGAGTTTTTCGAGATGCTCCACATACGAGAAATAGAGCACAACATTTTCTCCTTCCTGACCAAGGTCGATGGGTGTCATGCCAGCGCCTTCTTTTAGGATCTACAAGACGTCGCTTTTGGTGAACGTATGACCATCCATGGGGCGAGTCCTGACTTTTAGGCGTTTGTGGCGGATTGTCATTGTTAAAATCCCCTTAACGGGTCTTAGTGGCGATGGATGTCTTGTGAAGTTACTCAGGCGTGCTGGTGTGGACCGGGTATGTACTGTGCTGTGGGAGCAAGGGAGGCACAGGCAGTAAGTAAGGCAAGAGAGAGGCGAGGAGGAGAAAATTCCTAGAGGAAAGTAAGAGCAAGGCGAAAGGTACGGATGGGATGGGTGTAATAAAAGGGGGGTGCAAGAAGGAGGGAATAATGAGTATAAGAAGGGGAACGTAAGAATAAGAGGAGAAAGAAAAAGGACAGGCAGGCTTAATTTAAGTCACGTTTGTTTGAAAGGTTAGGGCATTTGAGTATGTACTGTGAAATGGAAGAGTCAACAGCAACAAAGCCAGGACTCAGGTTCATGTTGGGTATGTTGTGTATTAGAGCCGATTACACGAGACGGCGTCTGTGAAGAGCAGAGGCAGGAAAGATTATTTTAGAAGAAGACCTATCAATAAGATGATTTAGAATCCCTAACTTGACAGCAGAGAGCATTGTTTGTAACTGCAGACACACTTCTTTTGTGTTCCTTAAATCTGCCATTAAGTGTACGGCCAGTTTCACCAAAGTATTGGAGAGACAAGACGAACAGGAAATAGAGTAGACAACAGCAGCATTAGGAGCAGGAGGATAAGTATAAACAAGATTTGTACGAAGAGTGTTACTGTGTGTCGAAAAGCGAGCATCATGTCATGAAGTTTTTGTAAATTTTTGTAAATTTTGAGTTCAAATATGAAGGGAATGCAGAGCACAGTGGTACTACTGTTAAAAACAGGTTTAGGGTCAAATAAATTTAGTTTAGCTTGAGAATAGGCACAGTTGATAAAATTTAAGGACTAACCAAGGCGAAAGAAAGATTTGCAAATAAAGGAAATTTCCGAATCAAGAAACTGAGGGTCACTGATGGGTAGAGCGTGGAGGAAGACAGAGACGAGAACACTTTTCTTAACAGAAGGAGGATGGTAGAAAAAGAAGTGAATGTACAATCCACTATGCATGGGTTTGCGGTAGACAGAGAAAGAGAAACGGGACACAGAGCTGTGAACGTGAACGTCAGGAAAAGGAAGGAGGGAATTAAATTCCCATTCAACTTTGAAATGGATAGAAGGAGCAAGATTGTTAAGAGAGGAGATAAAAGAATGGAAAGGTCTAAGGTCATGAGGCCATAAAGCAAAATGTTACTGACATAGCGAAGCCAGAGAGGGACTAATATCAATAGTGGGACGAAGAACGGTTTCGAAATATTCCATATAAAGATTGACAAGAACAGTGGAAAACATCGCCACACCGAAAGTTTGAGAGAAGTATTTTCCGTTGAAAGAGAAGGAGTTAGAATCAACAGAGTCCGATGAGTTCAAGGAAAATATCAGTGGGAAGCGGAAGAGGAAAAAGGCCCTCAGTCACCTTCTGTCTAAGGAAAGAGAGAACGTCATCATGGGAAACATTAGTAAACAGAAAATAGACATCAAGACAAAGCTCCTTACAGAAGGGCTGCAGGCGCAATCATTTTTAAGAAGTCCTGAGAATGACGAAGGTGGGCAGGAGAAAAAGGTACCAAGCATCAGAGTTTTAGCTAGCCAGGAGGCAAGAGGATAGCCGACAGAGCCCCGTGAAGAAATGATAGAACGAAGGGGTAGTCTTTGGTAGACCATAGAAATAAAGAAAAGGACAGATGACACGGAAACGTTTTATTAGATCGAAATAAGCAAGACAAAAACTAGAGCGCTATATTAGTTTGCAGTTGAAGGAAGTTTTAAGGCGATCCTAAGGGTTAGAAGTCAGAGGGGCATATGTGCGGGAGTCAGAGATCAAGATCTCAGCCTTCTGGAGGTGGTCTTCACGGTAAAGGACAACCATCGAGTTGCCTTTGTCGGATGGAAGGATAAGAATAGAGTTGCTAGATTTCAGGGAGGCAAAGGCAAGCTGGAAGCGACGAGAAAGGTGGTGATTTTTAGAAAACAAACCGTCAAGAACGGGGTTAAGGGCCCCTCTGAAGGTAGACAGGTCCAATCTGGAACTAATGAGGTCAATGCCACAGCGAGGGCCAGGAGAAGCAGTAAAGGAGTGGCCAAGTCCGAGAAGTTCTTGTTGGTGCTTAGAGAGAACAGAAGAAAAAAAGGTTTGCAACACAGAGAGAGAATACTTAGACGTTGGAAATCAGACGTTGAAGTTTATGTAGTGTGGAGGAGTGGTGGGAAGAGGAGAGGTGAGCAGTGTCAAAAGCGATGAGAAATAGGATATTGCATAGATCACTGGGAACAGAAGAAGACAGAAGGCGTTGGTGTTGACGGACTTTTAGAAAAATGTCGTCAACTTGCAAGGAAGTGGAGTGAATAAGTTCTTGAATGTTCAGGAAAAGGAGAGGAGCTCGAAGTATTAAATTGGAGAAAGTGAGATAAGGAACGAGGGAGAACCTGCTCCTCAAGACGGTCTTTAAAAAACTTAAGCTGGTTCTTGCGACGTTTGGCGGTAACATGGGAAGACACAAAGGCGCGAAAAGGCTATTATAGGAAGGTAGATAATCGAAGAAATTAAACAAAGTAAGACGCTTACGTGTGGCATCCATATGCAGACGATGAGTCACAATAACGTGGCTGAAGATCTGAAGGTTAAACCGCACACCAGAGGATGAGGAGACGACGACGGTCCGTTCTGAACTATTATGAAGTGGATTATGATGGGAGCGAGGGGTGGCACGGGCACTAAGTAAGGCTAATTCCCTCCTTCCTTTTTTGACGTTCATCTACACAGCTCTGTGTCCGGGTTCTCTTTCTCTGTCTGGATGCACCTCCCCTCCCCCCTCCCCCAACACTTGCCTGTCTAATGGTACCTAACTTACTGTTAGGTGAACAGAGGTATCAGGTAAAAGGGCGTTAATCTAACATTCTCTTTCCTGGCTGATTCTGATCAGATTGATACCTCGGTTTGAGTAAAAGTTGTAGACCACAGTGCTACAGGACACTACCTTACCTTGAGGTTACCTTGAGGTGCTTCCGGGGCTTAGCGTCCCCGCGGCCCGGTCGTCGACCAGGCCTCCTGGTTGCTGGACTGATCAACCAGGCTGTTGGGCGCGGCTGCTCGCAGCCTGACGTATGAGTCACAGCCTGGTTGATCAGGTATCCTTTGGAGGTGATTGATTATTGATTAACATTGAGTATTGTGAAGTCGCGTACAATAAATGTAGACTTCCAGCTTCGTTTTTTGTTTTCGAGGGCAGGAAATTCCGCAGTCACCTACCCAAATACTAGCCAGACCCAAGACCCTTTAATATACTGTCTGTTGGATTTCCTTTGTAATCACTAGCCCGTTCATATGTAATAAAACAAATGTATTTAAAAAATGTGTATTTTACTTATGTATAATCTAAAAAATGTGTATTTTACTTATGTATAATCTAAACATTTCAATGTTTCATTGCACAATTATTGCATGAGGAGCATTAGGAAAAGTTAGTGACAAAATATCTTGCTTATAACACGATTAAAAGGAAAGAGTGGTGGGAAGAGTTACCATCTCAACATAACCGAACCTCAAAACTGGGCCGCATTAGGTGAGAGGACAGGTTGGGTGGTTATTAGTCACAGAATGATGGGTCCGATCTTATTATCACAGAACTGATTCTAGTTAATTGCAATAGTCACCTTTTATAACAAACTTACTCATTGTTATTTTGTTCACCAAACTATAACAGTTAAAATATTTTGAAGCATATTAAAACGTTCAGATTTCAAAACACAACTTTAGGTTACTTATAAGAACCTGAATAGTCACATCTTGGTAGAATTTTTGTATTGCTAAGGATTTATAAAAAATAAAATATCATAAATGTACAAATCGTATTATATAGTATACTCTTTACTAATGTTGTTATTTGGGTGAACGTTCAGTGCCTTCGTGTGACGTTCAGACCAAGCAGTGCACAGCTAGGAAAGGTCACTGTTGCCTCTCATGCGACACAGACGAAGAGCCGCTCCGTAACCTCTGCACGGATAAAGAATGCATCTGCTGCGCTAAAAGTAAGTTTTATTCGCCTCTAATTTATTTGTGAGCGAGACTGATATTTTAGAATAAATATTTACTTTAAATACTTTTAAATACCTAAACACAATGGTTTTGTAAGTCTCTCAATCCGTCCCGTACCTCAAACTACACGGATGTGAGGGAGTTAGTGTATTTCAGAGAGTCTTTTGCTTGTAGTGAGTGTGAGTAAACCTGAAATTTGTTTTGAGAGTTCTCCCCCAATCCCGGACTGGGGGAAAGCATGTATAGTGATAACTTTATCTAGAATGCTGTTGCTTGGAGCGACCGGCAGGTCAACATATTGCAACCCAGTTCCGGCACTTCATGCATGAACTTGTCTAATCGCCTATTTAAGACGTCGACTCTCGTTCCGGCAATAAAACCTATGTTGGGAGGAGGATAAAGAGCCATTGGGCACTCATGTTCACGTAGTTCTCCCTGATTACGCCTATGGCACCTCAGCCTTCCTCTGGGTCTATTCTGCACTTCTTGCCATATCTTTCGCTCCAGTAGGTTGTTATTTTGATGTGCATATTTGGGATCCGGCCTTCCAGAATCATCCATGTATACATTTTGTGATACCTCTCCAGTCTCCTTGCTAGCATGTACATTCTAAGCGCTTTAAAGATGGTCCCAATGATTTTGGCAGTTTACTGTGTCTATACATACCGTATATTTGTACTATGAATACCCTCTATTTCACACATTTCTCCTGCTTTGAAATTGGAAGTGAGTATCGATCAGCTTCAAGGAGGGAAAGCACGAGTGAAATCAAAATTAAGAGCATTATGATGTACTCCCAGGTTCCCCCCCCCCATAATCCACCCTATATTGTCTCCTGCTGATGCTATGTTTGCTTTGCTATCCTCACTAAACAATAGGGTTAAATATAAAACCAATATCATGTTGTTTTCGGTTACTAAGTCAATGACTTCTTTGATATCGGCTTTTAGTTTGTCAATGTCTTCTTGCGAAGTAATTATCATGTTAATTTTGGTATGGCTTGTAAGAGATGATAAGAATCATTGACTTGTAATTTTTGTCCTTATCTGAAATAAAGATGAGAAAATGTAGGTGCGCAGAACTGCGAATATGAAACGCTTTAATTATTAGTGATATTAGTGTTGCTACCTATCAATAATTTTTAGCCTCAACGATTAGCCACTTCCCATTTAGTTATGTCACCAGAATCAAAGCTTTTTCTCCATGCTACACTGAGCGCTCGTGCTACTGGTACCCTGCATATCTTTTTTTTAATATTGAGATTCAGGAGACAGAACCTTGGGTTGGGTGTATGGGAAATGTCTTATTTGTGGGGTTTGAGAAAGTCCGTAGCTCTGAGTATATCTGAGTGTCTGAGTGTAACGGTTGGTCTGAATGAGTCTTTGTGTCTTAGTATGTGGATCTGAGTAAGTTTGTTGTTCTCAATGCTACTGTTAGCCTGAGTGAGTCCGTAGGTCTGAGTGTATATAGTTGGGTATGAATATGTTTATGGGGTCTAAGTTGGGTCTATGTTGGTCTGAGCGAGTATCAGATTGTGTGAGTGAGTACGTGGGTCTGAGTGAATCAGTGGGACTAAGTGAGTTTGTGGGACAGTGCATGTGAAGTCTGTTTGAGTCTTTGGGTTTTTAGCGAGTGCGAGTGGTAGAGTGTGTCTATGGATCTGAGTACGTCTGTTGGTCTGAATGGGTCTGTTGGTCTTAAGAATATCGTGCCCATTTATATCCACCAAAACTCTGTTATGTATATGCATATATATATATATATATATATATATATATATATATATATATATATATATATATATATATATATATATATATATATTTATATATATATATATATATATATATATATATATATATATATATATATATATATATATATATATATATATATATATATATATATATATATTTTTAGGGGTACCACCTCTGGTGCAATTGCAGGGACCCACATCCTCAAAGAAGAAAACAAAGAGCTTACAGAGAACATCTTGTGGATTCTCACTGAATACTTTAATCTTTTCTTCTCCTACCACCCCCTATTATTTTTTTTTTATTTTTTTTTTTTATTTTTTTTTTTTATTACAATGCTACAGTTTACAGAGAATATATATATATATATATATATATATATATATATATATATATATATATATATATATATATATATATATATATATATATATATATATATATATATAACAATATAACAATCAGCGTTCGAAGACCTCGTCCAGGTCCTCGGAGATCGGGTGCTTACCCAGGATACAGCACGCATTTTCCATCTGAACTGCGACACTGAGGCGCTGGAACAGGAAACTGGCCGCTCGTGGGTCTCTAGTTTTCCCAATGAGTTCCTCGCCCAGCTCCTTTAGGAACTTAAGTGCACATTTACCCCAGGCGCCCAGAGTCTCAGAGCCTATCGGCACGAACCCGTAACAACGTTTTAAGTCGTTGTACTTGTTGATTTTCTGGTCTCCCTGACGGTGGCTGCCCCACCTCCCTCCGCTGAGCTGTAACGTAGATAGGTATCAGCCAATGTGGAAGCACATGTGTAATCTCATACGATTTGTTTACCTTCCCTTCATGGCTGCAGGGTGACTCCATCTGGGCGTTTTTGGCTGTTGTCAGGTCTGCACAACTGAGGTTCCCTTTGTGCTGGACACCCAGCTGTAGCCAAACTTCTCTTGATAATGCAATTGACTGCTTCATGTCTGGCAATCTTTCCCTGTGTCTTACAACAGATGAGACCATGGCTGCCGTATTGGTCTGCCTGTGCATGGCCACAAATACACCAGTGTTCGGTGGAGATAGGGGCGGCAAGGCGCAGGGCAACACCAATACTTAGGGCCCGATGGTCCAGGCAGGTGCCCAAGGCGGAATTAGGGACTGCCAACAGGAAGTCCCCGGCATGGGGGGCTTGCACAGCTAGGAGACGCGCTCTGTCCTCCGAAGCTGCCTCCAGCAATGCTTTGGTGATGTTTTCCACTATAAGGCTATCCCATTTGGACTGTTTGCCTGTGGGGAAATCTGGCTCCAGTATAATAATAATAAAATGTATAAGTTTAAGAATGCAAAATAATGAAAAATTCTAAGATAGGTCGAAGGACCAGAATGAGTAATTAAATGAGAAAATCAGTGACTTATAGATCTATGATTATATAAATAAATTCTATTAATTAAGCAATGACTGTAAATTATATATTTCTAGAGCCAGCCTCCCATGACACATTTTGGGGGGTATTCTATAAGATTAATCTATGTGGAACATATTATGCAATAATAAGAATAAATATAATATGCACACACTTAGATAATAAGTAAAATATGTAATGCAAAAAATACTACTGCAATGTGAAGATTAATAATGCATAAATGGCAGTATCAGATATATAGATATGTATATGGACTCTGAATAATAAGGTACTATCTACAATGAAAACTGATTATGTCTCAGCTGTGACAGGGGACGTAGATGCAGTCCACTGTACGTCAGGCTGGAAACAGTTTGAGATAGTGTTACTTGGCACACGTGAGGGTATGGCGGTCACACGCTTCCTCAGGGGTGTTGCACCATGCTGCAATAATGATAATTCCGTAATTTCCACCTCCAAACTAGTATTCACACACATATACGGTAATATCTAAATATTTGGAGGGGAAAGAGCTGCACTTACATGAGATTATTTTTACGCCAGCATCATAACGACATGGCACCTACATGATCTTATTTAAGAGCTCGTTAAATAGAACAAATGAGGTAAAAATGCCTGCCGAACTGGTGTCCGTGATTCTGGTAAGCTGCGTCCTCAATCTAACGTCTATGGCTGTAAAGATGTCTTCAGGATGGTAAGATTTGTTGGACCGCTACGGAGCACCACTTGTTGATCGCGAATATGGCGAGAATCCTCTCTCTTCTTTCCCCAAAGTCGCGCATGCGCAATAACTCGTCGCCGTGAGGATTCGAGCATAAATTATATTTATTTATTAATGCTAAATAGGGAAGGGGGCGTGTATGAACACTCTGGATTGTTCAGATAAATTCTCTATGCTGTGATGTTTAATTCTTACAGTGCACGTCAGTTAATGTAGACGGCACAAATAAACAATACGGGCTTGGTGGTGGAAATGATGTTAGATTATGATATGATTTACTGGAACAGCGATTAAGCTGGGTAAAGAAATTCCAGTAAACTATTGTATATTAAAAGTAAACCTATTACTAAATTATTATTCCTAATAAAGGAAAGTAAATGGTTACATTGGTGTTAGATCTACAGGTATGTGAAAATTTTATCCCCCGTGCGTGGCTGACGCAACACTACACAATTCTAGGAGAAATTACATGATGTTCCACAACCTAATACAGTAAATTCTACAATACTAAACTACGTATTAGTAGTGTTAGTTAATTATTACGCTTAATACAGGAAATACGTCCTGTTGTATAAAGGATTATTAAATGAATATTACATGCGTATGAAGCCTAATACAGGAAATACATACTACTACAGCCTTTTATGTGTTTCGCTAAAAAGAAATCTTTTCCCAACAGTTATTGAAAATAACTGTTGGAAATGGCGCAGGGCAACACCAATACTTAGGGCCCGATGGTCCAGGCAGGTGCCCAAGGCGGAATTAGGGACTGCCAACAGGAAGTCCCCGGCATGTGGGGCTTGCACAGCTAGGAGACGCGCTCTGTCCTTCTCCGAAGCTGCCTCCAGCAATGCTTTGGCGATGTTTTCCACTGTGGGGGTATCCCATTTGGCCTGTTGGCCGTCGTTTGGAAAAGTTGGTCGAGTGTGTGAATTAGCAAAGTGTTCCACTGACCAGCTCCTTTACACAAATTTGGGATCACGAATCCCAGTGAAGTTCCTTACGTATTCTGGTAGTATTTCATTCACTAATTCGCTTCTAGCACTGGTCGAGGATAAGAATGCCGGCAATGCTAAATGCGTCACCTTGCGAATACCTATAACCTCCGAGTCTAACTGTTAGCGTTGCTTGGTCCCACTGGTCATCTTGCAGGGAGAGGTTTAACACTTTCATAGTTATTGTCTTTAGGAGTGAGTCGTATTCCGTTAATTTTGGGCCGTCAAAGGAAGGAGCACACCTGAGGAAATAGGTAAGTCTGGGCAAGGCCAGGCACCTTGTAAGAAGGTACAAAGCATCGTGGGTGTCCAAAGCCCCTATTCTTTCCTCCATCTTCCTCAGGCCTTTCAGCTCTTCTTCGAGGACTACCTCAATGGCGTTCGAGCCCAGAGGTGCCCCTAGCAGCACACTGTCGGTGGGAGCGATCACTGGGGCTCCTGGCAATATGGTTCGTACTGCATCTATGATTGGTTAGCTGGATGAGATGATTTTACACTTTGATGGGTTTAGTGTAAGGCCTAGTTCCTCTCCCTTCAATTTCACTAACTGAAGATCTCCTAGCAGGGATTCCTGTGTCCCTGCCAGGGTGCCATCGTCCAGGAACCAGATGTTGAATTCGCTGGACAACCTGCTTGTGACCTCTTTGGCTGCCATGCAGAAAAGGAAAGGGGCAAGTGGGTCTCCCTCCTGGACACCTGTAGAAACAACTTCATGTTCCCCAAACAACAGTGTCGATTCCCTACTGTACCCTGCTGAAACGAAGGGAAGTAGAGAAGGAAAGCTTGTTCGAACTGCTTCCAGTACCACATCCCTTTTTACCTGGTTGAAGGCATTTTTAAAGTCTAATTTGATTAATGCCTTATTTTCTGGGAGGTGCTTAATATAGGCTCGCGCTGCATGAGCTGCTGCTTCACAGCCATGGGGGACACCAAAACCTAGTTGATGGGGTCGAAGCATCGTCGCAGCGTCTATGCGAATTTTCTGACAGCTGCCCTAGCAACAAGGCGCCGAAGTGTGTTACCCACGGCAATGGGCCTGACTCCACCATCCTTCTTCTTAACGGTACAAAGGGATACTCCAAAGAAGAAAGGTTTAATTGTATCTGGGATCAGCCCAGAGAGGCAGTCGTTGACAAACTTCGTGACCTCTGACAGTAGTGTCTCTGCAACTTCACCGAGAACTGGGTTTGTCATCTCCTTGAGGTGCTGAGGTCTTACTCCAGTGTATCCCCCTGCTGAGCCTGGCGGAAATGACATGATGGCTTTGTATACTTCTGACGCTTGGAGGAATGGAGGTCCCATGTCTAGGGCATTTGTGTTCCGAGCAGTGGGTTCCCATGGTACATTGGGAGGGTGTTTCTCTCTCAGTGAGTCGGCAGTTGCAGTATTTCTAGGGGCGATTGTTTCTTCACTGGTAAGTAACCTAATTGCCCCTACTGTGTTGCCCTCTTCAATTTTTTTGGTCACTTGTGTTCCAAGCTTAAAATTGTCATTGGAACTCTTGGGTCTGCCACGACGGTTTTTGCGTTGAGGAGGGATGGGGATCAAGTTGTCAGCTCTGGGGAAATTATTTATTGCCCTAGTGACTGATGAGGCTAGTGACTTGCCTCCTCTTGCAGGTACGCCTAAGCAAATATTGCCAAACAGGAGCAAATTATGCCATGCTTTGATGGTGGCCGCGGCATTAAGATTTTCAGACCGTTTATTCTCTTTCCTTAGAAGGTCTGTATATTTCCCTGCGGTAAATGGGCGCGCTGCTTTAGGAATGTGGGGAAGAGTTCTGGTGGTGGATGCTTTGATGGCCCCCAGGAGGTCATCTGATGACATGAAGTTTGCTGGGATGTGTGGGGGTGCCGGGGGTGGGAGGGGGGACCTGTGGGCCTTCCCTCTCTACAGGTTCCGTCCATGAACCCTCACAGCCGTTGTGCTGACGTAGGGTTCCATCGTTTCTAAGGCTGTGAGATTCGTCACAAACCCGACACGTTCCTCTGGGTCTGGCTCCCCCTCTTGGTGCGCCTCTGGGTGCATTGGTCCCAGGACCGTGTTCTTGGCTGAGGGGTTCCTGGTTAGTTGGGGGAGTTCCCTCCATCCCCCGGGCGGGCTGTGACATCGGCGTAGCGAGGGAGGGTGGAAAAGGGTGGTGGCAGCAGGGGTAGTTAGCTGTCCCTCACACTCACCACTCATGTGGGTACTTATATCTCCCTCCCTTTTGGGAGGAAACTGAATGCCTGCTGTGACCTGTGCCATATCTGGGTGCATGGAGGGTGACACATCTCTGCAACAGGCACTGTGTGGGCGGTGAATAGGTGGGTGGGAGATGCCCAGCCGCAGGGTGGGAAGTGTGGTGGGGTGGCATGAGGTACAGTGGTGCGGTGATATATATATATGTATATATATATATATATATATATATATATATATATATATATATATATATATATATATATATATATATATATATATATATATATATATATATATGTCGTACCTAGTAGCCAGAACGCACTTCTCAGCCAACTATGCAAGACCCGATTTGCCTAATAAGCCAAGTTTTTATGAACTAATGCTTTTTCAACTACCTAACCTACCTAACCTAACCTAACCTAACATTTTCGGCTACCTAACCTAACCTAACCTGTAAAGATAGGTTAGGTTAGGTTAGGTTGGGTTGGTTAGGTTCGGTCATATATCTACGTTAATTTTAACTCCAATAAAAAAAAATTGACCTCATACATAATGAAATGGGTAGCTTTATCATTTCATAAGAAAAAAATTAGAGAAAATATATTAATTCAGGAAAACTTGGCTTATTAGGCAAATCAGGCCTTGCATAGTAGGCTGAGAAGTGCGTTCTGGCTACTAGGTACGACATATATATATATATATATATATATATATATATATATATATATATATATATATATATATATATATATATATATATATAAATATATATGTCGTACCTAGTAGCCAGAACGCACTTCTCAGCCTACTATGCAAGGCCCGATTTGCCTAATAAGCCAAGTTTTCATGAATTAATGTTTTTTCGACTACCTAACCTACCTAACCTAACCTAACTTAACTTTTTCGGCTACCTAACATAACCTAACCTATAAAGATAGGTTAGGTTAGGTTAGGTAGGGTTGGTTAGGTTCGGTCATATATCTACGTTAATTTTAACTCCAATAAAAAAAAATTGACCTCATACATAACGAAATGGGTAGCTTTATGATTTCATAAGAAAAAAATTAGAGAAAATATATTATTTCAGTAAAATTTGGCTTATTAGGCAAATCGGGCCTTGCATATTAGGCTGAGAAGTGAGTTCTGGCTAATAGGTACGACATATATATATATATATATATATATATATATATATATATATATATATATATATATATATATATATATATATATATACATATATATATAATTATATATAAATAAATAAATATATATATATATATATATATATATATATATATATATATATATATATATATATATATATATGAATGAAAACTCACACCCCAGAAGTGACTCAAACCCATACTCCCAGGAGCAATGCAACTGGTAACTACAGGGCGCCTTAATCCACTTGACCATCACGGCCGTCAAAAGGAAGTGATAGCCGAGGCTATTTGAGCCACTTCCCCGACGGCAACTCGGATGGTAATCTTGGGCATAGCATTTCACCAAATCACCTCATTCTTTGGGGCACACGTGAGGAACACAAATGTGAACAAGCCTGAATGGTCCCCAGGACTATATGCGAATGAAAACTCACACCCCAGAAGTGACTCGAACCCATACTCCCAGGAGCAACGCAACTGGTAACTACAGGGCGCCTTAATCCACTTGACCATCACGGCCGTCAAAAGGAAGTGATAGCCGAGGCTATTTGAGCCACTTCCCCGACAGCAACTCGGATGGTAATCTTGGGCATAGCATTTCACCAAATCACCTCATTCTTTGGGGCACACGTGAGGAACACAAATGCGAACAAGCCTGAATGGTCCCCAGGACTATATGCGAATGAAAACTC
Source organism: Procambarus clarkii (assembly GCF_040958095.1). NCBI lineage: Eukaryota > Metazoa > Arthropoda > Malacostraca > Decapoda > Cambaridae > Procambarus > Procambarus clarkii. Next base: position 6,543,486 of record NC_091172.1, read on the forward strand.
ACACCCCAGAAGTGACTCGAACCCATACTCCCAGGAGCAACGCAACTGGTAACTACAGGGCGCCTTAATCCACTTGACCATCACGGCCGTAAAAAAAGAAGTGATAGCCGAGGCTATTTGAGTCACTTCCCCGACGGCAACTCGGATGGTAATCTTGGGCATAGCATTTCACCAAATCACCTCATTTTTTGGGGCACACGTGAGGAACACAAATGCGAACAAGCCTGAATGGTCCCCAGGACTATATGCGAATGAAAACTCACACCCCAGAAGTGACTCGAACCCATACTCCCAGGAGCAACGCAACTGGTAACTACAGGGCGCCTTAATCCACTTGACCATCACGGTCACGTTTTTCATTCGCATATAGTCCTGGGGACCATTCAGGCTTGTTCGCATTTGTGTTCCTCACGTGTGCCCCAAAGAATGAGGTGATTTGGTGAAATGCTATGCCCAAGATTACCATCCGAGTTGCCGTCGGGGAAGTGGCTCAAATAGCCTCGGCTATCACTTCCTTTTGACGGCCGTGATGGTCAAGTGGATTAAGGCGCCCTGTAGTTACCAGTTGCGTTGCTCCTGGGAGTATGGGTTCGAGTCACTTCTGGGGTGTGAGTTTTCATTCGCATATAGTCCTGGGGACCATTCAGGCTTGTTCGCATTTGTGTTCCTCACGTGTGCCCCAAAGAATGAGGTGATTTGGTGAAATGCTATGCCCAAGATTACCATCCGAGTTGCCGTCGGGGAAGTGGCTCAAATAGCCTCGGCTATCACTTCCTTTTGACGGCCGTGATGGTCAAGTGGATTAAGGCGCCCTGTAGTTACCAGTTGCGTTGCTCCTGGGAGTATGGGTTCGAGTCACTTCTGGGGTGTGAGTTTTCATTCGCATATAGCCCTGGGGACCATTCAGGCTTGTTCGCATATATATATAGATATATATATAAATATATATATATATATATATATATATATATATATATATATATATATATATATATATATATATATATATATATATATATATATATAGATATAGATATATATATGTCGTACCTAATAGCCAGAACGCACTTCTCAGCCTACTATTCAAGGCCCGATTTGCCCAATAAGCCAAGTTTTCATGAATTAATGTTTTTTCGTCTACCTAATCTACCTAACCTAACCTAACCTAGCTTTTTTTGGCTACCTAACCTAACCTTACCTATAAATATAGGTTAGGTTAGGTTAGGTAGGGTTGGTTAGGTTCGGTCATATATCTACGTTAATTTTAACTCCAATAAAAAAAAATTGACCTCATACATAGAGAAAAAGGTTGCTTTATCATTTCATAAGAAAAAAATTATAGTAAATATATTAATTCAGGAAAACTTGGCTTATTAGGCAAATCGGGCCTTGAATAGTAGGCTGAGAAGTGAGTTCTGGCTACTAGGTACGACATATATATATATATATATATATATATATATATTCATACATACAAACTAGCTGTATCCGGCCACGCGTTGCTGAACCACAGCAACATTTATATAATATCTACAAATTTACACAACTTAGAGCTCTGATCTCCACCAACAATAATAATGGGTTGAAATCCACTGTGTTTACTTAAGTATTTGTGTTTAGACTGATATCTCCTAAAATCGTTATATATATTCAATCAACTTTCATTTACAATTGTTCACCTCTGCAAATGTTCACAATTTGCTCATACCGACAGAGCCCTTGTGCCAGGATTTGACCTTCACATGTGCCCTCAAGGGAGGCCGCTGTGACCGCACATGCAATGTAGATGAGTTGCAACTCCCTGATCTCTGCTTCACAAGAGACTGTTCCTGCTGCATTAAAGGTAAGTGTCCTTCTTTGTCTCTTTATGCCAGAGACACAAAACACACACAGTTTACATGAAAATATTCGTCAAAAGCGGTAAAAAATTTAATACACATACTATTTTATTTAATATTGAAATAAATACGCAAATTTTAATAAGCAATATTTAAAGCATACTACTAAATATTTAACTGAATGTGAGACAAATAATTACTCTCTCTCTCTCTCTCTCTCTCTCTCTCTCTCTCTCTCTCTCTCTCTCTCTCTCTCTCTCTCTCTCTCTCTCTCTCTCTCTCTCTCTCTCTCTCTCTCTCTCTCTCTCTCTCTCTCTCTCTCTCTCTCTCTCTCTCTCTCTCTCTCTCTCTCTCTCTCTCTCTCTCTGTCTCTGTCTCTCTCTCTCTCTCTCTCTCTCTCTCTCTCTCTCTCTCTCTCTCTCTCTGTCTCTCTGTCTCTGTCTCTCTGTCTCTCTCTCTCTCTCTCCCCAAGCAGAGACCCTCTTCACCAGTGAGCAAGAACGACTATAGTAACTACTTACGGGATGTCATATTAGGTGTCCTTGGGAATAGGGATAAACCTTAGTTTACTCTCTATTAACCACTGTACTGCTCTGCATTAACCACTGCAACGTGTCTTGAGGCTCTTGATGGGTGGTGCGCAACGCGCCTCAGGGATCTCATAGGTATAGAAAAGCATTCAAAACACTCGGGACTACACGGGGTTTCAGCTCAGCTTTCTCATCACTCTCGGAGACAGACTCCTTTTTTTTTAAATCGTAGGTAAGATTCCCGGGTGTGAGAGCCTCAGAACTGAGTGAGCAAGCAAGGCTGACGCACGCAGCATAATCTAACAGCATTGCTGTGCTGTTCAGTTTGTGACCACAGCATTGCCTATAAATGTAAAAATATATATGTATCTGGTATTATTTAGCGATGATAGTATTACAAAAGAGCCTGACTGTAAAAAAGACTGTGTACAATGTTCAGATATCAGTGAACATAATGCTGTTCATGATGTTCACAGCACTAACAACAGCACACTGCCATTGTTTCGTCCATCTAAGATTCGTTAAACGACTTCTCATGTTCCTTTGCAAATAAACTTGTGGAAAATTATTCAGTTACAGGATTTAATGACCAGGGCGCCAGATTCACGAAGCAGTTACGCAAGTACATACGAACGTGTACATCTTTCCTCAAGATTTGACGGCTTTGGTTACATTTATTAAACAGTTTACAAGCATGAAAACATCCCAATCAACTGTTGGTATTGTTATAAACAGCCTCCTGGTGCTTCGGAGCTCATTAACTGTTTAATAATTGTAAACAAAGCCACTAAAGATTGAGAAAAGATGAACAGGTTCGTAAGTGCTTGCGTAACGCCTTCGTGAATATGGCCCCAAGACTCTTATAATAGTAAGAGTGTGGTGGGAATTAGCGATGTGCGTAGTATGATGGGAGGAGTAATCTTGGTGAGGGAGGGAGGGAGGATCGAGGTAGCATAGATTGCTTGCTGGTGTTTGGCAACATGTTATTGTCTGGAATGGTGAACACATATGTAGATAGATATGTAACGTGTATATAGAGTTTGATAAGTGCAAAAGGAGTATGTTATGAGAAGCCATTTTGGTGAGGGAGGGAGGGAGTGAGGCTGTCGTCTGCTGACTGTGGACTTGTCAGGCAGTTTTTGTCCCAACTACGTTGATTGGACACCATACAAAATCATCTACCTTTTTTATCATCTACCTAATAATATTAAGTAGATGTAATTTATGTTATTTAAAGCACATGCATGTTTTAATTTATTTTCAATCTTACCTGCACTGTTTTTAAAAGTGGGTTTACCTTATCATATACTCCTTATCTTTACGTCTCTGCTTTGCTCCTTATCTTCACTCCATATCTCTTTTTACTCCATCTTCTATAATTGTCCAGAACACCTTAATCAATATTATAAAAATATAATTTAAATGTTTTCACAGACTGCAAAACTACAACCAGCGCGTGTTTAGCCAAGGGAGGCCACTGTAGCGACACATGCAACAGAGATGAGGACACATTCAACAATATCTGCAGTAGTCCAGCCTGCTCCTGTTGCGTTAAAAGTAAGATTTTCCTTGTAAATCGTTTATTTATAAAGACATTATTTAACGTATTAATTACACAATATTATTCTTGAAGTTAAAAATATTTATTGCGAATGCGCATGTGGTCGCTGATAAAATTTACAATGTCAATTCATTGCATTAGTATCTCAACAAATTCTGGTAGTTAAGTAATTACATTTTTTAATTATTTTAAATAATTAAAAAAATTACTGTTCTTATTCGATCATAAGTTAAACAATTGTATTCACTAAATAGAATAAAAGATGTGAGTTGTAAGAACATTTATGTCTCTTACTAAGAAAAAAGTGAAATGGTTATTAACTATGAAAGTGCATTTCATAAATTGTTTGAATCAACTAATGAAAGTATGAAATTTTATTTTGTTTTTCTTTGAAGCGTAAAATCTTTGTTGAATACAATAGTTAGCATATACCAACATTACAATTTTGTTCGTTTACAGTAACAATTCGAAATCAGTTTCATTAAATTTAAGATATGATAAAAAAAATAATCTCATTATCCCGTCATTGAAGATTTCGAAAATTGGAGAACTCACTTTTTCGGTCGAGTTCATCAACCTGTCCTCTTACAAATAACGTCGCTTTTCGCTCATATGCGTAGTCCTCTTACAAATAACGTCGCTTTTCGCTCATATGCGTACTAAGGCCAAAAATTGCCCTACCAGAAAATGAAAGCAGCTCGCGAAAGTGACGTACTGTCCCGTTTTCTGTTTCGGTCCTCTGGCTTAGTCAGTTAGGTTAGGAGAGGACACTTTAAATTATTCGTTTTCATAACGTTTTGAAACCTTAGGAGACCTTGCTACTCTCCTAACCTACCAGAGAGCCCAAACCTGCTGCAGTGGATACATATCATTTTGGAAAATAAATTTTCATTTTGCAGTACGACAATTTTTAGCCTTAACACATATGAGCAAAAAGGGCGACGTTGTTTGTATGAGGACGGGTTGGCACATATATGTCCATGTTCATATTAGGTTTTGCAATCCCTGCTGTCAAAAATGAATGAGGGATGCAAAATAAGGCAGGAAGTATCTTTACTGCTTTGTCTGCTAGGCTTAGCAGGTAGCTCTTCAGGCTACTGAAGAGGTAAACTTCATACCCAAGATGTCAGGTTCATCACTGAAATATTATTAGCAACTCCTTTGTATTTCTGCCATATTCTGCCTCAGGTAGATATATTTTCAAGTATATGATTAATGACATCATTCCAGTTGGTAGTTGTTTTTCCTATTTGTAAACATTTGAGTTCCATTATCAGCATTGGCCTCAGCTTCATGAAAGAGGTGTTGTAGATCGATGAAATAGACAATACATAATAAAGGGCTAAGCACACTATTTTGTAGTTCTCTGGCACCAGTTGAGTTACTCTATAATTGTGTTTAATTTTTCACATCTGAAAAATAGTTCCTTATTATCTGCAAAATGAATCCTGAGGTACCAATTGCTTGAAGATTTTAGATGTCTAGAGTGCCAAACCCAATAAAAATCGTCTGACGTGTCCAGGTCTACAGCACAACAGATCTTGGTGTCCTCCAGTGAATGATGGTACTTTGTGAAAAGGTTTAACAAAAGATCAGAAGCAGTATGTTTTTTTCCTGAAACATCAATCTATGTTGTAATACACAAATGATTTATTTTGTAATTTTGTCTCAGGACTTTGCTGATAATTGAACGAGTTTTCGTTTTGTGGGTTGCAAATATATATATGCCATCTACCATCCCAAGGCAAAATTCACTGAGTTAGACAGATTTAATAGATGCTCGGCTACCATCCTCTTTTGTCCTGTCGTGTTGGTCGAGTGGTTAATGGATCCTGTACATTAGTTGCATTGCTTTTGGCAGTATGGGTTCGAGTCACTTCTGGGGTGTGAGTTTTCAGTTGCATATATGCCTGGGGACCATTCAGGCTTGTTCGCATATATATATATATATATATATATATATATATATATATATATATATATATATATATATATAAATATATATATATATATATATATATATATATATATATATATATATATATATATATATATATATATATATATGTCGTACCTAGTAGCCAGAACGCACTTCTCAGCCTACTATGCAAGGCCCGATTTGCCTAATAAGCCGAGTTTTTATGAATTAATTGTTTTTCGGCAACCTAACCTACCTAACCTAACCTAACCTAACTTTTTCAGCTACCTAACCTAACCTAACCTATAAAGATAGGTTAGGTTAGGTTAGGTAGGTTAGGTTAGGTTAGGTTAGGGAGGGTTGGTTAGGTTCGGTCATATATCTACGTTAATTTTAACTCCAATAAAAAAAAATTGACCTCATACATAATGAAATGGGTAGCTTTATCATTTCATAAGAAAAAAATTAGAGAAAATATATTAATTCAGGAAAACTTGGCTTATTAGGCAAATCGGGCCTTGCATAGTAGGCTGAGAAGTGCGTTCTGGCTACTAGGTACGACATATATATATGTCGTACCTAGTAGCCAGAACGCACTTCTCAGCCTACTATGCAAGGCCCGATTTGCCTAATAAGCCAAGTTTTCATGAATTAATTGTTTTTCGACTACCTAACCTACCTAACCTAACCTAACCTAACTTTTTCGGCTACCTAACCTAACCTAACCTATAAAGATAGGTTAGGTTAGGTTAGGTAGGGTTGGTTAGGTTCGGTCATATATCTACGTTAATTTTAACTCCATTAAAAAAAATTGACCTCATACATAATGAAATGGGTAGCTTTATCATTTCATAAGAAAAAAATTAGAGAAAATATATTAATTCAGGAAAACTTGGCTTATTAGGCAAATCAGGCCTTGCAAAGTAGGCTGAGAAGTGCGTTCTGGCTACTAGGTACGACATATATATATATATATATATATATATATATATATATATATATATATATATATATATATATATATATATATATATATATATATATATATATATATATATATATATATATATATATATATATGTCGTACCTAATAGCCGGAACGCACTTCTCAGCCTACTATGCAAGGCCCAATTTGCCTAATAAGCCAAGTTTTCATGAATTAATGGTTTTTCGTCTACCTAACCTACCTAACCTAACCTAACCTAACGTTTTCGGCTACCTAACCTAACCTAACCTATAAAGATAGGTTAGGTTAGGTTAGGTAGGGTTGGTTAGGTTCGGTCATATATCTACGTTAATTTTAACTCCAGTAAAAAAAAATTGACCTCATACATAATGAAATGGGTAGCTTTATCATTTCATAAGAAAAAAATTGGAGAAAATATAATAATTCAGGAAAACTTGGCTTATTAAGCAAATCAGGCCTTGCATAGTAGGCTTAGAAGTGCGTTCTGGCTACTAGGTACGACATATATATATATATATATATATATATATATATATATATATATATATATATATATATATGTCGTACCTAATAGCCAGAACGCACTTCTGAGCCTACTATGCAAGGCCCGATTTGCCTAACAAGCCAAGTTTTCCAGAATTAATATATTTTCTCTAATTTTTTTCTTATGAAATGATAAAGCTACCCATTTCATTATGTATGAGGTCAATTTTTTTTTTATTGGAGTTAAAATTAACGTAGATATATGTCCGAACCTAACCAACCCTACCTAACCTAACCTAACCTATCTTTATAGGTTAGGTTAGGTTAGGTAGCCAAAAAAAGTTAGGGTAGGTTAGGTTAGGTCGGTTAGGTAGTCGAAAAACAATTAATTCATAAAAACTTGGCTTATTAGGCAAATCGGTCCTTGCATAGTAGGCTGAGAAGTGCGTTCTGGCTACTAGGTACGACATATATATATATATATATATATATATATATATATATATATATATATATATATATATATATATATATATATATGTCGTACCTAGTAGCCAGAACGCACTTCTATGACTACTATGCAAGGCCCGATTTGCCTAATAAGCCAAGTTTTCATGAATTAATTGTTTTTCGACTACCTAACCTACCTAACCTAACCTAACCTAACCTTTTCAGCTACCTAACCTAACCTAACCTATAAAGATAGGTTAGGTTAGGTTAGGTAGGGTTGGTTAGGTTCGGTCATATATCTACGTTAATTTTAACTCCAATAAAAAAATATTGACCTCATACATAACGAAATGGGTAGCTTTATCATTTCATAAGAAAAAAATAAAGAAAATATATTAATTCATGAAAACTTGGCTTATTAGGCAAATTGGGCCTTGCATATTAGGCATAGAAGTGAGTTCTGGCTACTAGGTACGACATATATATATATATATATATATATATATATATATATATATATATATATATATATATATATATATATATATATATATATATATATACACACACACTAGCTGTATCCGACCACGCGATGCTGAACCACAGCAACATTTATATAATTTTACAAATTTACACAACTTAGAGCTCTGATCTCCACTAACGATAATATTGGGATGAGATCCACTGTGTTTACTTAAGTATTTGTGTATAGACTGACATCCCGTAAAATCGTTATATATATTCAATCAACTTTCAGTTACATTGTTCACAATTTGCTCATACCGACAGAGCCCTTGTGCCAGGATTTGACCTTCACGTGTGCCCTCAAGGGAGGCCGCTGTGACCGCACGTGCAATGTAGATGAGTTGCAACTCCCTGATCTCTGTCTCTCAAGAGACTGTTCCTGCTGCATTAAAGGTAAGTGTCCTTCTTTGTCTCTTTATGCCAGAGACACAAAACACACACAGTTTACATGAAAATATTCGTCAAAAGCGGTAAAAAATTTAATACACAAATTACTTTATTTAATATTTAAATAAATACGCCAATTTAAAGCATACTACTGAATATTTAACTGAATATGAGAGAAATAATTACTCTCTCTCTCTCTCTCTCTCTCTCTCTCTCTCTCTCTCTCTCTCTCCATAACACAGTGAACTACAAGATAGCACACTATCTTGTGGTTCACTGTCACCAGTTGAGTTACTCTCCGATTCGGTTTCATTTTTCACATCTGAGAAATAGTTCCTTATTATCTGCAAAATGAATCCTGAGGTACCAAGTGCTTGAAGATTTGTAGATATCTAGAGTGTCAAACCCAATAAAAATCGTCTGACGTGTCCGGGTCTACAGCACAACAGATCTTGGTGTCCTGCAGTGAATGATGGTACTTTGTGAAGAGTAACAAAAGATCAGAAGCATAATGTTTTTTCCCTGAAACAGCAATCTATGTTTTAATACACAAAAATATTTATTTTGTAATTTTGTCTCGGGAACTTTGCTGATAATTGAACGAGTTTTCGTTTTGTGGGTTGCAATTATATATATGCCATCTACCATCCCGATGAAAAATTCCTTGAGTTTGACAGATTTAATAGATGCGAATACAAAAGATGCACACAGATATGTATGAGTTCTAAATGATCTTATCTGGTCCCACTGTTTCAAAATTGTAAAGCTGTTTAAGGAGAAAGAAGATTTCATCCTTTTGAATAACAGTTCAGACAATGAATGCTTGAATCAAGCTGTTATTGCTCTTCTTCATGATCCGTGAAGCTCCAGATTCGTGGGGCTACAAAGTCTACGAGAGTATTTATTATGAGAGCTGAGTTAAAATTACGTACAGTAAGTGAGAGAAGTTAGACCTTCAGCACAATCTTCGCCATTAGGCAATTGAGTACTTTTCGGCTTTTGTACATACATCAATTAGGCTTGTCAAAGATTATACAAATACAACTCATCCCGAACTTGCAGGCATATACCTTGCCACTTGATTTTTAAAAACCATTGAATGATTTCAGAAGTAATTTTTGAAACAAATTTCTTTTCGAAGAATTCCATGTACAAGTTTGAAAGCAATGGCGATAAAGTATTCCCCATTGCCATTCCAAAAGTCTGTAAATAATACTCATTATCAAAGGTAAATTTACATTCTTCTATGCACAGGTTAACGAGATTGACAACAATATCAGCAAAAAGAGGTAAAACATGAATCATTAGTTCATGAGCAAGATAATCAAGAATATCATCAACAGGTACCTTTGTAAACAAGGAACGAACGTCAAAACTGATTAACTTCACATCAGGAGTGATCGGAACATTATTTAATTAGTTAACTAATTCAATAGAATTGGTCAAATGAGAAAAGGAAATAGTTCCTAACAATGGGGACAAGATTTTGGTAAGCCATTTAGAAAGCTTGTAAGAAATGGATCCCACAGAACTGATGATAGGCCTCATGGGATTGTTAGGTTTATGCGTCTTGACAAGTCCATAGAAATAAGGTAATGAAGGTGATGAAGTAGTAAATTGATTAAGAAGATCTTTATGCTTACTTATCAACTTCCTCAAGCTGCTATTGAAGAACTTGATGATGTCCTCAAGAGGATTTTTCCTGAGTTTAGTGTACGTTGAAGAATCTTGGAGGAGATCATTCATTTTCGAAATATGTTCCTCCTTGTTTAGAATAACTCTTCCCTATTTATGTCTAAATCTATGTACTTGTAGCTCACCCTTCTGATGATGTATTATTAGATACGTGAGTACTTAAGGAAATCCCTGTTTCAATTCTTCCTTCGTGGTCTGACACTGTCATATAAATATATATATATATATATATATATATATATATATATATATATATATATATATATATATATATATATATATATATATATATATGTCGTACCTAGTAGCCAGAACGCACTTCTCGGCCTACTATGCAAGGCCCGATTTGCCTAATAAGCCAAGTTTTCATGAATTAATTGTTTTTCGACTACCTAACCTACCTAACCTAACCTAACCTAACTTTTTCGGCTACCATACCTAACCTAAGCTATAAAGATAGGTTAGGTTAGGTTAGGTAGGGTTGGTTAGGTTCGGTCATATATCTACGTTAATTTTAACTCCAATAAAGAAAAATTGACCTCATACATAATGAAATGGGTAGCTTTATCATTTCATAAGAAAAAAATTAGAGAAAATATATTAATTCACGAAAACTTGGCTTACTAGGCAAATCGGGCCTTGCATAGTAGGCTGAGAAGTGCGTTCTGGCTACTAGGTACGACATATATATATATATATATATATATATATATATATATATATATATATATATATATATATATATATATATATATATATATATATATATATATATATATATATATATATATATATGCGGAAAATCCACAGAGAAATATGAAATGAGGTGAACGTTTCGGCTTGTTAAAGCCTTTGTCAACCCCAGACTGACTCAAAGTCAGTCAAAGTTGAGTCAGTCTGGGGTTGACAAAGGCTTTAACAAGCCGAAACGTTCACCTCATTTCATATTTCTCTGTGGATTTTCCGCATATATATATATATATATATATATATATATATATATATATATATATATATATATATATATATATATATATATATATATATATGTCGTACTTAGTAGCCAGAACGCACTTCTCGGCCTACTATGCAAGGCCCGATTTGCCTAATAAGCCAAGTTTTCATGAATTAATTGTTTTTCGACTACCTAACCTACCTAACCTAACCTAACCTAACTTTTTCGGCTACCTAACCAAACCTAACCTATAAAGATAGGTTAGGTTAGGTTAGGTAGGGTTGGTTAGGTTCGGTCATATATTTACGTTAATTTTAACTCCAATAAAAAAAAATTGACCTCATACATAATGAAATGGGTAGCTTTATCATTTCATGAGAAAAAAATTAGAATAAATATATTAATTCAAGAAAACTTGGCTTATTAGGCAAATCGGGCCTTGAATAGTAGGCCAAAAAGTGAGTTCTGGCTACTAGGTACGACATATATATATATATATATATATATATATATATATATATATATATATATATATATATATATATATATATATATATATATATATATATATATATATATATATATATATATGTCGTACCTAGTAGCCAGAACGCACTTCTCGGCCTACTATGCAAGGCCCGATTTGCCTAATAAGCCAAGTTTTCTTGAATTAATTGTTTTTCGACGACCTAACCTACCTAACCTAACCTAACCTAACTTTTTCGGCTACCTAACCTAACCTAACGTATAAAGATAGGTTAGGTTAGATTAGGTAGGGTTGGTTAGGTTCGGTCATATATCTACGTTAATTTGAACTCCAATAAAAAAAACTGACGTCATACATAATGAAATGGGTAGCTTTATCATTTCATAAGAAAAAAATTAGAGAAAATATAATAATTCAGGAAAACATGGCTTATTAGGCAAATCGGGCCTTGCATAGTAGGCCAAAAAGTGCATTCTGGCTACTAGGTACGACATATATATATATATATATATATATATATATATATATATATATATATATATATATATATATATATATATATATATATATATATATATATATTATTAAATATGACCGAAAAAGTAAGATTAATAATTCTAACACGAATTTTCTCAATCTTTCGTACATTTCTTTTCACTGTTGGAGGTAAATCAAAAATCAATTCTCCCAAATTCATTTTTATTTCTAGTCTGACGCGACACGAGTGCGTTTCGTAAAACTTATTACATTTTCAAAGACTTTAGTTCACAAATACACAACTGAATAGAACTTACGCATCTCCGATTTTATATCTACATTTGAGTGAGGTGGAAGGGGTGATGTGGCATTAACACAAGACAGAACAAGAAATGGCATTAATAGGGTATTAATTTCATCAACACAAGACAGAACAAGAGGTGATATTAATAGGGTATTAATTTCATCAACACAAGACAGAACACGAAACAATGGGTATTGAATAGAAGTGTTTGTAGAAAGCCTATTGGTCCATATTTCTTGATGCTTCTATATTGAAGCGGAGTCTTGAGGTGGGTAGAATATAGTTGTGCATTAATTGGCTGTTGATTGCTGGTGTTGACTTCTTGATGTGTAGTGCCTCGCAAACGTCAAGCCGCCTGCTATCGCTGTATCTATCGATGATTTCTGTGTTGTTTACTAGGATTTCTCTGGCGATGGTTTGTTTGTGGGAAGAGATTATATGTTCCTTAATGGAGCTCTGTTGCTTATGCATCGTTAAACGCCTAGAAAGAGATGTTGTTGTCTTGCCTATATACTGGGTTTTTTGGAGCTTACAGTCCCCAAGAGGGCATTTGAAGGCATAGACGACGTTAGTCTCTTTTAAAGCGTTCTGTTTTGTGTCTGGAGAGTTTCTCATGAGTAGGCTGGCCGTTTTTCTGGTTTTATAGTAAATCGTCAGTTGTATCCTCTGATTTCTGTCTGTAGGGATAACGTTTCTATTAACAATATCTTTCAGGACCCTTTCCTCCGTTTTATGAGCTGTGGAAAAGAAGTTCCTGTAAAATAGTCTAATAGGGGGTATAGGTGTTGTGTTTGTTGTCTCTTCAGAGGTTGCATGGCGTTTCACTTTCCTTCTTATGATGTCTTCGACGAAACCATTGGAGAAGCCGTTGTTGACTAGGACCTGCCTTACCCTACAGAGTTCTTCGTCGACTTGCTTCCATTCTGAGCTGTGGCTGAGAGCACGGTCGACATATGCGTTAACAACACTCCTCTTGTACCTGTCTGGGCAGTCGCTGTTGGCATTTAGGCACATTCCTATGTTCGTTTCCTTAGTGTAGACTGCAGTGTGGAAACCTCCGCTCTTTTCCATGACTGTTACATCTAGAAAGGGCAGCTTCCCATCCTTTTCCATCTCGTAAGTGAAACACAACACGGAACTCTGCTCAAATGCCTCCTTCAGCTCCTGCAGATGTCTGACATCAGGTACCTGTGTAAAAATGTCGTCAACATACCTGCAGTATATGGCCGGTTTCAAGTTCATGTCGACTAAGACTTTTTGCTCGATGGTACCCATGTAGAAGTTTGCAAACAGGACACCTAGGGGAGAACCCATGGCGACCCCATGTACTTGCTTATACATGTGCCCATCCGGGCTCAAGAAGGGTGCCTCTTTAGTACAAGCTTGGAGTAGTTTCCTCAGAATATTTTCTGGTATGTCAAGAGGAGTACAGGCTGGATCACGATACACTCTGTCGGCTATCATCCCGATTGTCTCGTCCACAGGTACGTTGGTAAACAGCGATTCTACGTCCAACGAGGCTCTTATCCCTGTGGCCCGTGTGCCCCGCAGTAAGTCAACAAATTCCTTTGGAGACTTCAGGCTGACGGCGCAAGGAACATAAGGAGTCAGCAGGCCGTTGAGTCGCTTCGCCAGTCTGTATGTGGGTGTGGGTATCTGGCTAATGATTGGCCGAAGTGGGTTTCCATTGTTTCGTGTTCTGTCTTGTGTTGATGAAATTAATACCCTATTAATGCCATTTCTTGTTCTGTCTTGTGTTAATGCCACATCACCCCTTCCACCTCACTCAAATGTAGATATAAAATCGGAGATGCGTAAGTTCTATTCAGTTGTGTATTTGTGAACTAAAGTCTTTGAAAATGTAATAAGTTTTACAAAACGCGCTCGTGTCGCGTCAGACTAGAAATAAAAATGAATTTTGGAGAATTGATTTTTGATTTACCTCCAACAGTGAAAAGAAATGTACGAAAGATTGAGAAAATTCGTGTTAGAATTATTAATCTTACTTTTTCGGTCATATTTAATAATATATGTCTACAGGAAAGACTGCTACCAAAATATACTAATATATATATATATATATATATATATATATATATATATATATATATATATATATATATGTCGTACCTAGTAGCCAGAACGCACTTCTGGGCCTACTATGCAAGGTCCGATTTGCCTAATAAGCCAAGATTTCATGAACTAATTGTTTTTCGACGACCTAACCTACCTAACCTAACCTAACCTAACTTTTTCGGCTACCTAACCTAACCTAACCTTTAAAGATAGGTTAGGTTAGGTTAGGTAGGGTTGGTTAGGTTCGGTCATATATCTACGTTAATTTTAACTCCAATAAAAAAAAATTGACCTCATACATAATGAAATGGGTAGCTTTATCATTTCATAAGAAAAAATTTAGTGAAAATATATTAATTCAGGAAAACTTGGCTTATTAGGCAAATCGGGCCTTGCATAGTAGGCTGAGAAGGGCGTTCTGGCTACTAGGTACGACATATATATATATATATATATATATATATATATATATATATATATATATATATATATATATATATATATATATATATATATATATATCCTTCTTCTAACTGAAAACTCCCACCCCAGAAGTGACTCGAATCCATATTGCCAGAAGCACTATGCAATTGGTGTACAGGACACCTTATCCACTCGACCAACACGACCGGACCCCTTACGACCGGTATGGGGTCACTTCTGGGGTGTGAGTTTTCAGTTGCATATAGTCCTGGGGACCATTCAGGCTTGTTCGCATTTGTGTTCCTCACGTGTGCCCCGAAGAATGAGGTGATTTGATAAAATACTATGCCCAAGATTACCATCAGAGTGCCGGCGGGCTGATAGGGAAATAGCCTTAGCTACCACCAGCTTTTGTCCAGTCGTGATGGTCGAGTGGATAAGGTGCCCTGTACACCAGTTGCATAGTGCTCCTGGCAGTATGGGTTCGAGTCACTTCTGGGGTGTGAGTTTTCAGTTGCATGTATGCCTGGGAACCATTCAGGCTTATATATATAATATATATATCGCATTGAATATGACCGCATATTCTGTATTTACTATCTTCTGATTTAGGGCTTCTATCCCTCTAACTATTTTCTTAGCATCAGGGCTTAGCTGAAAGAGGAGTTCTCTAAAACTCATTTTCGTAATTTCAAGGTGAAGAAAATAAGTGAATTACTATAGAATGTATTACACTTATTTATACAATTTGCACAACGTTTCGAACCTCCGTGGTTCATTCTCAAGAGAAAAGAATTTTCAGGACTGGTTGATTTTATACCCGCACTGGGTCAGGTGATAAGACAATAAAGGTGAACACATGGGGGGGGGGGGATACATAAGGGATAAATGGGGGGTGAAACATAAGAACATAACAATAGAGGTAACTGCGGAAGGCCTATTGGCCCATACGAGGCAGCTCCTATCTATATACAAAGATTAATCAGGTGTAATTGGCCTATAATGTTGAACAGTGTCTTCTGTGTTGGCATCGTTATGTTCTGGTCTTGTCCTTACTCTCATGGTGGGTAGAGTAAATAGTTCCGTGATTTGGGTGTTCATGGTAGGTTGTTCTATTCTTTTGTGAATTGCTTCAAGAATTTGTAATCTTCTTACATCTTGGGTTTTATCTATTATACAGGTATTTTTGTTCAACATTTCTCTTGTTAGGGTGGTGTCATGGGCTTCTCTCATGTGATTCCTGGGGGCACCTGATTGAAGATGGCATGTCAAACGCCTCGTCCGCTTGGTCGACGTCATACCTATGTACTTAGATTGAAGGTTACATCCTTCGTGGGGGCAAGTGTACATGTATACAACGCTTGACTGCTGTAGAGGGTTCTCCGTCGGCTTCGGGCTGTTTTTGATAAGGAGTTCGGAAGTCTTCTTGGTTTTGTAGAATATTATCAGGTTTATGTTTTGGTTAGGAGTAGTGCTTTTTACTCCTTTACGGATTATTTCTATCATTATTCTTTCCTCTTTTATATGTTCACTGTGCATGGTTGATTTGTAATATAATTTTATTGGAGGTATTGTGGTTTCTGTTCTAGGTTCAGGATTATACCATCGGTCCAAGTGTCTTTTTATAGCAGCATTTATTTCCGCGTTGATATATCCGTTGTTCACCAATACCTGAGTTACTCTTTCAAACTCGCTACTCACGTTGATCCATTCAGAGCAATGAATAAGCGCTCGACGAATATAAGCATTGAGAACACTGGCTTTGTATCTTTGGGGGCACTCATTTCTTCCGTTCAGGCATAATCCTATGTTGGTGGGCTTGGTATATACGTTGGTGCTTAAAGAGGTTCCTGTTTTTGTTATTAGTACATCCAAGAATGGCAGACTGTTATTTTCACTATTTTCATGTGTAAATCGGAGTACTGACTCTCTCTCTCTAGATGGCTTTTTAGATCAATTAGTTCATCTGAGTCTTTTACTATTACGATTATGTCATCTACATAACAGCAATATACAGTTCGTTTTTGTCTGCTACTGAAGACCCTGTCTTCGATGGTTCCTATATAAAAATTTGCAAATAAAACTCCTAAGGGGGAGCCCATTGCTACTCCGTCTATTTGTAAATACATGTCTCCTTGTGGACTGATGAAAGGGGCTTCCTTTGTACATGCTTCGAGAAGACTCTTCAAGTGTTGCTCAGGTATGTCTAAATTTGGGGTGTTCTCGTCTCTGTATACTCTGTCCAGTATCATTCCTATGGTTGTGTTGACTGGGACGTTGGTAAATAGGGATTCAACGTCCAGGGAAGCGATGATTCCATCCGGCTGAGTAGATTTGATTATTTCTAGGAAATCTGCTGATGACTGTAGACTATACTTACTTGGAGTGTATGGAGTTAGGAGTTCATTGAGTCTTTTTGCCAGGTGATAGGTTGGAGTTGGTATTTGGCTGATTATAGGGCGTAGTGGGTTACTTGGTTTGTGTCTTAACATTGCCATAGGCATATCCTAAGCCATAGTCGTCTTGAAGTTTATTGAAATGAGTTTTCCGTTGCATATAGTCCTGGGGACCATTCAGGCTTGTTCGCATTTGTGTTCCTCACGTGTGCCCCAAAGAATGAGGTGATTTAATAAAATGCTATGCCCAAGATTACCATCCAGGTGCAGGCGGGGGGGGGGGGGGTCAAATAACTTCGGCTATCACCTCTATATGTCCGGTCATGATGGTCAAGTGGATTAAGGCGTCCTGTACATACCAGTTTTGTTGCTCCTGGCAGTATGGGTTCGAGTCACTTCTGGGGTGTGAGTTTTCAGTTGCATATAGTCCTGGGGACCATTCTGGCTTGTTCGCATTTGTGTTCCTCACGTGTGCCTCAAAGAATGAGGTGATTTGATAAAATGCTGTGCCCAAGATTACTATCCGGGTGCCGGCGGGGGGGGGGGGGGGAGGGGGGGGGAGGTTCAAATAGCTTCAGCTATCACCTCCTTATGTCTGGTCGTGATGGTCAAGTGGATTAAGGTGTCCTGTACATACCAGTTGCGTTGCTCCTGACAGTATGGGTTCGAGTCACTTCTGGGGTGTGAGTTTTCAGTTATTATATATATATATATATATATATATATATATATATATATATATATGTCGTACCTAGTAGCCAGAACGCACTTCTCAGCCTACTATGCAAGGCCCAATTTGCCTAATAAGCCAAGTTTCCATGAATTAATGGTTTTTCGACTACCTAACCTACCTAACCTAACCTAACCTAACCTAACTTTTTCTGCTACCTAACCTAATCTAACCTATAGAGATAGGTTAGGTTAGGTTAGGTAGGGTTGGTTAGGTTCGGTCATATATCTACGTTAATTTTAACTCCAACAAAAAAAATTTGACCTCATACATAATGAAATGAGTAGCTTTATCATTTCATAAGAAAAAAATTAGAGAAAATAAATTAATTCAGGAAAACTTGGCTTATTAGGCAAATCGGGCCTTGCATAGTAGGCCAAAAACTGCGTTCTGGCTACTAGGTACGACATATATATATATATATATATATATATATATATATATATATATATATATATATATATATATATATATATATATATATATATATATATATATATATATATATATTGTGACGGGAAAGTGTTGGAGTGTTGATGTTCGGCAGTCCTCCAATGGCAGGTGTCAAAACCTGGTCACACTTTAAACAAAATATAGACTGCTTGCCTGTGATAAGTGAGAGGGAGGAACACGTAAAACGCAAAATATGAACAATGAAACTTTAATATATTTACTTTAAACATAAATGAAAATAAAGACAAATCTCGGGAAGTTAAATCACAGTTAAATAATAAAGAAAATTCAAAGACAATGTGAAATACAAAATACAATGTTAAAATGGTGCTGAGAATATCGGCTATGGCTGAAACCTCCCTCAGTATACGAGTGAGTATGCCAGAGAGAGATGTCATCTGTAAGAGCACAAGGAATATTCTGAAGTGGATTGCTGGTCAGGCTCAGACGACGATTCGTGTAGAGGGCACTGAGGTGCTGTGTGCAGGTGCGCGGCTGGTGAGTAGCCAATCAGAGGCAGGCAAGCTGGTGAAGGGTAGTTAGCTGGTTTGATGACGAGCCGGCGCGTGGAGGGTGTGTGGAGTAGGGGGATCTTGGATACGTTTTGCCTCCTGGTCAAAACGTTTTGTGCTACTGGTGACATATCTTGAATGTAGCATCTTATACTTGTGTCTTTGGCGTAACTTAAAGTAGGGAAGAGCAGACTCAATCTCTCTTGAAAGAGATTATCGTCACAACTCCCCCGCGAAGCCTGCGGTTCCAGTGAAGTTACGTCTTCAGGAGGTAGAGTGGTAGGAGGAGCAGCCTCTACCTCATTGACTCTGAAGAGAGCGTCTGCTATGATGATGTCAGACCCCTTGTTGTAGAGATCTCCAGGTTGAATTTCTGCAGATATCAAGTCCATTGTAGAAGCCGTCGATTGTTGAATTGGGCTTGCTGCAGGAAGTGTAGGGTGTTGTGGTCCGTGTAGATGGTGGTAGACCGAGCACTCTTCAGGTATGGTTCGAAGTGCTGAAAGTTCAGGACGATGAGTAGATCCCTGTCGATTGTGCGGTGGTTCCTTGTAGCTGTAGTCGCTAACAGGTAGATTCTCCTCGCCTTGTTGTTGCATTAGGTCACCCCCGATGCCGATACCACTGGCGTCGACATGGAGGATGAAAGGCTTCGTGATATCTGGCGAGGTGAGAATAGGATTAGAACATGGCAAAGGAGCACTATTATAGTCCTGTAAATTGGGATGAAGATCATGTAGGATTTCCGATTTGGAAAGCACTAATTCAGTGTTAATGCTTTCGGGAGAAGCAGGGAAGGTTTCACTGTGGAGGTATGGACCTTTAGAGGTAGAGACAGATATCAGTACAGTAGAGGGAATACCTTGATACTGCTTCAGGAGGTTGACGTGGCACAACTGGGTCGTCCGCCGCCTATCTGGAGTCTCGAGAACGTAGTTGTTCTTGTTCCTGCACTCCTTGATACGGTAGGGTCCTGAATCTTGTTTTTCAATGGAGAACCTGGAATAGGAAGGTATGCCAATACGAAGTCTCCTGGTTTAAATTTCCTTAATTTGCTACTCTGGTCAAAATGAGTCTTCATCCTCTCCTGGGCTTTCAATAGGTTGTCATTAGCAAATTTACGTACTCTCTCTAGAATGTGTTTTAAGTTTTGAAGAAACTGAGGCACATTCTGATGGTCACTGAAGGTGGCATTACGTAGAGAGTCCTTGAAAGCTTTGAGAGGAGTACGGCACTTACGTCCGTAGAGCATCTCATAAGGAGATACTCCTAGTGACTCATTGGGGAGAATTCGAAAAATGCACATAAGGAGATCAAGTTGTCTATCCCAGTCCTTCAAAGTCTCATTGCAGAATTTCTTTAGGAGTGCTTTAATAGTCTGGTGACTACGTTCAAGAGAACCCTGTGAAGCAGGATGATAGGGGCTGGACAGTACCTGTGTGATGTTGAACTCCTCCAGAGTCTTGAAGAGATCACTGGTGAAGTTGGTGCCACAGTCGCTTTGAACTTCTCTTGGAAATCCATACTGGGTGAAGATCTTCAATAGGTGTTTCACCACTGTAGCAGCCGTAATGTTCTTTACTGGAACTGCTATGGGAAACCTGGTGGTAGAACACATGATAGTTATTATATATGCGTTGCCAGAACTGGTCCGGGGTAAAGGACCAACACAGTCTATGATGAGTCTGTGGAAAGGTTCCGCAGGCACCTGGATGGGTTTCAGAGGAGCCTGGGGAATAGAGATGTTAGGTTTACCTGCCATCTGACATATATGACACTCTTGGACGTATTTCTTTACGTCTTTTACCATACCTGGCCAGTAGTAGTCTTGTCTGATTCCGTGGTAGGTTTTGTTGAAGCCATAGAGAGAAAGAGCTCCGTGGGCCAGGTGTAGAATATCGGGCCGCAGGCTGGTGGGAATCACTAGTTGTTCGACATTGGCCCAATCGTCATCCTCCTTCAGCTTGCTGGGTCTGTGTCTGCGGTAGAGCAACTCATTCTCTAGGAAGAACCCAGGGATACTGTCAGGTTGAGTCTCAGCCTGGAAGAATAATGGTGTTAATGCTTGATCTTCCCTCTGTAACTTACGGAACTCCAACTTGGTAAGATTGGGAGGTAGATTCTGAGGGTCTTGAGGGACAGCGGTAGCAGTAGAGTCAGCTGGTTGCGGTCGTGCAGCTTGTGCACGGGTGGTCACCAAAACCGGAGGAGAAACTTTATCACTCTCATGAACCTCTGCTGGAACATATTCAAAAATGGGATTATCCATTACAGAAGTACACACCTGGGGTTTGTCCGTGATGATCAGGTTGGGCGGTTGCAGATCTTCTGCCAAGTCGTTGCCAAGGAGAAGGTGCACTCCAGGCATGGGAAAAGGCTTTTCCCTGTTGGCGACTTGGACTTCACCGGTCACGAGGGGACAATTCAGGTGGACTCTGGCGAGTGGATATGGAGTGGTAGCAGTGAGGTCAGTGATAAGGACGGTTTCCCCGGTGTAGGCGACGTTAGGCACAGCCGACTTTATGATAATGGACTGAAGAGCCGCTGTCTCCCTTAAGATCTTCAATTTAAAACTTCCCTCCGAATCTGCACCGTTGGTAGAGACAGTTCCAGGATACAGGTGTTTACTGAAGAGAGAAAGATCATTAACATTAACACCAACATTCATCACAGGCTTACCGGACTTAGGAGGAGTCTGTTTGGGTTTGGTAGATTCATTGCTCTTGTATTCAGCCTTCACACATCTATCTATGGTATGTCCATAGAGTTTGCAATACTTACAATACAATTGTGAGTTCGCTTGATCTGTACTCACTTTATCGTAACTGTACCAAGACTTCTTACTGGAAGGTGGTTCTGGTGTCAGCCGGTGGATGAGGCTGTAGGTGTCAGCCGACTTCGCACATTTGATGTAGTCGGTTTCTTCTTTATCTGCTAGATATAAACGGACGGAAGGGGGAACACGTCTCAAGAATTCCTCAACTAGCATGAGGTTGACGAGTTCTGCAAATGTAGAGACATGTGCTGCTTCCAGCCATTTCATAAAATATCTTTTCTTTGTATTGGCAAATTCTAGCAAGGTAGTGGTACTTGCCTTAAGATGGTCACGGAATTTTCGTCTGTAGCTTTCGGTGGAGAGAAGGTAGGCGTCCAACACTGCTTGCTTCAGGGTCTGGTAGTCATTCTCAGACGCTAAGGTACTGAGAGTAACTGCAGCTCTACCTGTAAGATGCACTCTGAGAAGGGTAGACCATTGGTCAACAGGCCAGCTAAGTTGATTAGCTAGGGTCTCAAAGGTGGTAAAAAAGACGTCGATCTCTGTCCCAACGAACGGTGGCATTAACTTACTTGCATGGGAGATATTGAAACTTACTGGAAGACTGGCGGTAGCTTGCTGGCGTTGAGTGAGGTGCGGAGTTTCCAACGCGAGTTCTTGTTGACGACATTCTATAGCCAAAGCAGCTTGCTGTTTGTCATGCTCACGTTGTATCTCCAGGTGACGATGTTTTGCTTCAAGCTGTACTCTCTCACGCTCACGGAGTATTGCGTCACGTTCTTGTTCTTCTTTCCTCATTGCAGCTTCCTCCTTCCTCAGTTGTACAGCTTCTTTTGCCAGGGCCGCCTCTCTTTCTTGCTCTTCTTTCCTCAAGGCTGCTTCTCGTTCTTGCACTTCTTTCCTCAAGGCGGCTTCTCGTTCTTGCTCTTCTTTCCTCAAGGCGGCTTCTTCTTTCCTCATTTGTAAAGCTGCTTGCTGTTGCTCTCTCTAGAGCTTTGCGAGCTCGAGTTTGAGTTTCATAGTCGCCAAATCAGTTTTATCTGCAATAGAATAAGTTTCGTGAGTTTCAGAGTCAATTGTCCCTTCATCTAAGAGGTGATCCATAATTAGGTTATGTAATTCATTTTTGTTGGCTCCATGGGGAACATCTAGTTGATACTCGTGTGCAAGAGTTTGTAATTCAGTAATCTTGGCACGACATAAGGTCCCTATTTCACCTGCTGGATCGTTACGGAAAGCTTGGAGACGAAACATTGTGAAAGATAGCAAATAAATGTACACGAATATAGTTGTGATATGGTAAATGTCAGAAACAGGATAACGTGGCAACTGGTAACTATCCTGTGGAATGTTAATCTTTAACAATTAAAGTTAATTATATGATGGTAAATGATTAGTCAAAATCGCAGGAAATCTTGTACCCGGTACTCACTGCAAGAGAATAAGGGCAAGAAAATCGTACTAAATTAGTGAAACTGAGTTTCTAAAACAAATGAAACATTTAATTGCTCCAAAAGTGAATTAGGTAGTCCAAGAATGTAGGCATACCTTGCCGAGTCTCTATAGGACATAAGCAAGGGTTTCCCACTAAATGAATATGATACTTACAGAATTAGCGAACTTTGTGCTCTGTAAAAAGAAAGCTAATTCCCTACCTAAGTAAATATCATCATCTCTAACCGACGTGTAGGGGTGCGAGTGTCAACTGGTGACGAGAACTGCTGCTGAGGTCTCAACTCAGCAACAAAGTCAAATGAATGTAGCATCTTATACTTGTGTCTTTGGCGTAACTTAAAGTAGGGAAGAGCAGGCTCAATCTCTCTTGAAAGAGATTATCATCACAATATATATATATATATATTATTAAATATGACCGAAAAAGTAAGATTAATAATTCTAACACGAATTTTCTCAATCTTTCGTACATTTCGCTTCACTGTTGGAGGTAAATCAAAAATCAATTCTCCAAAATTCATTTTTATTTCTAGTCTGACGCGACACGAGCGCGTTTCGTAAAACTTATTACATTTTCAAAGACTTTAGTTCACAAATACACAACTGAATAGAACTTACGCATCTCCGATTTTATATCTACATTTGAGTGAGGTGGAAGGGGTGATGTGGCATTAACACAAGACAGAACAAAATGTGGTATTAATAGGGTATTAATTTCATCAACACAAGACAGAACAAGAGTATTAATAGGGTATTAATTTCATCAACACAAGACAGAACAAGAGTATTAATAGGGTATTAATTTCATCAACACAAGACAGAACACGAAACAATGGATATTGAATAGAAGTGTTTGTAGAAAGCCTATTGGTCCATATTTCTTGATGCTTCTATATTGGAGCGGAGTCTTGAGGTGGGTAGAATATAGTTGTGCAATAATTGGCTGTTGATTGCTGGTGTTGACTTCTTGATGTGTAGTGCCTCGCAAACGTCAAGCCGCCTGCTATCGCTGTATCTATCGATGATTTCTGTGTTGTTTAGTAGGATTTCTCTGGCGATGGTTTGGTTGTGGGAAGAGATTAAATGTTCCTTAATGGAGCCCTGCTGCTTATGCATCGTTAAACGCCTAGAAAGAGATGTTGTTGTCTTGCCTATATACTGGGTTTTTTGGAGCTTACAGTCCCCAAGAGGGCATTTGAAGGCATAGACGACGTTAGTCTCTTTTAAAGCGTTCTGTTTTGTGTCTGGAGAGTTTCTCATGAGTAGGCTGGCCGTTTTTCTGGTTTTATAGTAAATCGTCAGTTGTATCCTCTGATTTTTGTCTGTAGGGATAACGTTTCTATTAACAATATCTTTCAGGACCCTTTCCTCCGTTTTATGAGCTGTGGAAAAGAAGTTCCTGTAAAATAGTCTAATAGGGGGTATAGGTGTTGTGTTAGTTGTCTCTTCAGAGGTTGCATGGCTTTTCACTTTCCTTCTTATGATGTCTTCGACGAAACCATTGGAGAAGCCGTTATTGACTAGGACCTGCCTTACCCTACAGAGTTCTTTCTGTTGCTTATGCATCGTTAAACGCCTGGAAAGAGATGCTGTTGTCTTGCCTATATACTGAGTTTTTTGAGGCTCACAGTCCCCAAGAGGGCATTTGAAGGCATAGACGACGTTGGTCTCTTTTAAAGCATTCTGCTTTGTGTCTGGAGAGTTTCTCATGAGTAGGCTTGCCGTTTTCTTGGTTTTATAGTAAATCGTCAGTTGTATCCTCTGATTTTTGTCTGTAGGGATAACGTGTCTATTAACTATATCTTTCAGGACCCTTTCCTCCGTTTTATGAGCTGTGGAAAAGAAGTTCCTGTAAAATAGTCTAATAGGGGTATAGGTGTTGTGTTAGTTGTCTTTTCAGAGGGAGAGTTGTTAGTTGTCTTTTCACCAACTGGTGAAGAGACAACTAACAATCAACTGGTGTACAGGTTCCTGAGCCTATTGGGCTCTATCATATCTACACTTGAAGCTGTGTATGGAGTCAACCTCCACCACATTACTTCCTAATGCATTCCATTTGTCAACCACTCTGACACTAAAAAAGTTCTTTCTAATATCTCTGTGGCTCATTTGGGCACTCAGTTTCCACCTGTGTCCTCTAGTGCGTGTTCCCCTTGTGTTAAATAACCTGTCTTTATCAACCCTGTCGATTCTCTTGAGAATCTTGAATGTGGTGATCATGTCCCCCCTAACTCTTCTGTCTTCCAACGAAGTGAGGTTTAATTCCCGTAGTCTCTCCTCGTAGCTCATACCTCTCAGCTCGGGTACTAGTTTGGTGGCAAACCTTTGAACCTTTTCCAGTTTAGTCTTATGTTTGACTAGATATGGACTCCATATTGGAGCCGCATACTCCAGGATTGGTCTGACATATGTGGTATATAATGTTCTGAAAGATTCCTTACGCAAGTTTCTAAAGGCCGTTCTTATGTTAGCTAACCTGGCATATGCTGCTGATATTATCCTCTTGATATGAGCTTCAGGGGACAGGTCTGGAGTGATATCAACCCCTAGGTCTTTCTCTCTCTCTGACTCTTGAAGTATCTCATCTCCCAAATGATACCTTGTATCTGGTCTCCTGCTTCCTACCCCTATCTTCATTACATTACATTTGCTTGGGTTAAACTCTAACAGCCATTTGTTCGACCATTCCTGCAGCTTGTCCAGGTCTTCTTGAAGCCTCAAGCTGTCCTCCTCTGTCTTAATCCTTCTCATAATTTTGGCGTCGTCAGCAAACATTGAGAGGAATGAGTCTATACCCTCTGGGAGATCCTTTACGTATATCAGAAACAGGATAGGTTCAAGCACAGAGCCCTGTGGGACTCCACTGGTGACTTCACGCCATTCTGAGGTCTCACCCCTCACTGTAACTCTGTGCTTCCTATTACTTAGGTACTCCCTTATCCACTGGAGCGCCCTACCAGTTACTCCTGCCTGTTTCTCCAGCTTATGCATCAACCTTTTATGGGGTACTGTGTCAAAGGCTTTCCGACAGTCCAAAAAAATGCAGTCCGCCCATCCTTCTCTTTCTTGCTTAATCTTTGTCACCTTATTGTAGAATTCTATCAAGCCTGTAAGGCAAGATTTACCCTCCCTGAACCCATGTTGATGGGTTGTCATGAAGTCTCTTCTCTCCAGATGTGTTACTAGTTTTTTTTTTTTTTTTTTTTTTTTTTTTTTTTTTTGACTCACCTATTTGTACTCACCTATTTGTGCTTGCGGGGGTTGAGCTTTGGCTCTTTGGTCCCGCCTCTCAACTGTCAATCAACTGGTGTACAGATTCCTGAGCCTACTGGGCTCTATCATATCTACATTTAAAACTGTGTATGGAGTCAGCCTCCACCACATTACTGCCTAATGCATTCTATCCGTTAACTACTCTGACACTAAAAAAGTTCCTTCTAACGTCTCTGTGGCTCATGTGAGTACTCAGTTTCCACCTGTGTCCCCTTGTTCGCGTCCCACCAGTGTTGAATAGTTTATCCTTGTTTACCCGGTCGATTCCTCTGAGGATTTTGTAGGTTGTGATCATGTCTCCCCTTATTCTTCTGTCTTCCAGTGTCGTAAGGTGCATTTCCCGCAGCCTTTCCTCGTAACTCATGCTTCTTAGTTCTGGGACTAGTCTAGTAGCATACCTTTGGACTTTTTCCAGCTTCGTCTTGTGCTTGACAAGGTACGGGCTCCATGCTGGGGCCGCATACTCCAGGATTGGTCTTACATATGTGGTGTACAAGATTCTGAATGATTCCTTACACAGGTTCCTGAACGCTGTTCTGATGTTAGCCAGCCTCGCATATGCCGCAGACGTTATTCTTTTTATGTGGGCTTCAGGAGACAGGTTTGGTGTGATATCAACTCCTAGATCTTTCTCTCTGTTCGTTTCATTAAGTACTTCATCTCCTATTCTGTATCCTGTGTTTGGCCTCCTATTTCCACCACCTAGTTTCATTACTTTGCATTTACTCGGGTTGAACTTCAACAGCCATTTGTTGGACCATTCACTCAGTCTGTCTAGGTCATCTTGTAGCCTCCTACTATCGTCCTCAGTTTCAATCCTCCTCATAATTTTTGCATCATCGGCAAACATTGAGAGAAACGATTCTATACCCTCTGGAAGATCATTTACATATATCAGAAACAGTATAGGTCCAAGGACTGACCCCTGCGGTACTCCACTCGTAACGTCTCGCCAATCTGAGACCTCACCCCTCACACTGACTCGTTGTCTCCTGTTACTTAGGTACTCCTGTATCCAACGGAGTACCTTCCCTTTCACTCCAGCCTGCATCTCCAGTTTTTTCACTAGCCTCTTGTGTGGCACTGTGTCAAAGGCTTTCTGACAATCCAAAAATATGCAGTCTGCCCACCCTTCTCTTTCTTGCCTTATTTTTGTTGCCTGGTCGTAGAATTCAAGTAACCCTGTGAGGCTGGACCTGCCATCCCTGAATCCATGTTGATGCTGTGTTACAAAGTTCTTTCGCTCCAGATGTTCCACTAGCTTTCTTCGCACAATCTTCTCCATCAACTTGCATGGTATGCAGGTTAGGGACACTGGTCTGTAATTCAGTGCCTCCTGTCTATCCCCTTTCTTGTATATCGGGACTACGTTAGCTACTTTCCAAATTTCTGGCAGTTCCCCTGTTGCCAGTGATTTGTTATACACCATGGAGAGCGGGAGGCACAGTTCTTCTGCTCCTTCCTTTAGTATCCAAGGGGAGATTCCATCTGGACCTATAGCCTTTGTCACATCCAATTCTAGTAAACACTTCCTTACTTCCCCGCTGGTAATCTCAAACTCTTCCAGTGGTTCCTGGTTAGCTATTCCCTCTCTTATCTCTGGTGTGTGTGTGATACAGTTGTGTGTGTGTGATACAGTTTGTGATACAGTTTGTGTGTGTGTGTGTGTGTGTGTGTGTGTGTGTGTGTGTGTGTGTGTGTGTGTGTGTGTGTGTGTGTGTGTGTGTGTGTGTGTGTGTGTGTGTGTGTGTGTGTGTGTACTCACCTATTTGTACTCACCTATTTGTGCTTACGAGGGTTGAGCTCCGGCTCTTTGGTCCCGCCTCTCAACTGTCAATCAACTGGTGTACAGATTCCTGAGCCTACTGGGCTCTATCATATCTACATATGAAACTGTGTATGGAGTCAGCCTCCACCACATCACTGCCTAATGCATTCCATCTGTTAATTACTCTGACACTGAAAAAGTTCTTTCTAATGTCTCTGTGGCTCATCTGGATACTAAGTTTCCACCTGTGTACCCTTGTTCGTGTTCCACCCGTGCTAAATAGTTTGTCTTTGTCCACGGTGTCAATTCCCCTGAGAGGTGTGTGTGTGAGTGTGTATTCACCTAGCTGTATTCACCTAGTTGTGCTTGTGGGGGTTGAGCTCTGCTCTTTCGGCCCCGCCTCTCAACCGTCAATAAACTGTTACTGACTACTATTTTTTTCTCCACACCCACACCCACATACACACACCCCAGGAAGCAGCCCGAGACAGCTGACTAACTCCCAGGTACCTATTTACTGCTAGGTAACAGGGGCATCAGGCTGAAAAAACTCTGCCTATTGTTTCTCGCAGGAGCCCGGTATCGAACGTGGGACCACAGGATCACACATCCAGCGAGCTGACTGCTCAGCCAACGGCCTCTGGTGTGTTCACCTAATTGTGCATGCGGGGGTTGAGCTCTGCTCTTTCGGTCCGCCTCTCAACTGTCAGTCAAATGTTACTGACTATTATTTTTTTTCACACACACACCCAGGAAGAGCTCCGTAACAGGTGTCTATTTCCCAGGTACTTATTTACTGCTAGGTAACAGGGGCATCAGGGGTGATACAAACTTTGCCCATTTGTTTCTACCTGGCCCGGGAATCAAACCTGGGCCGCAGGATTACGAGTGGGGTGGGCGCTGTCCACCTAGCTACCAGACCCTTGGCGGGTTCAGATCCCCTGTGTATGTGTGTGTACTCACCTAATTGTGCTTGCGGGGGTTGAGCTTTGGCTCTTTGGTCCCGCCTCTCAACCGTCAATCAACTGGTGCACAGATTCCTGAGCCTACTGGGCTCTATCATATCTACATTTAAAATTGCGTATGGAGTCAGCCTCCACCACATCACTTCCTAATGCATTTTATTTGTCAACCACTCTGACACTAAACAAGTTCTTTCTAATATCACTGTGGCTCATTTGGGCACTCAGTGCCCAAATGAAATCACTGAACTAAATGTGTACCAGACCTCTAACTACGTCCATGCAGGACAAGAAAATGTATGTGTGCTAGTTACCATTGTAAATGAGTGACCACGTTAGTGAAACAAGAGAAACAATCTCTAACATTCAGCATCTTTTTGTCAGCATAATGACTATCTCTATCTATATGGGTCCCCCCCCCCCCACTCTCTCTCTCTCTCTCTCTCTCTCTCTCTCTCTCTCTCTCTCTCTCTCTCTCTCTCTCTCTCTCTCTCTCTCTCTCTCTCTCTCTCTCTCTCTCTCTCTCTCTCTCTCTCTCTCTCTCTCTCTCTCTCTCTCTCTCTCTCTTCTTATATAACTGCCTCCAACACTTTTTTAATAAGACACTATTGTCCACAGACTGCAAAATTCCCACCAGCGCGTGTACAACTCAGGGAGGCCATTGCAGTGACACATGCAACTCAGATGAGGACACACTCTACAATATCTGCAACAGTCCAAGCTGCGTCTGTTGTGTTAAAAGTAAGTTGTTTTTGTAAATCATTATATCATAGAGACAATACTTAAGCTATTAACTTCACTGCTCATCTTTCTACAGTAAAGGGAAATTATTCTAACAGCGGGGATGGTTGACAACAGAATTATATATGAATTGATATATTTACATAAGATCTGGAAGTTACAACAGAATGTATATATATATATGTGGTACCTAGTAGCTAAAACGCACTTCTCAGCCTACTATGCAAGGCCCGATTTGCCTAATAAGCCAAGTTTTTATGAATTAATATATTTTCTCTAATTTATTTCTTATGAAATGATAAAGCTACCCATTTCATTATGCATGAGGTCAATTTTTTTTATTGGAGTTAAAATTACGTAGATATATGACCGAACCTAACCAACCCTACCTAACCTAACCTAACCTATCTTTATAGGTTATGTTAGGTTAGGTAGCCAAAAAAGTTAGGTTAGGTTAGGTTAGGTAGGTTAGGTAGTCTAAAAATAATTAATTCATGAAAACTTGGCTTATTAGGCAAATCGGGCCTTGCATAGTAGTCTGTTCTGGCTACTAGGTACGACATATATATATATATATATATATATATATATATATATATATATATATATATATATATATATATATATATATATATATATATATATATATATATATATATATATATATATAACTTTTTAGACACTCAACCCACCAGGGGACTCGAACACTGGCCAACAAGGTGGCAGTTGCATGCTGTATCCACTACGCTATACTTCAAAGCCATAAAGAGAGGTAGGAATTCTGGGGTATTTAACCAACCAGAATTCCAATCCTCTCCCAGGCGATGAGATAGTGTGGGACCTCGGATGCTCTTTCATCGGTTCCTGTTATATGGGAAAACTCAGTGCCAAATGCTTAATGCACAGACTACCCTATTCCAGTAGCTGAAGTTTATAACTTTTTAGACACTCAACCCACCAGGGGACTCGAACACTGGCCAACAAGGTGGCAGTTGCATGCTGTATCCACTACGCTATACTTCAAAGCCATAAAGAGAGGTAGGAATTCTGGGGTATTTAACCAACCAGAATTCCAATCCTCTCCCAGGCGATGAGATAGTGTGGGACCTCGGATGCTCTTTCATCGGTTCCTGTTATATGGGAAAACTCAGTGCCAAATGCTTAATGCACAGACTACCCTATTCCAGTAGCTGAAGTTTATAACTTTTTAGACACTCAACCCACCAGGGGACTCGAACACTGGCCAACAAGGTGGCAGTTGCATGCTGTATCCACTACGCTATACTTCAAAGCCATAAAGAGAGGTAGGAATTCTGGGGTATTTAACCAACCAGAATTCCAATCCTCTCCCAGGCGATGAGATAGTGTGGGACCTCGGATGCTCTTTCATCGGTTCCTGTTATATGGGAAAACTCAGTGCCAAATGCTTAATGCACAGACTACCCTATTCCAGTAGCTGAAGTTTATAACTTTTTAGACACTCAACCCACCAGGGGACTCGAACACTGGCCAACAAGGTGGCAGTTGCATGCTGTATCCACTACGCTATACTTCAAAGCCATAAAGAGAGGTAGGAATTCTGGGGTATTTAACCAACCAGAATTCCAATCCTCTCCCAGGCGATGAGATAGTGTGGGACCTCGGATGCTCTTTCATCGGTTCCTGTTATATGGGAAAACTCAGTGCCAAATGCTTAATGCACAGACTACCCTATTCCAGTAGCTGAAGTTTATAACTTTTTAGACACTCAACCCACCAGGGGACTCGAACACTGGCCAACAAGGTGGCAGTTGCATGCTGTATCCACTACGCTATACTTCAAAGCCATAAAGAGAGGTAGGAATTCTGGGGTATTTAACCAACCAGAATTCCAATCCTCTCCCAGGCGATGAGATAGTGTGGGACCTCGGATGCTCTTTCATCGGTTCCTGTTATATGGGAAAACTCAGTGCCAAATGCTTAATGCACAGACTACCCTATTCCAGTAGCTGAAGTTTATAACTTTTTAGACACTCAACCCACCAGGGGACTCGAACACTGGCCAACAAGGTGGCAGTTGCATGCTGTATCCACTACGCTATACTTCAAAGCCATAAAGAGAGGTAGGAATTCTGGGGTATTTAACCAACCAGAATTCCAATCCTCTCCCAGGCGATGAGATAGTGTGGGACCTCGGATGCTCTTTCATCGGTTCCTGTTATATGGGAAAACTCAGTGCCACATGCTTAATGCACAGACTACCCTATTCCAGTAGCTGAAGTTTATAACTTTTTAGACACTCAACCCACCAGGGGACTCGAACACTGGCCAACAAGGTGGCAGTTGCATGCTGTATCCACTACGCTATACTTCAAAGCCATAAAGAGAGGTAGGAATTCTGGGGTATTTAACTAACCAGAATTCCAATCCTCTCCCAGGCGATGAGATAGTGTGGGACCTCGGATGCTCTTTCATCGGTTCCTGTTATATGGGAAAACTCAGTGCCAAATGCTTAATGCACAGACTACCCTATTCCAGTAGCTGAAGTTTATAACTTTTTAGACACTCAACCCACCAGGGGACTCGAACACTGGCCAACAAGGTGGCAGTTGCATGCTGTATCCACTACGCTATACTTCAAAGCCATAAAGAGAGGGAGGAATTCTGGGGTATTTAACCAACCAGAATTCCAATCCTCTCCCAGGCGATGAGATAGTGTGGGACCTCGGATGCTCTTTCATCGGTTCCTGTTATATGGGAAAACTCAGTGCCAAATGCTTAATGCACAGACTACCCTATTCCAGTAGCTGAAGTTTATAACTTTTTAGACACTCAACCCACCAGGGGACTCGAACACTGGCCAACAAGGTGGCAGTTGCATGCTGTATCCACTACGCTATACTTCAAAGCCATAAAGAGAGGTAGGAATTCTGGGGTATTTAACCAACCAGAATTCCAATCCTCTCCCAGGCGATGAGATAGTGTGGGACCTCGGGATTGGAATTCTGGTTGGTTAAATACCCCAGAATTCCTACCTCTCTTTATGGCTTTGAAGTATAGCGTAGTGGATACAGCATGCAACTGCCACCTTGTTGGCCAGTGTTCGAGTCCCCTGGTGGGTTGAGTGTCTAAAAAGTTATAAACTTCAGCTACTGGAATAGGGTAGTCTGTGCATTAAGCATTTGGCACTGAGTTTTCCCATATAACAGGAACCGATGAAAGAGCATCCGAGGTCCCACACTATCTCATCGCCTGGGAGAGGATTGGAATTCTGGTTGGTTAAATACCCCAGAATTCCTACCTCTCTTTATGGCTTTGAAGTATAGCGTAGTGGATACAGCATGCAACTGCCACCTTGTTGGCCAGTGTTCGAGTCCCCTGGTGGGTTGAGTGTCTAAAAAGTTATAAACTTCAGCTACTGGAATAGGGTAGTCTGTGCATTAAGCATTTGGCACTGAGTTTTCCCATATAACAGGAACCGATGAAAGAGCATCCGAGGTCCCACACTATCTCATCGCCTGGGAGAGGATTGGAATTCTGGTTGGTTAAATACCCCAGAATTCCTACCTCTCTTTATGGCTTTGAAGTATAGCGTAGTGGATACAGCATGCAACTGCCACCTTGTTGGCCAGTGTTCGAGTCCCCTGGTGGGTTGAGTGTCTAAAAAGTTATAAACTTCAGCTACTGGAATAGGGTAGTCTGTGCATTAAGCATTTGGCACTGAGTTTTCCCATATAACAGGAACCGATGAAAGAGCATCCGAGGTCCCACACTATCTCATCGCCTGGGAGAGGATTGGAATTCTGGTTGGTTAAATACCCCAGAATTCCTACCTCTCTTTATGGCTTTGAAGTATAGCGTAGTGGATACAGCATGCAACTGCCACCTTGTTGGCCAGTGTTCGAGTCCCCTGGTGGGTTGAGTGTCTAAAAAGTTATAAACTTCAGCTACTGGAATAGGGTAGTCTGTGCATTAAGCATTTGGCACTGAGTTTTCCCATATAACAGGAACCGATGAAAGAGCATCCGAGGTCCCACACTATCTCATCGCCTGGGAGAGGATTGGAATTCTGGTTGGTTAAATACCCCAGAATTCCTACCTCTCTTTATGGCTTTGAAGTATAGCGTAGTGGATACAGCATGCAACTGCCACCTTGTTGGCCAGTGTTCGAGTCCCCTGGTGGGTTGAGTGTCTAAAAAGTTATAAACTTCAGCTACTGGAATAGGGTAGTCTGTGCATATATATATATATATATATATATATATATATATATATATATATATATATATATATATATATATATATATATATATATATATATATGTCGTACCTAGTAGCCAGAACGCATTTTTATGTCCACTATGCAAGGCCCGATTTGCCTAATAAGCCAAGTTTTCCAGAATTAATTGTTTTTCGACAACCTAACCTACCTAACCTAACCTAATCTAACTTTTTCGGCTACCTCACCTAACCTAACCTCTAAAGATAGGTTAGGTTAGGTTAGGTAGGGTTGGTTAGGTTTGGTCATATATCTACGTTAATTTTAACTCCAATAAAAAAAAATTGACCTCATACATAATGAAATGGGTAGCTTTATCATTTCATAAGAAAAAAAATAGAGAAAATAAATTAATTCAGGAAAACTTGGCTTAGTAGGCAAATCTGGCCTTGCATAGTAGGCTGACAAGTGCGTTCTGGCTACTAGGTACGACATATATATATATATATATATATATATATATATATATATATATATATATATATATATATATATATATATTTTTATATATATATATATATATATATATATATATATATATATATATATATATATATATTATATATATATATATATATATATATATATATATATATATATATATATATATATATATATAGGTAGGTTAGGTTGACAAAGGCTTTAACAAGCCGAAACGTTCACCTCATTTCATATTTCTCTGTGGATTTTCCGCATAAAATGATCAGTGTTTTGTGATCGTCAATTGCATATATATATATATATATATATATATATATATATATATATATATATATATATATATATATATATATATATATATATATATATATATATATATATATATATATATATATATATATATATATATATATATATATATATATATATATATATATATATATATATATATATATATTATTAAATATGACCGAAAAAGTAAGATTAATAATTCTAACACGAATTTTCTCAATCTTTCGTTTATTACGCTTCACTGTTGGAGGTAAATCAAAAATCAATTCTCCAAAATTCATTTTTATTTCTAGTCTGATGCGACACGGGCGCGTTTCGTAAAACTTATTACATTTTCAAAGACTTTAGTTCACAAGTACACAACTGAATAGAACTTACGTATCTCCGATTTTATATCTACATTTGAGTGAGGTGGAAGGGGTGATGTGGCATTAACACAAGACAGAACAAAATGTGGTATTAATAGGGTATTAATTTCATCAACACAAGACAGAACACGAAACAATGGATATTGAATAGAAGGGTTTGTAGAAAGCCTATTGGTCCATATTTCTTGATGCTTCTATATTGGAGCGGAGTCTTGAGGTGGGTAGAATATAGTTGTGCAATAATTGGCTGTTGATTGCTGGTGTTGACTTCTTGATGTGTAGTGCCTCGCAAACGTCAAGCCGCCTGCTATCGCTGTATCTATCGATGATTTCTGTGTTGTTTAGTAGGATTTCTCTGGCGATGGTTTGGTTGTGGGAAGAGATTATATGTTCCTTAATGGAGCCCTGTTGCTTATGCATCGTTAAACGCCTAGAAAGAGATGTTGTTGTCTTGCCTATATACTGGGTTTTTTGGAGCTTACAGTCCCCAAGTGGGCATTTGAAAGCATAGACGACGTTAGTCTCTTTTAAAGCATTCTGTTTTGTGTCTGGAGAGTTTCTCATGAGTAGGCTGGCCGTTTTTCTGGTTTTATAGTAAATCGTCAGTTGTATCCTCTGATTTTTGTCTGTAGGGATAACGTTTCTATTAACAATATCTTTCAGGACCCTTTCCTCCGTTTTATGAGCTGTGGAAAAGAAGTTCCTGTAAAATAGTCTAATAGGGGGTATAGGTGTTGTGTTAGTTGTCTCTTCAGAGGTTGCATGGCTTTTCACTTTCCTTCTTATGATGTCTTCGACGAAACCATTGGAGAAGCCGTTATTGACTAGGACCTGCCTTACCCTACAGAGTTCTTCGTCGACTTCGTTTCGTCGAAGATAACATAAGAAGGAAAGTGAAAAGCCATGCAACCTCTGAAGAGACAACTAACACAACACCTATACCCCCTATTAAACTATTTTACAGGAACTTCTTTTCCACAGCTCATAAAACGGAGGAAAGGGTCCTGAAAGATATTGTTAATAGAAACGTTATCCCTACAGACAAAAATCAGAGGA
Source organism: Procambarus clarkii (assembly GCF_040958095.1). Taxonomy (NCBI): domain Eukaryota; kingdom Metazoa; phylum Arthropoda; class Malacostraca; order Decapoda; family Cambaridae; genus Procambarus; species Procambarus clarkii. The sequence goes on from NC_091172.1 coordinate 6,580,042, forward strand.
TACAACTGACGATATTAGTGTTCTCACTGAACACTAATATTATCTTCTCCTACCACCCCCATTCTTTTGTATGTACACATATATATTTAGTTTATTTGAACTTTGTTACAAAAAAGGAGTTACATATGGGTTACAAAGATGCTTATCATAGGTTGTCGAGTTCCTCCAGCTCCTCAGATGGCGGGCAGGAACCCTGGATGCAGTGCGCATTTCCCCTCTGTATCGCCACACTGAGGCGCTGGAAAAGAAAGCTTGCAGCTCTTGGGTCCCTTGTTGTTTCAATGAGCCTAGACCCCAGTTCCTTCAAAAAACTGGTAGCACTTTTACCCCAGGCGCCGAGTGTCTCAGAAGCAATGGGGACAAAATTGTAGTGGTGATCCAGTTCTCTATACTTACGGGATTTGGCTGCTTCCCTGTGGGTGGCAGCGCCACCTGGTTGTGCAACACTGAGGTTAATGTAGGTGTTAGCCAGGGTTGATACGCACGTGTAGTCCCATACCAACTGCTTGCCATTCTTCCAGGGGTTCACTGTGATTCCATCCGGGCGACCAATAAGAGCATCAGAGTTACGGGGCGTTAGGTAACGGGGCTCTCTTTCAGCTGGGCATCCAGTTGTGGTGAGGCTCCTCTTGATGATGTCGTTAACTTCACTGTGCCTCGAGTGCCATCCCCCTGTGCTTTGGCAGAGTAGGCCATGGTGGCCGTACCTGTCAGCCACCACCTCGCCGCAAATACACCTATATCTGTTGTGGATTGGGGCAGCAAGGCGGAGGGCCACAGCAATTCGGAGGGCGTGTGGTGTGAGACGCGTGCCAGTTGCCGACATTGGGGTTGCTAACAGGAAATCCCCTGCATGTGGTGCTGCTACTGCTGTGAGGCGAGCAATGTCGTGTTGTGTTGTTGCAGCACCCAAGCACTCTGCAGCAACTTGGTCTACAATGGGGCCATCCCAGCTGGATTGCTTGTGGGCTTTTGGGGATGGTGGTTGAGGTGATTGGCTTGCACGAGAGGCCCACTCTGTGGCACAGCGTGTAAAATTGGGATCATGTACACCTGCCAGCTGATGTAAGTGGGCAGGTAGAATTTCCTTCACAAGGTCGTCGGATGCTGATAAGGAGGACAGGAAGGCTGGAACAGCGATTTGCGTTGCTGTTCGAACTCCGAGGCCCCCAAGTCTTACGGGAAGAGAGGCTTGTTTCCACTGTAGGTCATCGAGAGAGAGGTTAAGGGCTTTTTCTAGCATTGATTTCAGTAACCGGTCATACTCACTTAGTTTTTGGCTACTGTAAGATGGTGAACACCTCAGAAAGTAGGTTAACCTGGGGAGGGACAGACATCTGGTGATGAGGTAGAGTGCATCATGAGCATCAATATCCCCAATCCTCCCATCCATCCTCTTAAGGTCGGCGATTTTCTTATCAAGGACCTCATCGATGGCTTTCAACCCCAGGGGAGCTCCTAGGAGTGTGCTGTCTTCAGGTTTAGTTTTATGGATATTTGGCAGAAGACCCTCTATTCTCTCTACGATGCCCTGGTTGGAACATATTATTACACATTTAGAAGGGTTCAGGGTGAGGCCTAAAACTGCACCTTGCTCCTGGATTTTTCTGATGTCCTCCAGGAGGGAGTCTTGGGAACCAGCTAGGGTACCATCATCCAAGAACCAGATGTTAAGCTCGCTGGACAGGACCTCTGTGACTTGTTTGATGACTAAGCAGAAAAGGAGAGGAGCAAGGGGGTCACCCTGTTGGACGCCTTCTCGCGAGTCAATTTCATGTTCGCCAAAAAGTAGCTTAAGATCCATACTGTAGTATGAATGTACAAAAGGGTAGAGGGAAGGGAAATGACTATGAACCGCACGGAGTTCAGCATCCCTCCGCACGAAATTGAAGGCATTTTTGAAATCTAGCTTGATAAGGGCCTTTTCGTCTGTGATGTTGGCGATGAAGGCTCGAGCTGCATTGGCTGCCGCCGGTTATATATATATATATATATATATATATATATATATATATATATATATATATATATATATATGCGAACAAGCCTGAATGGTCCCCAGGACTATATGCGAATGAAAACTCACACCCCAGAAGTGACTCGAACCCATACTCCCAGGAGCAACGCAACTGGTAACTACAGGGCGCCTTAATCCACTTGACCAGCACGGCCGTCAAAAGGAAGTGATAGCCGAGGCTATTTGAGCCACTTCCCCGACGGCAACTCGGATGGTAATCTTGGGCATAGCATTTCACCAAATCACCTCATTCTTTGGGGCACACGTGAGGAACACACATGCGAACAAGCCTGAATGGTCCCCAGGACTATATGCGAATGAAAACTCACACCCCAGAAGTGACTCGAACCCATACTCCCAGGAGCAACGCAACTGGTAACTACAGGGCGCCTTAATCCACTTGACCAGCACGGCCGTCAAAAGGAAGTGATAGCCGAGGCTATTTGAGCCACTTCCCCGACGGCAACTCGGATGGTAATCTTGGGCATAGCATTTCACCAAATCACCTCATTCTTTGGGGCACACGTGAGGAACACACATGCGAACAAGCCTGAATGGTCCCCAGGACTATATGCGAATGAAAACTCACACCCCAGAAGTGACTCGAACCCATACTCCCAGGAGCAACGCAACTGGTAACTACAGGGCGCCTTAATCCACTTGACCAGCACGGCCGTCAAAAGGAAGTGATAGCCGAGGCTATTTGAGCCACTTCCCCGACGGCAACTCGGATGGTAATCTTGGGCATAGCATTTCACCAAATCACCTCATTCTTTGGGGCACACGTGAGGAACACACATGCGAACAAGCCTGAATGGTCCCCAGGACTATATGCGAATGAAAACTCACACCCCAGAAGTGACTCGAACCCATACTCCCAGGAGCAACGCAACTGGTAACTACAGGGCGCCTTAATCCACTTGACCAGCACGGCCGTCAAAAGGAAGTGATAGCCGAGGCTATTTGAGCCACTTCCCCGACGGCAACTCGGATGGTAATCTTGGGCATAGCATTTCACCAAATCACCTCATTCTTTGGGGCACACGTGAGGAACACACATGCGAACAAGCCTGAATGGTCCCCAGGACTATATGCGAATGAAAACTCACACCCCAGAAGTTACCAGTTGCGTTGCTCCTGGGAGTATGGGTTCGAGTCACTTCTGGGGTGTGAGTTTTCATTCGCATATAGTCCTGGGGACCATTCAGGCTTGTTCGCATGTGTGTTCCTCACGTGTGCCCCAAAGAACAGCTTCCTCAGGACTCTCGTAAACAGATTTCTTTTTCTTTTTAAATCGTAGACAAGATTCCCGGGTGTGAGAGCCTCAGAACTGAGTGAGCAACCAAGTCTGGCGCACGCAGCATAAGCTAACAGCTTTGCTGTTCAGCTTCTGATCACAGCATTGCCTATAAATGTAAATATATATATATATATATATATATATATATATATATATATATATATATATATATATATATATATATATATATATATATATATATATATATATATATATATATATATATATATATAAGTAGTAGGGTGTAAGCGCCACAGGTCCCCATTTTTTTTTTTGCCAGAGGACCCCTGTGGGGTGTAAGCGCCACAGGTCCCCATTTTTTTTTTGCCAGAGGACCCCTGTGGGGTGTAAGCGCCACAGGTCCCCATTTTTTTTTTCAGGTCAAATATCCCCTTTGCGCCCCAAGGGTTTCAGGTAAATTTAGAAAATCCCCTGTGGGCCCCAAGGGTTTCAGGTAAATTTTGTCAGTCACAGATTTTAGAAGTAAGGATTTCTTATGAGAAAAATAATTTCCGAGACATAGAAGTTTGTTAAGGCCTTATGGGACAAATTCAAATAACGTATGTAGCTCTTTAGGGCTTCCAGGAGAACTCTACGGACATATTTTACATGTTTTCAACTTACAAAATCGTCTACGTAAGCCTTAGTTATTCATATAAATTTAGAAAATCACCTGTGTAAGTCATTGTTTTCAGGGTTTCGTACATCACACCCCCCTCCCTCCCCCCTTACCTCGCAATCTGTCGCATCACCTGTATTTACTTTAGACGTCAGTCAGCCAGCCAGCCAGTCGGCTCTTAATCTTATCTTATCTTCATAATATCTGGACCGTCCCTCCTCTCTCTCTCTCTCCTTTCATTCAGTTCAACTATTTTCCAACATCGTATGTTTGCTCCTTTTCATTAAGCAAGTCAGTATGTTTGCTCCTTTTCATTAAGCAAGTCAGTTTTACACAAATAAATCATGTTAGTAAGCAAGTTCTAGCTCACGTTCCCCACCTTAGTCCCCTGTCGTATAAAGAATACTATCATTCCAATCCCTCTAAAATTTAAAAATAATCATATTTCAAATGTAGTTCAATACAGTAATTTAGTTACCAAGCTCCAGCTCTTGTCCTCCGCCTTAGCTCTCTCTCGTATCTTCGTTAGTATCAGTCCAATTTCCCTGAAATTTCTACCCTCTGTATTTCAGACATAGTTTAGTAAATGCAAACAATTATCAAACTCTAGCTCTTGTCCCCAGCTTAGTTCATTTGTACAAAATCATTAGTAACAGTCCAAATTCCCTGAGATTTTTAGCCTCTGTATTTCAGACACCGTAAATAAGATCAAAACAGTTACCAAGCTCCAGCTCTTGTCCTCCGCCTTAGCTCTCTCTCGTATCTTCGTTAGTAACAGATCAATTCCCCTGAAATTTCTACCCTCTGCATTTCAGACACCGTAAATAAGATCAAAATAGTTATCGAGCTCCAGCTCTCGTCCCCGCCTTAATTCTCTTTCGTATCTTTGTAAATAACCCATCAATTTCCCTAAAATTAAAAGCAGACATACTTCAAAGTTAGTAAATAAGATCAAGTCAGTTACTGAGCTCCAGCTCTCGTCCCCGCCTTAGTTCTCTTTCATATCTTTGTAAATAAACCATCAATTTCCCTGAAATTTTTACCCTCTGTATTTCAGACATAGTAAATATGAAGTAAACAATTATAAAACTCTAGCTCTTATCCTCTGTCCAAGCTCACTTTTGTAAAATCATTACTCTCAGTCCAAATCACCCAACTACATTTTCAGACATAGTAAATAAAAACCAGTTCAGTTATCAAGTTTCAACTCTTGTGCCCCAGCCTAGTTCATTTGTACAAGTTCTTTATTTTCCAACTAAATCACCCTGAGATTTAAGATCACCGTATTTCTAACGTAGTAAAATTAATCGGGGCATTAACCAAGCTCCATTCCCTCTGCCTTAGATCATCAGACATAAATATTTTCGATCAAGTCCGTCTCCAGCTTAACTCTTACCCTTTCCCTCCCTTACCTTCTCATCCCCAACTTATCCAAACCTTCAATAATCGTACTGTATTTGCATATTTTCTCTATATTCACTGTGTTCTTCGTATTCTCATCCGTGTTCACTCCATGTTCTTCAAATGTTCACAGTCCCATTCAGTTCATATTTTCACAAGTATCTCCATTTTTTATGTAATCTTTCTCTTAGTCTCATTATGTTCTCTACAAATTCTAGTCATATTTTCTATGTTTTCATATTCATCACATGTTCTCTTTACAACTTTTATACTCAATATTCATGCTAACTTCCATATTTTGTGTTCTTTGTCAATATTCATGTTCTCAATGTTCTTAGCTTGTTCTTCACATGTTCAGTGTTCATTCTTTGTATTCCCTATGTTCCTTATCATGTCTTCATATTCTCTATAAGTTCATATTCCCTGCATGTTCACTCTATTCATCAACTGTTTCTTACATGTTTTCTGTGTTCACCGTATGTTCACTGTGTTCATTCCCTTACTTAACCTCAATTTTTTATGTTCTTTGTTTCTTCCATTCACTAACTAGTTCTTTGTCAAATAATATTATACTGCATTACAGTTCCCTCAACAATTTTAGTCACCCAGTTTTTATTTGCAAAACTATGTCAAAGTAATTCTCATAGTCAACTTAATAGTTCTACCAGCCATGTTCTTAAACAAATCTACACTTTATTCAGTTCCAAATTTACAAAGACAAACCTTTCTTGTAACTTCTTAACTAAAAATCTTTCGCCAATCAACTGAAACATAGTCACTTTCCTCATTTCTCAACTAACTTATTATCCAATCAACCAAAAATTGTCAAAGGAATCTTTCCAACACTGTTCATAACTAAACTTATTATCCAGTCAACTAAAAATAGTCAGAAATAGCCTCGTTCAACACTGTTCTTAACTAAAACAACCTTTCTCTTAGCTAAAAATTGTCAAAGGAAACTTTTTTCAGCACTTTCTTAACAGGCACTATGTTTCATCAAGAAAAAATTGTCAAAGGAAACTTTCCAAAACTGTTCATAACTAGCTTTTATCCATCGTCAATCAACTAAAATAATAACTTTCATCATTTCTTAACTAAACTTATTCCCCCAGTCATCAGAAATTAACCGTGTTCATCATGTTTCATTGTCATTTCATAACTAAAATTATCTGCCAATCATCAGAAAAAGTCACTTTCATCATTTCTTAACTAAACTTATTCCCCAGTCATCAGAAAATAACCGTGTTCTTCATGTTTCATTGTCATTTCTTATCTAAAATTATCCGCCAATCATCAGAAAAAGTCATGTTCATCATGTTTTGGCTTTTGCTCAACTAAAAGTATTCATCGGTCAACTAAAAATAGTTACTTCATCATGTTTCCTTGTCATTTCTTAACTGAAATATCACTTCTCTCATCTGAAAATAGTCAGGATTAATCTCATTCAACGCCGTTCTTAACTAAAGTAACCTTTTGCTTAGCTAAAAATTGTCAAAGGAATCTTTCAGCACTGTTCATAACTAACTTTATCCATCAATCAACAGAAAAAGTCATATTCATCATTTCGTAACAGCCATTATGTTTTCGTCAAGTAAGAAAATATAGTCAAAGATATCTATCATCGTCGTTCTTAACTTCCATTTATACTTTGTGGAGCACTAAAAATAGTCAAATGTAACTTTTTCAACACTTTCGTAACTAAAATTTTATGTCGCTAAGTAAGAAAAAATAGTCAAATGTAACTTTTTCAGCACTTTCGTAAAAATTATATGTCGTTAAGTAAGAAAAATAGTCAAAGGTGCTCTCCGTTACACCAAAGTTACTCTTCGAGAAATCAAAGACGCTCTTCAATACATCAAGGACTTACTCAAAGACACCAAAGTCACACTCTAAGACATCCTTCGAGACATCAAAGACTTCCTTAAGACTTCAATGGGACTCTTCCATTCATCAAAGACATTCTCTAAGCCCTCAAAGTTATTCTCCGCACAATCAAAAGTTATTCCGAGACAACAAAAGTTATTCTCAGAACAATCAAAAGTTATTCCAAGACAACAAAAAGTCATTCTCAGAGCTATCAAAATTATTCTCGGAGTCATCAAAAGGTATTCTCTAACTCACTTTGGTCATTAAAGTTAATTTCTATGTTATAAAAGTTTGTCTCAGAGACATCTAAAGTTAATCTTAGAGTTATCAAATGTAATCTCTAACTCTCTTTTGTTCATCAAAGTTGATCTCAGAGTTAGCAAAGGTAATCTCTAACTCACTCTCGTTCATCAAAGTTGTTTCAAAGACATCAAAGTCATTCAAAGAGCTAACAAAAGTTATTCTCAGAGTCACCTTCGTTCTTCAGAGAAACTTTCCAAAACATCTTTATTCATCAAAGTTATTCTCAGAGGCATAAAAGTCATTCTCAGAGCTATCAAACTTGTTCTCAAAGTCATCAAACTTATTCACAGAGTCATCAAAGTTAATCTAAGACATCATTTTTCATCAAAGATATTCTCTCTAAACCATCAATGTTCTTCTCTAAGACATAAAAGTTATTCTCAGAGTCAGCTTCGTTTTTCAGAGAAACTTTCAAAACATCTTTGTTCATCAAACTTGTTTTCAAAGTCATCAAAAGTTAATCTAAGACATCTTCTTTCATCAAAGTTATTTTCAGAGACATCTAAAGTTATTCTCAGAGCTATCCAACTTGTTCTCAGAGTCATCAAATGTTATTCTCGAAGTCATCAAAGTTATTTTCAGAGACATCTAAAGTTAATTTCTATGTTATAAAGTTATTCTCAGAGACATCTAAAGTCAATCTTGGTCATCAAAGTTGTTCTCTAAACATCAATGTTGTTCTCCAAGACATCAAAGATGTTCTCAAAATCATAAAAGTTATTCCCAGAGCTATCAAAGTTATTCTCAAAGTCATCAAAGTTATTCAAAGAGCTAACAAAAGTTATTCTCTAAGTAACCTTTCGTTCATCAGAGAAGCTTTCTAAGACATCTTCGTTCTCCCAAAGTTGTTCTCTAAGACACCTTCATTCATCAAAGAAACTCTCCTTCTTCCATCATGTTATTCTTTAAGACATCTTCAGTCATACAATTTTCTCTCCAAAATGTAACTAGTTCAGCTTTTCATACCAAACCTGCATTTCTGTTAAAACATATTTTCTTAGTTGCTTTACCCTAAAACTGTTCTCTGAACTACACTGTTCAAACCTACGTAACCTATCCTCTCCACCCAATGTTACTTAGTTAACGTAACGTTCCTAAACCTAGCTTTACCTATCCTAACATACCTTACCTTACCTTCCCTATCTTACCTAACTTTACCTATCCTAACATAACTTACCTTACCTTCCCTATCTTACCTAACTTTACCTATCCTAACTTAACTTAACTTACCTAACTTATTCTGCTTAACATAACTTACCTTACCTTCCCTATCTTACCTAACTTTACCTATCCTATCCTAACCTAACTTGTCTTACCTAACTTAATCTTACTTTCCCAAACTGATGTATCCTAACTTATCTAGTCCAACCAGACATGATCTAACTTAAGTATTCCTTCTTGTCTTTGTGTTTCGTCAATCATTGTCTCATATTCATTTACTCATTTCATTAGTTAATTTCTCAAATGGTCACTTATGCATTTCAAGTGCTATTTGTTAGAGATTGGATATTTAAGCATTTCAAAGAATTATAATTTCTCAAATGGACGTTTTTGCATTTCAAGTGCTATTTGTTAGAGATTGAATATTTAAGCATTTCAAAGAATTTTTGTTATATATGGGCATTTACTCATTTCAAGGGATAATTTCTCAAATGGACGTTTTTGCATTTCAAGTGTTATTTGTTTAAGATTGGGTGTTTAACCATTTCAAAGGTTTTTCATATATATGGGAACTTACTCGTTTCAAGGGCTAATTTCTCAAATGGTCATTTTTGCAGATCAAGGGTTATTTGTTAAAGTTCATCAAGTTGCCCATAAGTTGTATTAGTAGGTTCTATCTTATGTTCTTATTTCCCAACCCCTTAACCTAACCTCTTGTAATCTTAGTGTATTTAGTAGGTTCTATCATATGTTCTTATTCCCCAACCCTTTAACCTAACCTTGCAGATGTAGTTTGTTGAATATATTATCCTTTTCCTAACCTTTCAGATGTAGTTTGTTGAATATATTATCCTTTTCCTAACCTTTCAGATGTAGTTTTGTTTCTCCTTTGTATATTTTTACCCAAACCTTCTTTCCTTCTTTTACTTTGATTCTCCTACTCCTTCTAACCCTCCTTTTCTATCTCTCTCCCTTATTCTCTCTTCCTCCCCCTCTCTCTCCCTCATTTGCTCAAATGCTCTCTTCTTTCTCAAATTCAAGTCTTATTGCTCCCATTCTCACACCCTCACTCTCATTCACTTAGTTTTCTTTTTTCTCAAATTCAAGTCTTAGTTCCCCCATGCCCACACTCTCTCTCTCATTCTCTCTTCTTTGGTCCCATTTTCTTCCGCCCCCTCTCTCTTACTCCTTGCTCTTCTTTCATGCTCTCACTCCCTTAAGCTCTTGTTTCTCAATTTCAAGTCTTAGTAGATCTGATTCTTTACTATTGTAATTCTATTATTACTAAGATAAAGAATGAACTTATATGTGAAAACAAAGTAAAGAAGGAAAGATGGTTTGGGTAAAAATATACAAAAAGGAGAAACAAAACTACATCTGAAAGGTTAGGAAAAGGATAATATATTCAACAAACTACATCTGAAAGGATAGGTTAAAGGGTTGGGGAATAAGAACATAAGATAGAACCTACTAAATACACTAAGATTACAAGAGGTTAGGTTAAGGGGTTGGGAAATAAGAACATAAGATAGAACCTACTAATACAACTTATGGGCAACTTGATGAACTTTAACAAATAACCCTTGATCTGCAAAAATGACCATTTGAGAAATTAGCCCTTGAAACGAGTAAGTTCCCATATATATGAAAAACCTTTGAAATGGTTAAACACCCAATCTTAAACAAATAACACTTGAAATGCAAAAACGTCCATTTGAGAAATTATCCCTTGAAATGAGTAAATGCCCATATATAACAAAGATTCTTTGAAATGCTTAAATATTCAATCTCTAACAAATAGCACTTGAAATGCAAAAACGTCCATTTGAGAAATTATAATTCTTTGAAATGCTTAAATATCCAATCTCTAACAAATAGCACTTGAAATGCATAAGTGACCATTTGAGAAATTAACTAATGAAATGAGTAAATGAATATGAGACAATGATTGACGAAACACAAAGACAAGAAGGAATACTTAAGTTAGATCATGTCTGGTTGGACTAGATAAGTTAGGATACATCAGTTTGGGAAAGTAAGATTAAGTTAGGTAAGACAAGTTAGGTTAGGATAGGATAGGTAAAGTTAGGTAAGATAGGGAAGGTAAGGTAAGTTATGTTAAGCAGAATAAGTTAGGTAAGTTAAGTTAAGTTAGGATAGGTAAAGTTAGGTAAGATAGGGAAGGTAAGGTAAGTTATGTTAGGATAGGTAAAGTTAGGTAAGATAGGGAAGGTAAGGTAAGGTATGTTAGGATAGGTAAAGCTAGGTTTAGGAACGTTACGTTAACTAAGTAACATTGGGTGGAGAGGATAGGTTACGTAGGTTTGAACAGTGTAGTTCAGAGAACAGTTTTAGGGTAAAGCAACTAAGAAAATATGTTTTAACAGAAATGCAGGTTTGGTATGAAAAGCTGAACTAGTTACATTTTGGAGAGAAAATTGTATGACTGAAGATGTCTTAAAGAATAACATGATGGAAGAAGGAGAGTTTCTTTGATGAATGAAGGTGTCTTAGAGAACAACTTTGGGAGAACGAAGATGTCTTAGAAAGCTTCTCTGATGAACGAAAGGTTACTTAGAGAATAACTTTTGTTAGCTCTTTGAATAACTTTGATGACTTTGAGAATAACTTTGATAGCTCTGGGAATAACTTTTATGATTTTGAGAACATCTTTGATGTCTTGGAGAACAACATTGATGTTTAGAGAACAACTTTGATGACCAAGATTGACTTTAGATGTCTCTGAGAATAACTTTATAACATAGAAATTAACTTTAGATGTCTCTGAAAATAACTTTGATGACTTCGAGAATAACATTTGATGACTCTGAGAACAAGTTGGATAGCTCTGAGAATAACTTTAGATGTCTCTGAAAATAACTTTGATGAAAGAAGATGTCTTAGATTAACTTTTGATGACTTTGAAAACAAGTTTGATGAACAAAGATGTTTTGAAAGTTTCTCTGAAAAACGAAGCTGACTCTGAGAATAACTTTTATGTCTTAGAGAAGAACATTGATGGTTTAGAGAGAATATCTTTGATGAAAAATGATGTCTTAGATTAACTTTGATGACTCTGTGAATAAGTTTGATGACTTTGAGAACAAGTTTGATAGCTCTGAGAATGACTTTTATGCCTCTGAGAATAACTTTGATGAATAAAGATGTTTTGGAAAGTTTCTCTGAAGAACGAAGGTGACTCTGAGAATAACTTTTGTTAGCTCTTTGAATAACTTTGATGTCTTTGAAACAACTTTGATGAACGAGAGTGAGTTAGAGATTACCTTTGCTAACTCTGAGATCAACTTTGATGAACAAAAGAGAGTTAGAGATTACATTTGATAACTCTAAGATTAACTTTAGATGTCTCTGAGACAAACTTTTATAACATAGAAATTAACTTTAATGACCAAAGTGAGTTAGAGAATACCTTTTGATGACTCCGAGAATAATTTTGATAGCTCTGAGAATGACTTTTTGTTGTCTTGGAATAACTTTTGATTGTTCTGAGAATAACTTTTGTTGTCTCGGAATAACTTTTGATTGTGCGGAGAATAACTTTGAGGGCTTAGAGAATGTCTTTGATGAATGGAAGAGTCCCATTGAAGTCTTAAGGAAGTCTTTGATGTCTCGAAGGATGTCTTAGAGTGTGACTTTGGTGTCTTTGAGTAAGTCCTTGATGTATTGAAGAGCGTCTTTGATTTCTCGAAGAGTAACTTTGGTGTAACGGAGAGCACCTTTGACTATTTTTCTTACTTAACGACATATAATTTTTACGAAAGTGCTGAAAAAGTTACATTTGACTATTTTTTCTTACTTAGCGACATAAAATTTTAGTTACGAAAGTGTTGAAAAAGTTACATTTGACTATTTTTAGTGCTCCACAAAGTATAAATGGAAGTTAAGAACGACGATGATAGATATCTTTGACTATATTTTCTTACTTGACGAAAACATAATGGCTGTTACGAAATGATGAATATGACTTTTTCTGTTGATTGATGGATAAAGTTAGTTATGAACAGTGCTGAAAGATTCCTTTGACAATTTTTAGCTAAGCAAAAGGTTACTTTAGTTAAGAACGGCGTTGAATGAGATTAATCCTGACTATTTTCAGATGAGAGAAGTGATATTTCAGTTAAGAAATGACAAGGAAACATGATGAAGTAACTATTTTTAGTTGACCGATGAATACTTTTAGTTGAGCAAAAGCCAAAACATGATGAACATGACTTTTTCTGATGATTGGCGGATAATTTTAGATAAGAAATGACAATGAAACATGAAGAACACGGTTATTTTCTGATGACTGGGGAATAAGTTTAGTTAAGAAATGATGAAAGTGACTTTTTCTGATGATTGGCAGATAATTTTAGTTATGAAATGACAATGAAACATGATGAACACGGTTAATTTCTGATGACTGGGGGAATAAGTTTAGTTAAGAAATGATGAAAGTTATTATTTTAGTTGATTGACGATGGATAAAAGCTAGTTATGAACAGTTTTGGAAAGTTTCCTTTGACAATTTTTTCTTGATGAAACATAGTGCCTGTTAAGAAAGTGCTGAAAAAAGTTTCCTTTGACAATTTTTAGCTAAGAGAAAGGTTGTTTTAGTTAAGAACAGTGTTGAACGAGGCTATTTCTGACTATTTTTAGTTGACTGGATAATAAGTTTAGTTATGAACAGTGTTGGAAAGATTCCTTTGACAATTTTTGGTTGATTGGATAATAAGTTAGTTGAGAAATGAGGAAAGTGACTATGTTTCAGTTGATTGGCGAAAGATTTTTAGTTAAGAAGTTACAAGAAAGGTTTGTCTTTGTAAATTTGGAACTGAATAAAGTGTAGATTTGTTTAAGAACATGGCTGGTAGAACTATTAAGTTGACTATGAGAATTACTTTGACATAGTTTTGCAAATAAAAACTGGGTGACTAAAATTGTTGAGGGAACTGTAATGCAGTATAATATTATTTGACAAAGAACTAGTTAGTGAATGGAAGAAACAAAGAACATAAAAAATTGAGGTTAAGTAAGGGAATGAACACAGTGAACATACGGTGAACACAGAAAACATGTAAGAAACAGTTGATGAATAGAGTGAACATGCAGGGAATATGAACTTATAGAGAATATGAAGACATGATAAGGAACATAGGGAATACAAAGAATGAACACTGAACATGTGAAGAACAAGCTAAGAACATTGAGAACATGAATATTGACAAAGAACACAAAATATGGAAGTTAGCATGAATATTGAGTATAAAAGTTGTAAAGAGAACATGTGATGAATATGAAAACATAGAAAATATGACTAGAATTTGTAGAGAACATAATGAGACTAAGAGAAAGATTACATAAAAAATGGAGATACTTGTGAAAATATGAACTGAATGGGACTGTGAACATTTGAAGAACATGGAGTGAACACGGATGAGAATACGAAGAACACAGTGAATATAGAGAAAATATGCAAATACAGTACGATTATTGAAGGTTTGGATAAGTTGGGGATGAGAAGGTAAGGGAGGGAAAGGGTAAGAGTTAAGCTGGAGACGGACTTGATCGAAAATATTTATGTCTGATGATCTAAGGCAGAGGGAATGGAGCTTGGTTAATGCCCCGATTAATTTTACTACGTTAGAAATACGGTGATCTTAAATCTCAGGGTGATTTAGTTGGAAAATAAAGAACTTGTACAAATGAACTAGGCTGGGGCACAAGAGTTGAAACTTGATAACTGAACTGGTTTTTATTTACTATGTCTGAAAATGTAGTTGGGTGATTTGGACTGAGAGTAATGATTTTACAAAAGTGAGCTTGGACAGAGGATAAGAGCTAGAGTTTTATAATTGTTTACTTCATATTTACTATGTCTGAAATACAGAGGGTAAAAATTTCAGGGAAATTGATGGTTTATTTACAAAGATATGAAAGAGAACTAAGGCGGGGACGAGAGCTGGAGCTCAGTAACTGACTTGATCTTATTTACTAACTTTGAAGTATGTCTGCTTTTAATTTTAGGGAAATTGATGGGTTATTTACAAAGATACGAAAGAGAATTAAGGCGGGGACGAGAGCTGGAGCTCGATAACTATTTTGATCTTATTTACGGTGTCTGAAATGCAGAGGGTAGAAATTTCAGGGGAATTGATCTGTTACTAACGAAGATACGAGAGAGAGCTAAGGCGGAGGACAAGAGCTGGAGCTTGGTAACTGTTTTGATCTTATTTACGGTGTCTGAAATACAGAGGCTAAAAATCTCAGGGAATTTGGACTGTTACTAATGATTTTGTACAAATGAACTAAGCTGGGGACAAGAGCTAGAGTTTGATAATTGTTTGCATTTACTAAACTATGTCTGAAATACAGAGGGTAGAAATTTCAGGGAAATTGGACTGATACTAACGAAGATACGAGAGAGAGCTAAGGCGGAGGACAAGAGCTGGAGCTTGGTAACTAAATTACTGTATTGAACTACATTTGAAATATGATTATTTTTAAATTTTAGAGGGATTGGAATGATAGTATTCTTTATACGACAGGGGACTAAGGTGGGGAACGTGAGCTAGAACTTGCTTACTAACATGATTTATTTGTGTAAAACTGACTTGCTTAATGAAAAGGAGCAAACATACGATGTTGGAAAATAGTTGAACTGAATGAAAGGAGAGAGAGAGAGAGGAGGGACGGTCCAGATATTATGAAGATAAGATAAGATTAAGAGCCGACTGGCTGGCTGGCTGACTGACGTCTAAAGTAAATACAGGTGATGCGACAGATTGCGAGGTAAGGGGGGAGGGAGGGGGGTGTGATGTACGAAACCCTGAAAACAATGACTTACACAGGTGATTTTCTAAATTTATATGAATAACTAAGGCTTACGTAGACGATTTTGTAAGTTGAAAACATGTAAAATATGTCCGTAGAGTTCTCCTGGAAGCCCTAAAGAGCTACATACGTTATTTGAATTTGTCCCATAAGGCCTTAACAAACTTCTATGTCTCGGAAATTATTTTTCTCATAAGAAATCCTTACTTCTAAAATCTGTGACTGACAAAATTTACCTGAAACCCTTGGGGCCCACAGGGGATTTTCTAAATTTACCTGAAACCCTTGGGGCGCAAAGGGGATATTTGACCTGAAAAAAAAAATGGGGACCTGTGGCGCTTACACCCCACAGGGGTCCTCTGGCAAAAAAAAAATGGGGACCTGTGGCGCTTACACCCCACAGGGGTCCTCTGGCAAAAAAAAAAATGGGGACCTGTGGCGCTTACACCCTACTACTTATATATATATATATATATATATATATATATATATATATATATATATATATATATATATATATATATATATATATATATATATATGTATCTTGTACTATTTAGCGATGATAGTAATACAAAAGAGCCTGACTGCAATAAAGACTGTGTACAATGTTCGGATATCAGTGAACATAATGCTGTTCATGATGTTCACAGCACTAACCACAGCACACTGCCATTCTTTCGTCCATCTAAGATTCTTCAAACGACTTCTCATGTTCCTTTGCAAATAAACTTGTGGAAAATTATTCAGTTATATGATTTAGTGACCAGGGCGCCAGATTCACGAAGCAGTTATGTTAGTACTTACGAACGTGTATATTTTTCCTCAAGCTTTGACGGCTTTGGTTACATTTATTAAATAGTTTACAAGCATGAAAACTTCCCAATCTACTGTTGTTGTTATAAACAGCCTCCTGTGCTTCGGAGCTCATTAACTGTTTAATAATTGTAAACAAATCCGCCAAAGACTAAGAAAAGATGGACAGGTTCGTAAGTGCTTGCGTATCTGCTTCATGAATCTGGCCCCAAGATTCTAATATTAGTAGGATTGTGTTAGAATTAGCGATGTGCGTAGTATGATGGGAGGAGTAATCTTGGTGAGGGAGGGAGGGAGTGAGGCTGTCGTCTGCTGGCTGTGGACTTGTCAGGCACTTTTTGTCCCAACTACGTTGATTGGACACCATACCAGATTGGTTGTACAGTTATGGTGAACAACAAATGTAGATACCTATATATAACATGTATATATATAGTGTAATAAAACCACACACAGTATTGTGGGAGTAGGAATGTTGGCGATTTAGGCGTTAAAGGTGGGAGGGCTGACTGAGTGTGGCAGCCCACTCTTGTTATTTTAGGCTCACTATACAACTTATTGGTTCGTTATGGTGAACACATATGTAGATAGGTATATACAATGTGTGCATATAGTGTAATACCAGTAAAAACACTGTTTGAATGATCGTAGAAATATAAAATATATGTCACATATATGAGCCCCATAATTTTTAGCAAAGCGATGTTCCACACATTGAACTATGTATATTACACAAATTACATACATTTAAATAATATTACAGCAAAAAGCCAGAAAAAAACGAATGAGAAACATCAAAATAATTGTGAAACATTATATTCGCGGCAACTGCCGCCCCACGGGGTGGCTGAGCCTAGTGACATTCAGCGCTCCATCACTCAGCGCCCATAATTTGCTCAACTTTCCAGCTCCATCGCGGCTAAGGTATGCCACATATAAAAAAAATCAGTTTCCCGTGATCAGAGACTGCATTTTAACAATATTAGAAGATTAAATTATTTTTTGGCAAGAATATTTTTTCAGCGCATCACGGGGGTGTCTCATTGTCTATCCTTGTCTATCTCTAAAGTCGATTTAAAATAAAATATATAAACACGTAAATTTATTCACAACAATGTAGGATTCAAATAATGAAAACTTTCTTTAAGGGAGTGTACATCCTCTTCTAGTACAGTATGTAATATGCAAATTTTCAACATTGCAGTTGTATTCGTTTTCTCGTAAAAAAATCGGAAATTGTTTAAGGGGGCATATAAAAAAATATCGTTATAAATTAAAATTGTTCAATTTGCTTATAAATTTTTTTATGAAATGGTTATAGAAAGGGCTGCAACTGGTCCAAGTTTCACCATCACACCCTAAACAGAAAAGGAGAAAAAAATACACAACGTATTATGCAACGAATGTTCAACATTCTCAAATAATCTCAGGGAACACATGTGTCAACTAAAATGTCTACTATGTGCTGTAGAAGCACAAACTCTTGTAATAATTGTAATATGTATGTTCAATATATTTATATTTAAAAAAAATTTTTTTCTTTTTATTTTTTTTTTTTGCCAATTTTTTTTTTTCGTTTGTTATCAAGGGATTTGCATGAAACTTGCACACCTTGCTCAATGAACGCCTATCTGCAAGGGTGCCAATTATGAACGAAATCTGTCGAAGTCAAGCTCAGCTACAGGTGGCCGAACTTGAATCTTTATTTTACTCTGGAAAGTAATTTACACCTTCAAATTACTTCAGAGCTTTCATTTATTAATCAATTTACATGCACATTACACCTTGTATGTAGCGTTTGTGCTTCTACAGACTCTAGTAGACATTTTAGTCCAAAGTCTATTTGTTGATTTTATAAAAATTTATAAATATCATATATTACATATTTTTTTAGTAGGGTAACTTTGAAAAATTATATTAATGCACTAAACACCTTTTTGATAAAACTGATCACTAGAATCCTTTATTATGTGCTTAATTTAATATCTGAGTGTTATAAAAATGATTTTAGTTGACACATGTGTTCCCTGAAACTATTTGAAAATTCATTGCATAATTCGTTGTTTATTTTTTTTCTCCTTTTCTGTTTAGGGTGTGATGATGAAACTTGGACCAGCTGCAGCCCTTTCTATAACCATTTCAAAAAAAATTTATAAGCAAATTGAACCACTTTTAATTTTACATCGATATGCCACCTTAAATACTGTAATATAATTACATCTGCTTAATAATATTAAGTAGATGTAATTAATGTTATTTAAAACACATTCATGTTTTAATTTCTTTTTAATCTTAAGTGCACTGTTTTTAAAAGTGTGTTCTTATTTTCTCCTTATCTTTACCTCTCTGCTTCACTCCATATCTCTTTTTATTCCATCTTCTATAATTGTCCAGAACACTTTAATCAATATTATAAAAATGCAATTTAAATGTTGTCACAGACTGCAAAACTACAACCAGCGCGTGTTTAGCCAAGGGAGGCCACTGCAGCGACACATGCAACAGAGATGAGGACACAGTCAACAATATCTGCAGTAGTCCAGGCTGCTTCTGTTGCGTTAAAAGTAAGATTTTCCTTGTAAATCGTTTATTTATGACAACATTATTTAATTTATTAATTACGCAATAATATTCTTGAAGTTAAAAATAATTATTGTGAATGCGCAGGTGGTCGCTGATAAAATTTACAATGTAAATTCATTGCTTTAGTATCTCAATACATTCTAGTAGTTAAGTAATTACATTTTTTTCATTTTAATTCATTAAAAAAAAAATTTCTCATATGATCATAAGTTAAACAATTGTATTCATTAAATGGAATAAAAGATGCGAGTTGAAAGAATATTTATGTCTCTCACTAAGAAAAAAGTGAAATGGTTATTAACCATGAAAGTGCATTTCATAAATTGTTTGATTCTACCAATGAAAGTATGAAGTTTTATTATTTTTTTCTTTGAAGAATAAATTCTTTGTTTAATACAATAGTTAGAAAATACCAACATTACAATTTTGATCGTTTACAGTAACAGATCGAAATCTGTTTCATTAAACTTAATATATGATAAAAAAAAATAATCTCATTATCCCGTCATTGAAGATTTCTACCTTCAGTTGGATAATTGGAGAACTCATTTGTTCGGTCGAGTTCATCAACCCGTCCTCTTACAAATAACGTCGCTTTTCGCTCATATGCGTAGTCCTCTTACAAATAACGTCGCTTTTCGCTCATATTCGTACTAAGGCCAAAAATTGCCCTACCAGAAAATGAAAGCAGCTCGCGAAAGTGACGTACTGTCACGTTTTCTGTTTCGGTCCTGCCCCTCCAAACACACACCGAAACTACGACGTTGGTACAACGTTCGAACAAGTTTTAACACCTCCTAACCAGTTATAACAAGCAATATAGGAAGTTGTAACAACGTTCTAATACGTCATAAATACGTTAAGCCAAGATGTAACAACTTTATTACAAGTTGTAACAAGCGGAAAATAGAGACAGTTACGGTTTGTGTTTCCAGGATCTGGCTTAGTCAGTTAGGTTAGGAGAGGACACTTTAAATTATTCGTTTTCATAACGTTTTGAAACCTTAGGAGACCTTGCTACTCTCCTAACCTACCAGAGAGCCCAAACCTGCTGCAGTGGATACATATCATTTTGGAAAATAAATTTTCATTTTGCAGTGCGACGATTTTTGGCCTTAACACATATGAGCCAAAAAAAAAAGGCGACGTTGTTTGTAAGAGGACGGGTTGTCACATATATGTTCATGTTGAGCAAACATGTTCCAAAAGTGAGTCAGTCTAGGCATGGATGATCGCTGATAGAGCGATGTTCCTGAGAAAGGTACAGCCAGCATGAGACTGTTCGTTGCTGAACGTTTGGGGGCCTGACGATAGAGTGGAGAGTGCCTGTGATTCGAAGACCTAATGTTCCGGGTTCGATCCTCGGCGGAGGCGGAAACAAATGGCTAGAGTTTCTTTCACCCTGATGCACCTGTTCACCTAGCAGTAAATAGGTACCTAGGAGTTAAACAGCTGCTTCCTGGGGGATGTGTAACAAATAAGAGGCCTGGTCGAGGACCGGGTCGCTAAGCCCTGATATATCAATATAACCTGAAGATAACGCCTTGTTTTGTGGTTGTCAACTTCTGGTTGACCACGATGGTGGGACAGCTGAGGAGTCTTGTGAACGTTGGCCTTGAAGATAATAATACGTTCTCAACATCTTTCCGGTATTGACCAATATTCCAACCAGAATGGGTCAAAACCCTAGATGAGCCATCTTTCAACGGAGCAGACCAAACCGAAGAGCGGTGCATACTCAAGACAGGAGCAAACTGGTCCTTCATATTAGGTTTTGCCATCCCTACTGTCAAAAATGAATGAGGGATGCAAAATAAGGCTGGAAGTATCTTTACTGCTTTGTCTGCTAGGCTTAGCAGGTAGCTTACGTGGAGAGAGAGAGAGAGAGAGAGGAAAGAGAGAGAGAGAAAGGAAAGAGAGAGAGAGAGAGAGTGTGTGTGTGTGTGTGTGAGTGTGTGTGTGTGTACTCACCTATTTGTACTCACCTATTTGTGCTTGCAGGATCGAGCATTGACTCTTGGATCCCGCCTTTCCAGCTATCGGTTGTTTACAGCAATGACTCCTGTCCCATTTCCCTATCATACCTAGTTTTAAAAAGTATGAATAGTATTTGCTTCCACAACCTGTTTCCCAAGTGCATTCCATTTTTCCACTACTCTCACGCTAAAAGAAAACTTCCTAACATCTCTGTGACTCATCTGAGTTTCCAGTTTCCACCCATGTCCCCTCGTTCTGTTATTATTACGTGTGAACATTTCATCTATTTCCACTTTGTCAATTCCCCTGAGTATTTTATATGTCCCTATCATATCTCCTCTCTCCCTTCTTTTCTCTAGTGTCGTAAGGTTCAGTTCCTGCAGACGCTCTTCATATTCCATCCCTCGTAACTCTGGGACAAGCCTCGTCGCAAACCTCTGAACCTTCTCTAGTTTCTTTATGTGTTTCTTCGGGTGGGGGCTCCATGATGGCGCGGCATACTCTAAGACGGGTCTCACGTAGGCAGTGTAAAGCGCCCTAAAAGCCTCCTCATTTAGGTTTCTGAATGAAGTTCTAATTTTCGCCAGTGTAGAGTACGCTGCTGTCGTTATCCTATTTATATGTGCCTCAGGAGTTAGATTAGGTGTCACATCCACTCCCAGGTCTCTTTCTCGAATCGTTACAGGTAGGCTATAACGATTCGTGTACTGTCCCTTTGGTCTCCTATCAACTGATCCCATTTCCATAACTTTACATTTACTGGTGTTAAACTCCAGTAGCCATTTCCCTGACTATCTCTGCAACCTGTTTAAGTCCTCTTGGAGGATCCTACAATCCTCGTCTGTCACAACTGTTCTCATTAATTTTGCGTCATCCGCAAACATTGACATGTATGATTCCACTCCTGTAAACATATCATTGACGTAAATAAGAAAGAGGATTGGTCCCAGCACCGATCCTTGAGGAACTCCACTTGTTACTCTTCGCCAGTCCGACTTCTCGCCCCTTACCATTACCCTCTGGCTCCTTCCTGTTAGGCAGTTCTTCACCCATACTAGGGCCTTTCCGCTTACTCCTGCCTGCCTCTCAAGTTTGTATAGCAGTCTCATGTGCGGTACAGTATCAAAGGCCTTTTGGTAGTCAAGAAATATGCAGTCTGCCCAGCCTTCTCTGTCCTGCCTTATCCTTGTTACTTTATCATAGAATTCTAAAAGGTTTGTTAGGCATGATTTCCCTGTCCAGAACCCATGTTGGTGCTTGTTTACAAACCCAATGCTCTCCAGGTGCTCAACAAGTCTTAGCCTAATTATTCTTTCAAGTATTTTGCAGGGGATGCTTGTCAGTGATATGGGTCTGTAGTTAAGTGCCTCCTCCCTATCACCTTTCTTGAAAATCGGTACGACATTTGCCTCCTTCCAGCAACTGGGCAATTCTCCCGACATCAGTGACTCATTAAAGATCATTGCCAGAGGCACGCTGAGAGCCTGCACTGCCTCTTTAAGTATCCACGGTGATACTTTGTCTGGTCCAACAGCTTTATTTGCATCCAGTGTTGTCAACTGTTTCATTACCTCCTCTGCTGTCACCTCTATATCTGATAGTCTTTCATCTAGGATAATCGCTTCTAACAATGGGAGCTGCTCAGGCTCGGTTGTGAACACTTCACGGAAATTTGCATTCAGTACCTCGCAGATTTCCTTGTCGCTGTCTGTATATGCCCCTTCTGTTTTCCTCAGTCTTGTCACTTGGTCATTTACCGACATCTTCCTTCTTATATGGCTATGTAGTAATTTAGGTTGCTTTTTCGCTTTGACTGCAATATCATTCTCATAATTTCTTTCCGACACTCGTCTTATGTTAATGTAATCATTCCTAGCTCTGTTACATCTAATCCTGTTGTCCTCAGTCCTTTGTCTTCTGTACTTCCTCCACTCCCTCCTGCTTCTCACCTTTGCTTCCTGACACTGTCTATTAAACCAGGGGTTATTATATTCCCTTCTGTTTTTTTTCTTTATTGTTGGAATAAATCTCTCTTCAGCCTCCTTGCATTTCAATATGACTTGGTTCATCATACCTTGCACTGTTTTTCCTCTAAGTTCTTCCTCCCACTGCACCTCTCCCAGGTAGTCCCTTATCCTTCTGTAGTCCCCTTTTCTGTAATCAAGTCTCCTTTCCCGGACCTCTTGTCCTCTGGTCACAATTTTAAGCTCCATCATGTAGTCAAAGACTAGGACACAATGGTCACTGGCTCCTAGTGGTATTTCATGTTCCAACTGCTCGATGTCTTCTACATTCTGGGTGAAAATGAGATCTAATAGGATGGGCGTATCCCCTCCTCTTTCCCTAGTATCTTCCTTCACATGCTGTGTTAGGAAATTCCTGTCAATAACGTCTACCAGCTTCGCTCCCCAGGTCTCCTCCCCGCCATGGGGATTCCTCGTTTCCCAATCTATCTCTCCATGATTTAGGTCCCCCATGACCAGCAGCTTCGCTCTCATTCTATGCGCTATAGTTGCTGCCCTCTGCAGTTCATCTATACATGTCTTGTTGCTGTCCTCGTACTCCTGCCTGGGCCTTCTACTGTTTGGTGGGGGATTGTAGAGTAACAAGATTACAATCTTCTTCCCATCCACTGTCAGAGTTCCATGTATGAAGCTCGTGCTTTCATTGGTACCCGGATTTTCCAGCTCATCAAACTTCCATTTCCGCTTTATTAGGAGTGCCACTCCTCCTCCCTGTCTCTGTGTCCTTTCTTTTCTTATCACCTGGTACCCCTCTGGAAAGATTGCATCCGAGATCATGCCATTTATTTTAGTTTCCACTATTGCCACTATGTCTGGGTCTGCCTCACTAACTCTTTCTTTTATCTCTAATGCTTTATTGGATACCCCATCAGCATTGGTGTACCAAACCTTGAGACTCTTCTTGGAAACTCGGGTGTCAGAGTTCCCCCTTTCACCGGGGATCTGGGGGGAACTAGTGGGTGTCTGGGGGGTGAGTGGGGGTGAATGGGGGGGGGTGCCAGGGGGGGTGCCTGGGAGTGCCTGGTAGGCGAATGGGGTCTGGGCATCTAGGGGGGTAGGAAGGGCATAATGGGTCTGAAAGTTAGGGGTCTGAATAGCATAGGGGGGTTGAGGAATAGAGTGAGACTGAGAGTCAGATAGAGGTTGAGAGGTTGGCGGGGAGATGGATATTGAGGGCAGAGGGCTGAGAGGAGAATGGAGCATGGGTGCTGGGAGTGGAAGAGAGGGTATATTAGTTAGGGGGAATCGGGGGTAGGTGGGGGTTTTGGGATAGAAGAGGGGAAGAGGGAGATGGGGGAAGGTGTTAGGGGGTCACAAGGTGAGGGGGTTAAATGTGGGCTGGAGGTGCATAGGAGGGGTGAGGGTTGAGTGGGGGTTGTGTGTGTGTGTGTGTGTGTGTGTGTGTGTGTGTGTGTGTGTGTGTGTGTGTGTGTGTGTGTGTGTGTGTGTGTGTGTGTGTGTGTGTGTGTGTGTGTGTGTGTGTGTGTGTGTGTGTGTGTGTGTGTGTGTGTGTGTGTGAACAAAGGGGGTGGGAAGGGGGCAGAGATGGTCACTTCTGGTCAGGTGTGTGTGTGTGCATGTATATGCGGTCAGTCATGGCGGGGGGAGTGGGAGTGGGGGGGGAGTGTATTGGGTTACTGAGATAGGGGGGTAAGAGAGGGGGTAGAGAATGAGTGAGGTCTTATCCCCTTTCCTCAAAAGGTGTTAGTCCTTTCTACCCTGAGTGAACGTGTTTTTGTACGTGTGTGTGCATGTGTGCGTGCATACGTGCGTGCGCATGCGAACGTGCATGCATGCATGCATGCATGTGTCACCAGAGTGCTGTAAGTGTCAACCTCTACCCAAACTGAGCACTTTGAAATTTTAAATATTTATGATATACTGAACAAGAATTTGATAATATTTTACCTCACTCTACACCTGAATAATTGACCAGAGAGGGGTACCTACCAGTCAGCCTCCCGCTCGCACCACTAGATGAATAAGGACGATTTCTGGATGACGATGGTGATCCGTCGACGCCTCCCACGTGGTGATTAACTAAGTTCCAGTAGACTGATGATAGCGGTTCTTCTCTGTCTAACACAAAGCTCAGGAGTTAGTCACTGTATCATTGTGCCTGTTGTGTTATAGTTCACTAATTTACTGTACCACTAATCACTGGAGCCTAATACGTAAACAAAGCCTCGTCGCCCTCCCACGTGGCCTGTCTGGTGAATTCACTGTTTAACACAAAGTTCTAGTGTTAGCACGGTATTTTTCTTTCCTCTTCGCAGCGGTTATACACTTTGTGATACCGCTAGATCTGTGACTGTAGCCTTATTTATCCCAAAAATATTTGCGTTTATCGAAGGGCACAACCCTGCGACCCTCCCTCGACAGCTGACTCGACATGTGTGTGTGTGTGTGTGTGTGCGTGTGTGCGTGTGTGTGTGTGCGTGCGTGTGTGTGTGTGTGTGTGTGTGTGTGTGTGTGTGTGTGTGTGTGTGTGTGTGTGTGTGTGTGTGTGTGTGTGTGTGTGTGTGTGTGAAAGCTGGTCAGAATTGCATTTCACCCTTTGTAAACGTAAATGCACATTATTCATAATTATGTGTAGAAGAGCATATCTCGGTCACTGTTAATGAAGGGCAGGTGAAAATCTATATACTTATGTATGATGATTATATTAGCGTTTCAGAATAACACACTCACTTTCTTTGTTTGATTATTTAATAAATCACTGAACTAAATGTGTATCAGACCTCTAACCACGTCCATGCAGGACAGAAGAAAATGCATATGTGCTAGTTACTATTGTAAATGAGTGACCACGTTAGTGAAACAAGAAAAAAGAAATTGGGTGTCTCTCTCTCTCTTCTTCTTCTTACATAACTGCCTCGAACACTTTTTTAATAGGACACTATTGTCAACAGACTGCAAAATTCCCACCAGCGCGTGTACAACTCAGGGAGGCCATTGCAGTGACACATGCAACTCAGATGAGGACACACTCTACAATATCTGCAACAGTCCAACCTGCGTCTGTTGTGTTAAAAGTAAGTTGTTTTTGTAAATCATTACATCATATCAACAAAACTTAAGCTAATAACTTCACTGCTTATCTTTCTACAGTAAAGGGAAATTATTCTAACAGCGGGGATGGTTGACAACAGAATTATATATGAATTGACATATTTACCTAAAATCTGGAAGTTACAACAGAATATATATATATATATATATATATATATATATATATATATATATATATATATATATATATATATATATATATATATATATATATATATATATATATATATATATATATATATATATATATATATATGTCGTACCTAGTAGCCAGAATGCACTTCTCGGCCTACTATGCATGGCCCGATTTGCCTAATAAGCCAAGTTTTCCTGAATTAATATATTTTGTCTAATTGATTTCTTATAAAATGATAAAGCTACCCATTTCATTATGTATGAGGTCAATTTTTTTTTATTGGAGTTAAAATTAACGTAGATATATGACCGAACCTAACCATCCCTACCTAACCTAACCTAACCTATCTTTATAGGATAGGTTAGGTTAGGTAGCCGAAAAAGTTAGGTTAGGTTAGGTAGGTTAGGTAGTCGAAAAACAATTAATTCATGAAAACTTGGCTTATTAGGCAAATTGGGCCTTGCATAGTAGGCTGAGAAGTGCGTTCTGGCTACTAGGTACGACATATATATATATATATATATATATATATATATATATATATATATATATATATATATATATATATATATATATATATATATAACTGAAAACTCACACCCCAGAAGTGACTCGAACCCATACTCCCAGAAGCAACGCAACTGGTATGTACAAGACGCCTTAATCCACTTGACCCTCACGACCGGACATAATGAGGTGATAGCCGAGGCTATTTGAACCACCCCACCGCCGGCACTCGGATAGTTATCTTGGGCATAGCATTTTACCAAATCACCTCATTCTTAGGGGCACACGTGAGGAACACAAATGCGAACAAGCCAGAATGGTCCCCTGGACAACATGCAACTGAAAACTCACACCCCAGAAGTGACTCGAACCCATACTCCCAGAAGCAACGCAACTGGTATGTACAAGACGCCTTAATCCACTTGACCATCACGACCGGACATAATGAGGTGATAGCCGAGGCTATTTGAACCACCCCACCGCCGGCACTCGGATAGTTATCTTGGGCATAGCATTTTACCAAATCACCTCATTCTATAGCCTTGGCTATCACCTCATTATGTCCGGTCGTGATGGTCAAGTGGATTAAGGCGTCTTGTACATACCAGTTGCGTTGCTTCTGGGAGTATGGGTTCGAGTCACTTCTGGGGTGTGAGTTTTCAGTTGCATATTGTCCAGGGGACCATTCTGGCTTGTTCGCATTTGTGTTCCTCACGTGTGCCCCTAAGAATGAGGTGATTTGGTAAAATGCTATGCCCAAGATAACTATCCGAGTGCCGGCGGTGGGGTGGTTCAAATAGCCTCGGCTATCACCTCATTATGTCCGGTCGTGATGGTCAAGTGGATTAAGGCGTCTTGTACATACCAGTTGCGTTGCTTCTGGGAGTATGGGTTCGAGTCACTTCTGGGGTGTGAGTTTTCAGTTGCATATTGTCCAGGGGACCATTCTGGCTTGTTCGCATTTGTGTTCCTCACGTGTGCCCCTAAGAATGAGGTGATTTGGTAAAATGCTATGCCCAAGATAACTATCCGAGTGCCGGCGGTGGGGTGGTTCAAATAGCCTCGGCTATCACCTCATTATGTCCGGTCGTGATGGTTAAGTGGATTAAGGCGTCTTGTACATACCAGTTGCGTTACTTCTGGGAGTATGGGTTCGAGTCACTTCTGGGGTGTGAGTTTTCAGTTGCATATTGTCCAGGGGACCATTCTGGCTTGTTCGCATTTGTGTTCCTCACGTGTGCCCCTAAGAATGAGGTGATTTGGTAAAATGCTATGCCCAAGATAACTATCCGAGTGCCGGCGGTGGGGTGGTTCAAATAGCCTCGGCTATCACCTCATTATGTCCGGTCGTGATGGTCAAGTGGATTAAGGCGTCTTGTACATACCAGTTGCGTTGCTTCTGGGAGTATGGGTTCGAGTCACTTCTGGGGTGTGAGTTTTCAGTTGCATATTGTCCAGGGGACCATTCTGGCTTGTTCGCATATATATATATATATATATATATATATATATATATATATATATATATATATATATATATATATATATATATATATATATATATATATATATATATATGTCATACCTAGTAGCCAGAACGCACTTCTCAGCTTACTATGCAAGGCCCGATTTGCCTAATAAGCCAAGTTTTCATGAATTAATTGTTTTTCAACTACCTAACCTACCTAACCTAACCTAACCTAACTTTTTCGGCTACCTAACCTATCCTAACCTATAAAGATAGTTTAGGTTAGGTTAGGTAGGGTTGGTTAGGTTCGGTCATATATCTAAGTTAATTTTCACTCCAATAAAAAAAATTGACCTCATACATAATGAGAAATACGCAGCTTTATCATTTCATAAGAAAAAAATTTGAGAAAATATAATATTTCAGGAAAACTTGGCTTATTAGGCAAATCGGGCCTTGCATAGTAGGCTGAGAAGTGAGTTCTGGCTACTAGGTACAACATATATATATATATATATATATATATATATATATATATATATATATATATATATATATATATATATATATATATATATATATATATATATATTATTAAATATGACCGAAAAAGTAAGATTAATAATTCTAACACGAATTTTCTCAATCTTTCGTACATTTCTTTTCACTGTTGGTGGTAATTCAAAAATCAATTCCCCAAAATTCATTTTTATTTCTAATCTGACGCGACACTTGAGCGCGTTTCGTAAAACTTATTACATTTTCAAAGACTTTAGTTTACACATACACAACTGAATAGAACTTACACATCTCCGGTTTGTTTATATCTACATTTGAGTGAGGTGGATGGGGTGAGGTGGTATTAAAAGGGTATTAAATTCATCAACACAAGACAGAACACGAAACAATTGGTATTGAATGGAAGTGATTGTAGAAAGCCTATTGGTCGATATTTCTTGATGCTTCTATATTGGAGCGGAGTCTTGAGGTGCGTAGAATATAGTTGTGCATTAATTGGCTGTTGATTGCTGGTGTTGACTTCTTAATGTGTAGTGCCTCGCAAACGTCAAGCCGTCTGCTATCGCTGTATCTATCGAAGATTTCTGTGTTGTTTACTAGGATTTCTCTGGCGATGGTTTGGTTGTGGGAAGAGATTATATGTTCCATAATGGAGCCCTGTTGCTTATGCATCGTTAAACGCCTAGAAAGAGATGTTGTTGTCTTGCCTATATACTGTTTTTTTTTGGAGCTTACAGTCCCCAAGAGGGCATTTGAAGGCATAGACGACGTTGGTCTCTTTTAAAGCGTTTTGCTTTGTGTCTGGAGAGTTTCTCATGAGTAGGCTGGCCGTTTTTCTGGTTTTATAGTAAATCGTCAGTTGTATCCTCTGATTTTTGTCTGTAGGGATAACGTTTCTATTAACAATATCTTTCAGGACCCTTTCCTCCGTTTTATGAGCTGTGGAAAAGAAGTTCCTGTAAAATAGTCTAATAGGGGGTATAGGTGTTGTGTTAGTTGTCTCTTCAGAGGTTGCATGGCATTTCACTTTCCTTCTTAGAGGGAAAGTAGGGTCCAGAAGGAAAGGAAGGATACGGTAGGGTCCTGAAAACTTGTTTTGCAATGGAGAACCTGGGATAGGAAAATATGCCAACACGAAGTCTCCTGGTTTAAATTTCCTTAATTTGCTGCTTTGGTCAAAATGAGTCTTCATCCTCTCCTGGGCTTTCAATAGGTTGTCATTAGCAAATTTACGTACTCTCTCTAGAATGTGTTTTACGTTTTGAAGAAACTGAGGCACATTCTGAGGGTTACTGAAGGTGGCATTTTTTTTTTATTTTTTTTTTTTATTATTTTCTACCACAGACGTGGCCACACATTTACAATGCTAACCAGCATATATACATTTTCTTCTGTCCTCCATGGACAGGGTTAGAGAAGTGTTAATCATATAGTTCAAGGGTTTATTGAACACTCAAGCACAGAAGGTGATTTGGTGCTTTTAAAATGCTAAGCTAACCTACATACGTAAATACATAGATACACAGATTTACGTATGCCTACATAAAGTGTTAGATGTGTCTTTTACATAGTGTCATTAATGTACATTCACAAAGGTGAAATGTAATTCTGATCAGCTTCCATATATACTTTATACCCATACATATACATACACACACACACACACACATATACATACATATATACACACACACACACATGCATTCACATACATTTGTCTCATTTACTCTGACAGGGTGAGGTAGCTGATAAAGAAACTAAAGAAACTAAAGAAACTAAAGAAACTAAAGACTAAACTAAAGAAACTAAAGAAACTAAAGGTGGCATTACGTAGAGAGTCTTTGAAAGCTTTGAGAGGAGTACGGCACTTACGTCCGTAGAGCATCTCATAAGGAGATAATCCTAGAGACTCATTGGGGAGACTTCTGAAAATGCACATAAGGAGATCAAGTTGTTTATCCTAGTCCTTCAAGGTGTCATTGCAGAATTTCTTAAGGAGTGTTTTAATAGTCTGATGACTACGTTCAAGAGAACCCTGTGAAGCAAGATGATAGGGGCTGGACAGTACCTGTGTGATGTTGAACTCCTGCAGTGTCTTCTTGAAGAGATCACCGGTGAAGTTGGTGCCACAGTCGCTTTGAACCTCTCTTGGAAATCCATACTGGGTGAAGATCTTCAATAGGTGTTTCACCACAGTAGCAGCCATAATGTTCTTTACTGGAACTGCTATGGGGAATCTGGTGGTAGGACACATGATAATTAATATATAGGAGTTGCCAGAACGGGTCCGTGGTAAAGGACCAACACAGTCTATGATGAGTCTGTGGAAAGGTTCCGCAGGCACCTGGATGGGTTTTTAGTGGAGCCTGAGGAATAGAGATGTTAGGTTTACCTGCCACCTGACATGTATGACACTGTTGTACGTATTTCTTAACGTCTTTTACCATACCTGGCCAGTAGTAGTCTTGTCTGATTCCGTGGTAGGTTTTGTTAAAACCATAGTGAGAAAGAGCTCCGTGGGCCAGGTGTAAAAATATCGGGCCGTATGCTGGTGGGAATCACTAGTTGTTTGACATTGGCCCAATCGTCATCCTCCTTCAGCTTGCTGGGTCTGTATCTGCGGTAGAGCAACTCATTCTCTAGGAAGAACCCAGGGATACTGTCAGGTTTAGTCTCAGCCTGGAAGAATAATGGTGTTAATGATTGATCTTCCCTCTGTTGTAGACCTTCTTTCGCCAGGGCCGCCTCTCTTTCTTTCAGGGTCGCCTCGCGTTCCTGCTCTTCTTTTCTCAAGGCGGCCTCTCGTTCTTGTTCTTCTTTCTTTATTGCAGCTTCTTCTTTCCTGATTTGTAGAGCTGCTTGCTGTTGCTCCCTTTCGAGCTTGGCGAGTTCAAGTTTGAGTTTCATAGTTGCCAAGTCATGTTTATCTGCAATAGAATAAGTTTCGTGAGTTTCAGAGTCAATTGTCCCTTCATCTAAGATGTGATCCATAATTAGGTTATGTAATTCATTTTTGTTGGCTCCATGGGGAACATCTAGTTGATACTCGTGTGCAAGAGTTTGTAATTCAGTAATCTTGGTACGACATAAGGTCCCTATTTCACCTGCTGGATCGTTACGGAAAGCTTGGAGACGAAACATTGTGAAAGATAGCAAATAAATGTACACGAATATAGTTGTGATATGGTAAATGTCAGAAACAGGATAACGTGGCAACTGGTAACTATCCTGTGGAATTTTAATCTTTAACAATTAACATTAATTTTAGGATGGTAAATGATTAGTCAAAATCGCAGGAAATCTTGTACCCGGTACTCAATGTAAGAGAATAAGGGCAAGAAAATCCTACTATATAAGTGAAACTGAGTTTCTAAAACAAATGAAAGATTTAATTGCTCCAAAAGTGAATTAGGTAGTCCAAGAATGTAGGCATACCTTGACGAGTCTCTATAGGACATAAGCAAGGGTTTCCCACTAAATGAATATGATACTTGGCCCGTGTTCCCCGCAGTAAGTCAACAAATTCCTTTGGAGACTTCAGGCTGAAAGCACAAGGTACATGAGGAGTCAACAAGCCATTGAGTCGCTTCGCCAGTCCGTACAGGGTATCTGGCTGATGATTGGCTGATGTGGGTTTCCAGGCTTGTGTGTTTTGACATTTCTATATTCATACCCAGGTTTGTATTCCCCAATAATCTTTGGCAGGTGGAGTCCAGATTTATTGGCGTTCACAGTTTCGATCAAGCTGTTTACCTTTGTTTTAAATTCGAATTGGCGTACAGGACACCTTAACCACTCGACGAACACGACCGGACAAAAGAGGATGGTAGCCGAGGCTAATTCCCCATCCCCCCCCCCCGGCACTCTGATGGTAATCTTGGGCATGGTATTTTATCAAATCACCTCATTCTTTAGGGCACACGTGAGGAATATCTTCACTACTCACCATCTTCATCTTCACTACACACTATCTTCATCTCTACTACTACTACTTTCTCTCTCTCTCTCTCTCTCTCTCTCTCTCTCTCTCTCTCTCTCTCTCTCTCTCTCTCTCTCTCTCTCTCTCTCTCTCTCTCTCTCTCTCTCTCTCTATCTCTCTCTCTATCTATCTCTCTCCCTCTCTCTCTCTCTTTCTCCAAGCAGAGACACTCTTCACCAGTGAGCAAGAACGACTATGGTAACTACTTATGGGATGTCATATCAGATGTCCTGGGGAACAGGGATAAACCTTAGTTTACTCTCTATTAACCACTGCACTGCGCAACGTGCCTTGAGGCTCATGACACAACCCGTCCTCTTAAAAATAACGTCGCTTTTCGCTCGTATGCGCGCTATGGCCAAAATTGAACATAATTTAAAATGAAATCGACTCACAAAAGTGACGTTCTGTCCCGTTTTCTGTTTCAGTCGTCCAGCTTACTCGGTAAGGTTAGAAGAGGAAACTTTCAATTAACGTTTTTCATAACGTTTTGAAACTTTATGAAAATTTGCTGCCCACCTAAAAAACTAGAGGACCCTAAACTTACTGTTGTTGAAAAAAAATCCCAAATTTATTTTCATATTTTTTCATTTTCATATTACGTCCGCTTTCGGCCATACTGATAAATGGCCAAAAGCGACGTTATTTTTAAGAGGACAGGTTGACGGGCCTCAGGGATCTCATAGGTATAGAAAACTATTCAAAACACTCGCAGCTACACGGGGTTTAGGTCAGCTTCCTCAGGACTCTCGTAAACAGATTTCTTTTTCTTTTTAAATCGTAGGCAAGATTCCCGGGTGTGAGAGCCTCAGAACTGAGTGAGCAACCAAGTCTGGCGCACGCAGCATAAGCTAACAGCTTTGCTGTTCAGCTTCTGATCACAGCATTGCCTATAAATGTAAAAATATGTATATGTATCTTGTACTATTTAGCGATGATAGTATTACAAAAGAGCCTGACTCTAATAAAGACTGTGTACAATGTTCGGATATCAGTGAACATAATGCTGTTCATGATGTTCACAGCACTAACCACAGCACACTGCCATTCTTTCGTCCATCTAAGATTCTTCAAACGACTTCTCATGTTCCTTTGCAAATAAACTTGTGGAAAATTATTCAGTTATATGATTTAGTGACCAGGGCGCCAGATTCACGAAGCAGTTATGTTAGTACTTACGAACGTGTATATTTTTCCTCAAGCTTTAACGGCTTTGGTTACATTTATTAAATAGTTTACAAGCATGAAAACTTCCCAATCTACTGTTGTTGTTATAAACAGCCTCCTGTGCTTCGGAGCTCATTAACTGTTTAATAATTGTAAACAAATCCGCCAAAGACTGAGAAAAGATGGACAGGTTCGTAAGTGCATGCGTATATGCTTCATGAATCTGGCCCCAAGATTCTAATAATAGTAGGATTGTGGGAGAATTAGCGATGTGCGTAGTATGATGGGAGGAGTAATCTTGGTGAGAGAGGGAGGGAGTGAGGCTGTCGTCTGCTGGGTGTGGACTTGTCAGGCAGTTTTTGTCCCAACTACGTTGATTGGACACCATATCAGCTTGGTTGTATAGTTATGGTGAACAACACATGTAGATACCTATATATGACATGTGTATATATAGTGTAATAAAACCACACACAGTATTGTGGGAGTAGGAATGTTGGCGATTTAGGCGTTAAAGGTGGGAGTGCTGACTGAGTGTGGCAGCCCACTCTTGTTATTTTAGGCTCACTATACAACTTATTGGTTCGTTATGGTGAACACATATGTAGATAGGTATATACAATGTGTGCTTATAGTGTAATAACAGTAAAAACACTGTTTGGATGATCGTAGAAATAAAAAATATATGTCACATATATTAGCCCCATAATTTTTAGCAAAGCGATGTTCCACACATTGAACTATGTATATTACACAAATTACATACATTTAAATAATATTACAGCAAAAAGCCAGAAAAAAACGAATGAGAAACATCAAAATAATTGTGAAACATTATATTCGCGGCCACTGCCGCCCCACGGGGTGGCTGAGCCTAGTGACATTCAGCGCTCCATCACTCAGCGCCCATAATTTGCTCAACTTTCCAGCTCCATCGCGGCCAAGGTATGCCAAATATAAAAAAAATCAATTTCCCGTGATCAGAGACTGCATTTTAACAATATTAGAAGAGAAAATTATTTTTTGGCAAGAATATTTTTTCAGCGCATCACGGGGGTGTCTCATTGTCTATCCATGTCTATCTCTAAAGTCGATTTAAAATAAAATATATAAACACGTAAATTTATTCACAACAATGTAGGATTCAAATAATGAAAACTTTCTTTAAGGGAGTGTACATCCTCTTCTAGTACAGTATGTAATATGCAAATTTTCAACATTGCAGTTGTATTCGTTTTCTCGTAAAAAAATCGGAAATTGTTTAAGGGGGCATATAAAAAAATATCGTTATAAATTAAAATTGTTCAATTTGCTTATAAATTTTTTTATGAAATGGTTATAGAAAGGGCTGCAACTGGTCCAAGTTTCACCATCACACCCTAAACAGAAAAGGAGAAAAAAATACACAACGTATTATGCAACGAATGTTCAACATTCTCAAATAATCTCAGGGAACACATGTGTCAACTAAAATGTCTACTATGTGCTGTAGAAGCACAAACTCTTGTAATAATTGTAATATGTATGTTCAATATATTTATATTTAAAATTTTTTTTTTTTCTTTTTATTTTTTTTTTGCCAATTTTTTTTTTTCGTTTGTTATTAAGGGATTTGCATGAAACTTGCACACCTTGCTCAATGAACGCCTATCTGCAAGGGTGCCAATTATGAACGAAATCTGTCGAAGTCAAGCTCAGCTACAGGTGGCCGAACTTGAATCTTTATTTTACTCTGGAAAGTAATTTACACCTTCAAATTACTTCAGAGCTTTCATTTATTAATCAATTTACATGCACATTACACCTTGTATGTAGCGTTTGTGCTTCTACAGACTCTAGTAGACATTTTAGTCCAAAGTCTATTTGTTGATTTTATAAAAATTTATAAATATCATATATTACATATTTTTTTAGTAGGGTAACTTTGAAAAATTATATTAATGCACTAAACATCTTTTTGATAAAACTGATCACTAGAATCCTTTATTATGTGCTTAATTTAATATCTGAGTGTTATAAAAATGATTTTAGTTGACACATGTGTTCCCTGAAACTATTTGAAAATTCATTGCATAATTCGTTGTTTATTTTTTTTCTCCTTTTCTGTTTAGGGTGTGATGATGAAACTTGGACCAGCTGCAGCCCTTTCTATAACCATTTCAAAAAAAATTTATAAGCAAATTGAACCACTTTTAATTTTACATCGATATGCCACCTTAAATACTGTAATATAATTACATCTGCTTAATAATATTAAGTAGATGTAATTAATGTTATTTAAAACACATTCATGTTTTAATTTCTTTTTAATCTTAAGTGCACTGTTTTTAAAAGTGTGTTCTTATTTTCTCCTTATCTTTACCTCTCTGCTTCACTCCATATCTCTTTTTATTCCATCTTCTATAATTGTCCAGAACACTTTAATCAATATTATAAAAATGCAATTTAAATGTTGTCACAGACTGCAAAACTACAACCAGCGCGTGTTTAGCCAAGGGAGGCCACTGCAGCGACACATGCAACAGAGATGAGGACACAGTCAACAATATCTGCAGTAGTCCAGCCTGCTCCTGTTGCGTTAAAAGTAAGATTTTCCTTGTAAATCGTTTATTTATGACAACATTATTTAATTTATTAATTACGCAATAATATTCTTGAAGTTAAAAATAATTATTGTGAATGCGCAGGTGGTCGCTGATAAAATTTACAATGTAAATTCATTGCTTTAGTATCTCAATACATTCTAGTAGTTAAGTAATTACATTTTTTTCATTTTAATTCAAAAAAAAAAAAATTTCTCATATGATCATAAGTTAAACAATTGTATTCATTAAATGGAATAAAAGATGCGAGTTGAAAGAATATTTATGTCTCTCACTAAGAAAAAAGTGAAATGGTTATTAACCATGAAAGTGCATTTCATAAATTGTTTGATTCTACCAATGAAAGTATGAAGTTTTATTATTTTTTTCTTTGAAGAATAAATTCTTTGTTTAATACAATAGTTAGAAAATACCAACATTACAATTTTGATCGTTTACAGTAACAGATCGAAATCTGTTTCATTAAACTTAATATATGATAAAAAAAAATAATCTCATTATCCCGTCATTGAAGATTTCTACCTTCAGTTGGATAATTGGAGAACTCATTTGTTCGGTCGAGTTCATCAACCCGTCCTCTTACAAATAACGTCGCTTTTCGCTCATATGCGTAGTCCTCTTACAAATAACGTCGCTTTTCGCTCATATTCGTACTAAGGCCAAAAATTGCCCTACCAGAAAATGAAAGCAGCTCGCGAAAGTGACGTACTGTCCCGTTTTCTGTTTCGGTCCTGCCCCTCCAAACACACACCGAAACTACGACGTTGGTACAACGTTCGAACAAGTTTTAACACCTCCTAACCAGTTATAACAAGCAATATAGGAAGTTGTAACAACGTTCTAATACGTCATAAATACGTTAAGCCAAGATGTAACAACTTTATTACAAGTTGTAACAAGCGGAAAATAGAGACAGTTACGGTTTGTGTTTCCAGGATCTGGCTTAGTCAGTTAGGTTAGGAGAGGACACTTTAAATTATTCGTTTTCATAACGTTTTGAAACCTTAGGAGACCTTGCTACTCTCCTAACCTACCAGAGAGCCCAAACCTGCTGCAGTGGATACATATCATTTTGGAAAATAAATTTTCATTTTGCAGTGCGACGATTTTTGGCCTTAACACATATGAGCCAAAAAAAAAGGCGACGTTGTTTGTAAGAGGACGGGTTGTCACATATATGTTCATGTTGAGCAAACATGTTCCAAAAGTGAGTCAGTCTAGGCATGGATGATCGCTGATAGAGCGATGTTCCTGAGAAAGGTACAGCCAGCATGAGACTGTTCGTTGCTGAACGTTTGGGGGCCTGACGATAGAGTGGAGAGTGCCTGTGATTCGAAGACCTAATGTTCCGGGTTCGATCCTCGGCGGAGGCGGAAACAAATGGCTAGAGTTTCTTTCACCCTGATGCACCTGTTCACCTAGCAGTAAATAGGTACCTAGGAGTTAAACAGCTGCTTCCTGGGGGATGTGTAACAAATAAGAGGCCTGGTCGAGGACCGGGTCGCTAAGCCCTGATATATCAATATAACCTGAAGATAACGCCTTGTTTTGTGGTTGTCAACTTCTGGTTGACCACGATGGTGGGACAGCTGAGGAGTCTTGTGAACGTTGGCCTTGAAGATAATAATACGTTCTCAACATCTTTCCGGTATTGACCAATATTCCAACCAGAATGGGTCAAAACCCTAGATGAGCCATCTTTCAACGGAGCAGACCAAACCGAAGAGCGGTGCATACTCAAGACAGGAGCAAACTGGTCCTTCATATTAGGTTTTGCCATCCCTACTGTCAAAAATGAATGAGGGATGCAAAATAAGGCTGGAAGTATCTTTACTGCTTTGTCTGCTAGGCTTAGCAGGTACCTTACGTGGAGAGAGAGAGAGAGAGAGAGGAAAGAGAGAGAGAGAAAGGAAAGAGAGAGAGAGAGGAAAGAGAGAGAGAGAAAGGAAAGAGAGAGAGAGAGAGAGTGTGTGTGTGTGTGTGTGTGTGTCTGAGTGTGTGTGTGTGTACTCACCTATTTGTACTCACCTATTTGTGCTTGCAGGATCGAGCATTGACTCTTGGATCCCGCCTTTCCAGCTATCGGTTGTTTACAGCAATGACTCCTGTCCCATTTCCCTATCATACCTAGTTTTAAAAAGTATGAATAGTATTTGCTTCCACAACCTGTTTCCCAAGTGCATTCCATTTTTCCACTACTCTCACGCTAAAAGAAAACTTCCTAACATCTCTGTGACTCATCTGAGTTTCCAGTTTCCACCCATGTCCCCTCGTTCTGTTATTATTACGTGTGAACATTTCATCTATTTCCACTTTGTCAATTCCCCTGAGTATTTTATATGTCCCTATCATATCTCCTCTCTCCCTTCTTTTCTCTAGTGTCGTAAGGTTCAGTTCCTGCAGACGCTCTTCATATTCCATCCCTCGTAACTCTGGGACAAGCCTCGTCGCAAACCTCTGAACCTTCTCTAGTTTCTTTATGTGTTTCTTCGGGTGGGGGCTCCATGATGGCGCGGCATACTCTAAGACGGGTCTCACGTAGGCAGTGTAAAGCGCCCTAAAAGCCTCCTCATTTAGGTTTCTGAATGAAGTTCTAATTTTCGCCAGTGTAGAGTACGCTGCTGTCGTTATCCTATTTATATGTGCCTCAGGAGTTAGATTAGGTGTCACATCCACTCCCAGGTCTCTTTCTCGAATCGTTACAGGTAGGCTATAACGATTCGTGTACTGTCCCTTTGGTCGCCTATCAACTGATCCCATTTCCATAACTTTACATTTACTGGTGTTAAACTCCAGTAGCCATTTCCCTGACTATCTCTGCAACCTGTTTAAGTCCTCTTGGAGGATCCTACAATCCTCGTCTGTCACAACTGTTCTCATTAATTTTGCGTCATCCGCAAACATTGACATGTATGATTCCACTCCTGTAAACATATCATTGACGTAAATGAGAAAGAGGATTGGTCCCAGCACCGATCCTTGAGGAACTCCACTTGTTACTCTTCGCCAGTCCGACTTCTCGCCCCTTACCATTACCCTCTGGCTCCTTCCTGTTAGGCAGTTCTTCACCCATACTAGGGCCTTTCCGCTTACTCCTGCCTGCCTCTCAAGTTTGTATAGCAGTCTCATGTGCGGTACAGTATCAAAGGCCTTTTGGTAGTCAAGAAATATGCAGTCTGCCCAGCCTTCTCTGTCCTGCCTTATCCTTGTTACTTTATCATAGAATTCTAAAAGGTTTGTTAGGCATGATTTCCCTGTCCAGAACCCATGTTGGTGCTTGTTTACAAACCCAATGCTCTCCAGGTGCTCAACAAGTCTTAGCCTAATTATTCTTTCAAGTATTTTGCAGGGGATGCTTGTCAGTGATACGGGTCTGTAGTTAAGTGCTTCCTCCCTATCACCTTTCTTGAAAATCGGTACGACATTTGCCTCCTTCCAGCAACTGGGCAATTCTCCCGACATCAGTGACTCATTAAAGATCATTGCCAGAGGCACGCTGAGAGCCTGCACTGCCTCTTTAAGTATCCACGGTGATACTTTGTCTGGTCTAACAGCTTTATTTGCATCCAGTGTTGTCAACTGTTTCATTACCTCCTCTGCTGTCACCTCTATATCTGATAGTCTTTCATCTAGGATAATCGCTTCTAACAATGGGAGCTGCTCAGGCTCGGTTGTGAACACTTCACGGAAATTTGCATTCAGTACCTCGCAGATTTCCTTGTCGCTGTCTGTATATGCCCCTTCTGTTTTCCTCAGTCTTGTAACTTGGTCATTTACCGACATCTTCCTTCTTATATGGCTATGTAGTAATTTAGGTTGCTTTTTCGCTTTGACTGCAATATCATTCTCACAATTTCTTTCCGACACTCGTCTTATGTTAATGTAATCATTCCTAGCTCTGTTACATCTAATCCTGTTGTCCTCTGTCCTTTGTCTTTTGTGCTTCCTCCACTCCCTCCTGCTTCTTACCTTTGCTTCCTGACACTGTCTATTAAACCATGGGTTATTATATTCCCTTCTGTTTTTTTTCTTTATTGTTGGAATAAATCTCTCTTCAGCCTCCTTGCATTTCAATATGACTTGGTTCATCATACCTTGCACTGTTTTTCCTCTAAGTTCTTGCTCCCACTGCACCTCTCCCAGGTAGTCCCTTATCCTTTTGTAGTCCCCTTTTCTGTAATCAAGTCTCCTTTCCCGGACCTCTTGTCCTTTGGTCACAATTTTAAGCTCCATCATGTAGTCAAAGACTAGGACACAATGGTCACTGGCTCCTAGTGGTATTTCATGTTCCAACTACTCGATGTCTTCTACATTCTGGGTGAAAATGAGATCTAATAGGATGGGCGTATCCCCTCCTCTTTCCCTAGTATCTTCCTTCACATGCTGTGTTAGGAAATTCCTGTCAATAACGTCTACCAGCTTCGCTCCCCAGGTCTCCTCCCCGCCATGGGGATTCCTCGTTTCCCAATCTATCTCTCCATGATTTAGGTCCCCCATGACCAGCAGCTTCGCTCTCATTCTATGCGCTATAGTTGCTGCCCTCTGCAGTTCATCTATACATGTCTTTTTGCTGTCCTCGTACTCCTGCCTGGGCCTTCTACTGTTTGGTGGGTGATTGTAGAGTATCAAGATTACAATCTTCTTCCCATCCACTGTCAGAGTTCCATGTATGAAGCTCGTGCTTTCATTGGTACCCGGATTTTCCAGCTCATCAAACTTCCATTTCCGCTTTATTAGGAGTGCCACTCCTGCTCCCTGTCTCTGTGTCCTTTCTTTTCTTATCACCTGGTACCCCTCTGGAAAGATTGCATCCGAGATCATGCCATTTATTTTAGTTTCCACTATTGCCACTATGTCTGGGTCTGCCTCACTAACTCTTTCTTTTATCTCTTCTGCTTTATTGGATACCCCATCAGCATTAGTGTACCAAACCTTGAGACTCTTCTTGGAAACTCAGGTGTCAGAGTTCCCCCTTGCACTGGGGGTCTGGGGGGAACTGGGGGGTGTCTGGGGGGTGAGGGGGGGCTGTGGGGGTGAATGGGGGGGTGCCAGGGGGGTGCCTGGGAGTGCCTGGTAGGCGAATGGGGTCTGGGCATCTAGGGGGGTAGGAAGGACATAATGGGTCTGAAAGTTAGGGGTCTGAATAGCATAGGGGGGTTGAGAAATAGAGTGAGACTGAGAGTCAGATAGAGGTTGAGAGGTTGGCGGGGAGAGGGATATTGAGGGCAGAGGGCTGAGAGGAGAATGGAGCATGGGTGCTGGGAGTGGAAGAGAGGGTATATTAGTAAGGGGGAATCGGGGGTAGGTGGGGGTTTTGGGATAGAAGACGGGAAGAGGGAGATGGGGGAAGGTGTTAGGGGGTCACAAGGTGAGGGGGTTAAATGTGGGATGGAGGTGCATAGGAGGGGTGAGGGTTGGGTGGGGGTTGTGTGTGTGTGTGTGTGTGTGTGAACAAAGGGGGTGGAAAGGGGCAGAGATGGTCACTTCCGGTCAGGTGTGTGTGTGTGCGTGTATATGCGGTCAATCATGGGGGTGGGGGAGTGGGAGTGGGGGGGGGAGTGTATTGGGTTACTGAGATAGGGGGGTAAGAGAGGGGGTAGAGAATGAGTGAGGTCTTATCCCCTTTCCTCAAAAGGTGTTAGTCCTTTCTACCCTGACTGAACGTGTTTTTGTACGTGTGTGTGCGTGCATACGTGCGTGCGCATGCGTGCGTGCATGCATGCATGCATGTGTCACCAGAGTGCTGTAAGTGTCAACCTCTACCCAAATTGAGCACTTTGAAATTTTAAATATTTATGATATACTGAACAAGAATTTGATAATATTTTACGTCACTCTGTACACCTGAATAATTGACCAGAGAGGGGTACCTACCAGTCAGCCTCCCGCTCGCACCACTAGATGAATAAGGACGATTTCTGGATGACGATGGTGATCCATCGTCGCCTCCCACGTGGTGATTCACTAAGTTCCAGTAGACTGATGATAGCGGTTCTTCTCTGTCTAACACAAAGCTCAGGAGTCAGTCACTGTATCATTGTGCCTGTTGTGTTATAGTTCACTAATTTACTGTACCACTAATCACTGGAGCCTAATACGTAAACAAAGCCTCATCGCCCTCCCACGTGGCCTGTCTGGTGAATTCACTGTTTAACACAAAGGTCTAGTGTTAGCACGGTATTTTTCTTTCCTCTTCGCAGCGGTTATTCACTTTGTGATACCGCTAGATCTGTGACTGTAGCCTTATTTATCCCAAAAATATTTGCGTTTATCGAAGGGCGCAACCCTGCGACCCTCCCTCGACAGCTGACTCGACTCGATATGTGTGTGTGTGTGTGTGTTTGCGTGTGTGTGTGTGTGTGTGTGTGTGTGCGTGTGTGTGTATGTGTGTGTGTGTGTGTGTGTGTGTGTGTGTGTGTGTGTGTGTGTGTGTGTGTGTGTGTGTGTGTGTGTGTGTGTGTGTGTGTGTGTGTGTGTGTATGTGTGTGTGTGTGTGTGTGTGTGTGTGTGTGTGTGTGTGTGTGTGTGTGTGTGTGTGTGTGTGTGTGTGTGTGTGTGTGTGTGTGTGTGAAAGCTGGTCAGAATTGCATTTCACCCTTTGTAAACGTAAATGCACATTTTCATAATTATGTGTAGAAGAACATATCTCGATCACTGTTTATGAAGGGCAGATGAAAATCTATATACTTATGTATGATGATTATATTAGCGTTTCAGAATAACACACTCACTTTCTTTGTTTGATTATTTAATAAATCACTGAACTAAATGTGTATCAGACCTCTAACCACGTCCATGCAGGACAGAAGAAAATGCATATGTGCTAGTTACTATTGTAAATGAGTGACCACGTTAGTGAAACAAGAAAAAAGAAATTGGGTGTCTCTCTCTCTCTCTCCTTATATATCTGCCTCCAACACTTTTTTAATAAGACACTATTGTCAACAGACTGCAAAATTCCCACCAGCGCGTGTACAACTCAGGGAGGCCATTGCAGTGACACATGCAACTCAGATGAGGACACACTCTACAATATCTGCAACAGTCCAACCTGCGTCTGTTGTGTTAAAAGTAAGTTGTTTTTGTAAATCATTACATCATAGAGACAATACTTAAGCTAATAACTTCACTGCTCATCTTTCTACAATAAAGGGAAATTATTGTAACAGCGGGGATGGTTGACAACAGAATTATATATGAATTGACATATTTACCTAAAATCTGGAAGTTACAACAGAATATATATATATATATATATATATATATATATATATATATATATATATATATATATATATATATATATATATATATATATATATATATATATAT
Source organism: Procambarus clarkii (assembly GCF_040958095.1). Lineage (NCBI taxonomy): Eukaryota > Metazoa > Arthropoda > Malacostraca > Decapoda > Cambaridae > Procambarus > Procambarus clarkii. The sequence continues at coordinate 6,623,726 of NC_091172.1, forward strand.
ATATGTATATATATATATTATTATTTTTTTTTTTTTTTAAGAAATTTATGGAAGGGAGTATATATATATATATATATGTATATATATATATATATATATATATATATATATATATGTCGTACCTAGTAGCCAGAACGCACTTCTCGGCCTACTATGCAAGGTTTGATTTGCCTAATAAGCCAAGTTTTCCTTAATTAATATATTTTTTATATTTTTTTTCTTATGAAATGATAAAGCTACCTATTTCATTACGTATGAAGTCAATCTTTTTTATTGGAGTTAAAAATAACATAGATATATGACCAAACCTAACCAACCCTACCTAACCTAACCTAACCTATCTTTATAGGTTAGGTTAGGTTAGGTAGCCGAAAAAGTTAGGTTAGGTTAGGTTAGGTAGGTTAGGTAGTCGAAAAACAATTAATTCATGAAAACTTGGCTTATTAGGCAAATCGGGCCCTGCATAGTAGGCATAGAAGTGCGTTCTGGCTACTAGGTACGACATATATATATATATATATATATATATTTATATATATATATATATATATGTCGTACCTAATAGCCAGAACGCACTTCTCAGCCTACTATTCAAGGCCCGATTTGCCTTATAAGCCAAGTTTTCATGAATTAATGTTTTTTCGTCTACCTAACCTACCTAACCTAACCTAACCTAGCTTTTTTTGGCTACCTAACCTAACCTTACCTATAAATATAGGTTAGGTTAGGTTAGGTAGGGTTGGTTAGGTTCGGTCATATATCTACGTTAATTTAAACTCCAATAAAAAAAAATTGACCTCATACATAGAGAAAAGGGTTGCTTTATCATTTCATAAGAAAAAAATTATAGTAAATATATTAATTCAGGAAAACTTGGCTTATTAGGCAAATCGGGCCTTGAATAGTAGGCTGAGAAGTGAGTTCTGGCTACTAGGTACGACATATATATATATATATATATATATATATATATGTCGTACCTAGTAGCCTGAACTCACTTCTCAGCCTACTATGCAAGGCCCAATTTGCCTAATAAGCCAAGTTTTCACGAATTAATATATTTTCTCTAATTTTTTTCTTATGAAATGATAGAGCTAACCATTTCATTATGTATGAGGTCAATTTTTTTTATTGGAGTTAAAATTAACGTAGATATATGACCGAACCTAACCAACCCTACCTAACCTAACCTAACCTATCTTTATAGGTAATGTTGGGTTAGGTAGCTGAAAAAGATAGATTAGGTTAGGTTAGGTAGGTTAGGTAGTCGAAAAACAATTAATTCATGAAAACTTGGCTTATTAGGCAAATCGGGCCTTGCATAGTAGGCTGAAAAGTGCGTTCTGGCTACTAGGTACGACATATATATATATATATATATATATATATATATATATATATATACATATATATATATATATATATATATATATATGTCGTACCTAGTAGCCAGAATGCACTTCTCGGCCTACTATGCATGGCCCGATTTGCCTAATAAGCCAAGTTTTCCTGAATTAATATATTTTGTCTAATTGTTTTCTTATGAAATGATAAAGCTGCCCATTTCATTATGTATGAGGTCAATTTTTTTTATTGGAGTTAAAATTAACGTAGATATATGACCGAACCTAACCATCCCTACCTAACCTAACCTAACCTATCTTTATAGGATAGGTTAGGTTAGGTAGCCGAAAAAGTTAAGTTAGGTTAGGTAGTCGAAAAACAATTAATTCATGAAAACTTGGCTTATTAGGCAAATTGGGCCTTGCATAGTAGGCTGAGAAGTGCGTTCTGGCTACTTGGTACGACATATATATATATATATATATATATATATATATGCGAACAAGCCTGAATGGTCCCCAGGACTATATGCGAATGAAAACTCACACCCCAGAAGTGACTCGAACCCATACTCCCAGAAGCAACGCAACTGGTAACTACAGGGCGCCTTAATCCGCTTGACCATCACGGCCGTCAAAAGGAAGTGATAGCCGAGGCTATTTGAGCCACTTCCCCGACGGCAACTCGGATGGTAATCTTGGGCATAGCATTTCACCAAATCACCTCATTCTTTGGGGCACACGTGAGGAACACAAATGCGAACAAGCCTGAATGGTCCCCAGGACTATATGCGAATGAAAACTCACACCCCAGAAGTGACTCGAACCCATACTCCCAGAAGCAACGCAACTGGTAACTACAGGGCGCCTTAATCCGCTTGACCATCACGGCCGTCAAAAGGAAGTGATAGCCGAGGCTATTTGAGCCACTTCCCCGACGGCAACTCGGATGGTAATCTTGGGCATAGCATTTCACCAAATCACCTCATTCTTTGGGGCACACGTGAGGAACACAAATGCGAACAAGCCTGAATGGTCCCCAGGACTATATGCGAATGAAAACTCACACCCCAGAAGTGACTCGAACCCATACTCCCAGAAGCAACGCAACTGGTAACTACAGGGCGCCTTAATCCGCTAATGAGGTGATTTGGTGAAATGCTATGCCCAAGATTACCATCCGAGTTGCCGTCGGGGAAGTGGCTCAAATAGCCTCGGCTATCACTTCCTTTTGACGGCCGTGATGGTCAAGCGGATTAAGGCGCCCTGTAGTTACCAGTTGCGTTGCTTCTGGGAGTATGGGTTCGAGTCACTTCTGGGGTGTGAGTTTTCATTCGCATATAGTCCTGGGGACCATTCAGGCTTGTTCGCATTTGTGTTCCTCACGTGTGCCCCAAAGAATGAGGTGATTTGGTGAAATGCTATGCCCAAGATTACCATCCGAGTTGCCGTCGGGGAAGTGGCTCAAATAGCCTCGGCTATCACTTCCTTTTGACGGCCGTGATGGTCAAGCGGATTAAGGCGCCCTGTAGTTACCAGTTGCGTTGCTTCTGGGAGTATGGGTTCGAGTCACTTCTGGGGTGTGAGTTTTCATTTTCATATATATATATATATATATATATATATATATATATATATATATATATATATATATATATATATATATATATATATATATGTCGTACCTAGTAGCCAGAACTCACTTCTCAGCCTACTATGCAAGGCCCGATTTGCCTAATAAGCCAAGTTTTCATGAATTAATTGTTTTTCGACTATCTAACCTACCTAACCTAACCTAACCTAACTTTTTCGGCTACCTAACCTAACCTAACCTATAAAGATAGGTTAGGTTAGGTTAGGTAGGGTTGGTTAGGTTCGGTCATATATCTACGTTAATTTTAACTCCAATAAAAAAAATTGACCTCATACATAATGAAATGGTTAGCTTTATCATTTCATAAGAAAAAAATTTGAGAAAATATATTAATTCATGAAAACTTGGCTTATTAGGCAAATCGGGCCTTGCATAGTAGGCTGAAAAGTGCGTTCTGGCTACTAGGTACGACATATATATATATATATATATATATATATATATATATATATATATATATATATATATATATATATATATATATATATATATATATATATATATATATATATATATATATATATGTCGTACCTAATAGCCAGAACGCACTTCTCAGCCTACTATTCAAGGCCCGATTTGCCTAATAAGCCAAGTTTTCATGAATTAATGTTTTTTCGTCTACCTAACCTACCTAACCTAACCTAACCTAGCTTTTTTTGGCTACCTAACCTAACCTTACCGATAAATATAGGTTAGGTTAGGTTAGGTAGGGTTGGTTAGGTTCGGTCATATATCTACGTTAATTTTAACTCCAATAAAAAAAAATTGACCTCATACATAGAGAAAAGGGTTGCTTTATCATTTCATAAGAAAAAAAATATAGTAAATATATTAATTCAGGAAAACTTGGCTTATTAGGCAAATCGGGCCTTGAATAGTAGGCTGAGAAGTGAGTTCTGGCTACTAGGTACGACATATATATATATATATATATATATATATATATATATATATATATATATATATATGTCGTACCTAGTAGCCAGAACTCACTTCTGAGCCCACTATGCAAGGCCCGATTTGCCTAATAAGCCAAGTTTTCATGAATTAATTGCTTTTCGACTACCTAACCTACCTAACCTAACCTAACCTAACTTTTTCGGCTACCTAACCTAACCTAACCTATAAAGATAGGTTAGGTTAGGTTAGGTAGGGTTGGTTAGGTTCAGTCATATATCTACGTTAATTTTAACTCCAATAAAAAAAAAATGACCTCTTACATAATGAAATGGGTTGCTTTATCATTTCATAAGAAGAAATTAGAGAAAATATATTAATTCATGAAAACTTGGCTTATTAGGCAAATCGGGCCTTGCATTGTAGGCTGAAAAGTGAGTTCTGGCTACTAGGTACGACATATATATATATATGTCGTACCTAGTAGCCAGAACTCACTTCTCAGCCTACTATGCAAGGCCCGATTTGCCTAATAAGCCAAGTTTTCTTGAATTAATTGTTTTTCGACTACCTAACCTACGTAACCTAACCTAACCTAACTTTTTAGGCTACCTAACCTAACCTAACCTATAAAGATAGGTTAGGTTAGGTTAGGTAGGGTTGGTTAGGTTCGATCATATATCTAAGTTAATTTTATCTCCAATAAAAAAAATTGACCTCATACATAATGAAATGGGTAGCTTTATCATTTCATAAGAAAAAAATAGAGAAAATATATTAATTCAGGAAAACTTGGCTTATTAGGCAAATCGGGCCTTGCATAGTAGGCTGAGAAGTGTGTTCTGGCTACTAGGTACGACATATATATATATATATATATATATATATATATATATATATATATATATATATATATATATATATGTCGTACCTAATAGCCAGAACGCACTTCTCAGCCTACTATTCAAGGCCCGATTTGCCTAATAAGCCAAGTTTTCATGAATTAATGTTTTTTCGTCTACCTAACCTACCTAACCTAACCTAACCTAGCTTTTTTTGGCTACCTAACCTAACCTTACCTATAAATATAGGTTAGGTTAGGTTAGGTAGGGTGGGTTAGGTTCGGTCATATATCTACGCTAATTTTAACTCCAATAAAAAAAAATTGACCTCATACATAGAGAAAAGGGTTGCTTTATCATTTCATAAGAAAAAATTATAGTAAATATATTAATTCAGGAAAACTTGGCTTATTAGGCAAATCGGGCCTTGAATAGTAGGCTGAGAAGTGAGTTCTGGCTACTAGGTACGACATATATATATATATATATATATATATATATATATATATATATATATATATATATATATATATATATATATATATATATATATATATATATATATATGTCGTACCTAATAGCCAGAACGCACTTCTCAGCCTACTATTCAAGGCCCGATTTGCCTAATAAGCCAAGTTTTCATGAATTAATGTTTTTTCGTCTACCTAACCTACCTAACCTAACCTAACCTAGCTTTTTTTGGCTACCTAACCTAACCTTACCTATAAATATAGGTTAGGTTAGGTTAGGTAGGGTTGGTTAGGTTCGGTCATATATTTACGTTAATTTTAACTCCAATTAAAAAAAATTGACCTCATACATAGAGAAAAGGGTTGCTTTATCATTTCATAAGAAAAAAATTATAGTAAATATATTAATTCAGGAAAACTTGGCTTATTAGGCAAATCTTGCCTTGAATAGTAGGCTGAGAAGTGAGTTCTGGCTACTAGGTACGACATATATATATATATGTCGTACCTAATAGCCAGAACGCACTTCTCAGCCTACTATTCAAGGCCCGATTTGCCTAATAAGCCAAGTTTTCATGAATTAATGTTTTTTCGTCTACCTAACCTACCTAACCTAACCTAACCTAGCTTTTTTTGGCTACCTAACCTAACCTTACCTATAAATATAGGTTAGGTTAGGTTAGGTAGGGTTGGTTAGGTTCGGTCATATATCTACGCTAATTTTAACTCCAATAAAAAAAAATTGACCTCATACATAGAGAAAAGGGTTGCTTTATCATTTCATAAGAAAAAAACTATAGTAAATATATTAATTCAGGAAAACTTGGCTTATTAGGCAAATCGGGCCTTGAATAGTAGGCTGAGAAGAGAGTTCTGGCTACTAGGTACGACATATATTTATATATATATATATATATATATATATATATATATATATATATATATATATATATATATATATATATATATATATATATATATATATATATATATATATATATATATATATATATATATATGTCGTACCTAATAGCCAGAACACACTTCTCAGCCTACTATGCAAGGCCCGATTTGCCTAATAAGCCAAGTTTTCCTGAATTAATACATTTTCTCTACGTTTTTTCTTATGAAATGATAAAGCAACCCTTTTCTCTATGTATGAGGTCAATTTTTTTTATTGGAGTTAAAATTAGCGTAGATATATGCTCGAACCTAACCAACCCTACCTAACCTAACCTATCTTTATAGGTTAGGTTAGGTTAGGTAGCTGAAAAAGTTAGGTTAGGTTAGGTAGGTTAGGTAGTCGAAAAACAATTAATTCATGAAAACCTGGCTTATTAGGCAAATCGGGCCTTGCATAGTAGGCCGAGAAGTGCGTTCTGGCTACTAGGTACGACATTATATATATATATATATATATATATATATATATATATATATATATATATATATATATATATATATATATATATATATGTCGTACCTAGTAGCCAGAACTCACTTCTCAGCCTACTATTCAAGGCCCGATTTGCCTAATAAGCCAAGTTTTCCTGAATTATTATATTTACTATAATTTTTTTCTTATGAAATGATAAAGCTACCCTTTTCACTATGTATGAGGTCAATTTTTTTTTATTGGAGTTAAAATTAACATAGATATATGACCGAACCTAACCAACCCTACCTAACCTAACCTAACCTATATATATAGGTAAGGTTAGGTTAGGTAGCCAAAAAAAGCTAGGTTAGGTTAGGTTAGGTAGGTTAGGTTGACGAAAAAACATTAATTCATGAAAACTTGGCTTATTAGGCAAATCGGGCCTTGCATAGTAGGCTGAGATGTGAGTTCTTGCTACTAGGTACGACATATATATATATATATATATATATATATATATATATATATATATATATATATATATATATATATATTAGTATATTTTGGTAGCAGTCTTTCCTGTAGACATATATTATTAAATATGACCGAAAAAGTAAGATTAATAATTCTAACACGAATTTTCTCAATCTTTCATACATTTCTTTTCACTGTTGGTGGTAATTCAAAAATCAATTCTCCAAAATTCATTTTTATTTCTAGTCTGACGCGACACTTGAGCGCGTTTCGTAAAACTTATTACATTTTCAAAGACTTTAGTTTACATATACACAACTGAATAGAACTTACACATCTCCGATTTGTTTATATCTACATTTGAGTGAGGTGGATGGGGTGAGGTGGTATTAATAGGGTATTAAATTCATCAACACAAGACAGAACACGAAACAATGGGTATTGAATGGAAGTGATTGTAGAAAGCCTATTGGTCCATATTTCTTGATGCTTCTATATTGGAGCGGAGTCTTGAGGTGGGTAGAATATAGTTGTGCATTAATTGGCTGTTGATTGCTGGTGTTGACTTCTTAATGTGTAGTGCCTCGCAAACGTCAAGCCGTCTGCTATCGCTGTATCTATCGAAGATTCCTGTGTTGTTTACTAGGATTTCTCTGGCGATGGTTTGGTTGTGGGAAGAGATTATATGTTCCTTAATGGAGCCCTGTTGCTTATGCATCGTTAAATGCCTAGAAAGAGATGTTGTTGTCTTGCCTATATACTGGGTTTTTTGGAGCTTACAGTCCCCAAGAGGGCATTTGAAGGCATAGACGACGTTGGTCTCTTTTAAAGCGTTTTGCTTTGTGTCTGGAGAGTTTCTCATGAGTAGGCTGGCCGTTTTTCTGGTTTTATAGTAAATCGTCAGTTGTATCCTCTGATTTTTGTCTGTAGGGATAACGTTTCTATTAACAATATCTTTCAGGACCCTTTCCTCCGTTTTATGAGCTGTGGAAAAGAAGTTCCTGTAAAATAGTCTAATAGGGGGTATAGGTGTTGTGTTAGTTGTCTCTTCAGAGGTTGCATGGCGTTTCACTTTCCTTCTTAGAGGGAAAGTAGGGTCCAGAAGGAAAGGAAGGATACGGTAGGGTCCTGAAAACATGTTTTGCAATGGAGAACCTGGGATAGGAAAATATGCCAACACGAAGTCTCCTGGTTTAAATTTCCTTAATTTGCTGCTTTGGTCAAAATGAGTCTTCATCCTCTCCTGGGCTTTCAATAGGTTGTCATTAGCAAATTTACGTACTCTCTCTAAAATGTGTTTTACGTTTTGAAGAAACTGAGACACATTCTGAGGGTTACTGAAGGTGGCATTTTTTTTTTATTTTTTTTTTTTATTATTTTCTACCACAGACGTGGCCACACATTTACAATGCTAACCAGCATATATACATTTTCTTCTGTCCTCCATGGACAGGGTTAGAGAAGTGTTAATCATATAGTTCAAGGGTTTATTGAACACTCAAGCACAGAAGGTGATTTGGTGCTTTTAAAATGCTAAGCTAACCTACATACGTAAATACATAGATACACAGATTTACGTATGCCTACATAAAGTGTTAGATGTGTCTTTTACATAGTGTCATTAATGTACATTCACAAAGGTGAAATGTAATTCTGATCAGCTTCCATATATACTTTATACCCATACATATACATACACACACACACACACACATATACATACATATATACACACACACACACATGCATTCACATACATTTGTCTCATTTACTCTGACAGGGTGAGGTAGCTGATAAAGAAACTAAAGAAACTAAAGAAACTAAAGAAACTAAAGACTAAACTAAAGAAACTAAAGAAACTAAAGGTGGCATTACGTAGAGAGTCTTTGAAAGCTTTGAGAGGAATACGGCACTTACGTCCGTAGAGCATCTCATAAGGAGATACTCCTAGAGACTCATTGGGGAGACTTCTGAAAATGCACATAAGGAGATCAAGTTGTTTATCCTAGTCCTTCAAGGTGTCATTGCAGAATTTCTTAAGGAGTGTTTTAATAGTCTGATGACTACGTTCAAGAGAACCCTGTGAAGCAAGATGATAGGGGCTGGACAGTACCTGTGTGATGTTGAACTCCTGCAGTGTCTTCTTGAAGAGATCACTGGTGAAGTTGGTGCCACAGTCGCTTTGAACCTCTCTTGGAAATCCATACTGGGTGAAGATCTTCAATAGGTGTTTCACCACAGTAGCAGCCATAATGTTCTTTACTGGAACTGCTATGGGGAATCTGGTGGTAGGACACATGATAATTAATATATAGGCGTTGCCAGAACTGGTCCGGGGTAAAGGACCAACACAGTCTATGATGAGTCTGTGGAAAGGTTCCGCAGGCACCTGGATGGGTTTTTAGTGGAGCCTGAGGAATAGAGATGTTAGGTATACCTGCCACCTGACATGTATGACACTGTTGCACGTATTTCTTAACGTCTTTTACCATACCTGGCCAGTAGTAGTCTTGTCTGATTCCGTGGTAGGTTTTGTTAAAACCATAGTGAGAAAGAGCTCCGTGGGCCAGGTGTAAAAATATCGGGCCGTATGCTGGTGGGAATCACTAGTTGTTTGACATTGGCCCAATCGTCATCCTCCTTCAGCTTGCTGGGTCTGTATCTGCGGTAGAGCAACTCATTCTCTAGGAAGAACCCAGGGATACTGTCAGGTTTAGTCTCAGCCTGGAAGAATAATGGTGTTAATGATTGATCTTCCCTCTGTTGTAGACCTTCTTTCGCCAGGGCCGCCTCTCTTTCTTTCAGGGTCGCCTCTCGTTCCTGCTCTTCTTTTCTCAAGGCGGCCTCTCGTTCTTGTTCTTCTTTCTTTATTGCAGCTTCTTCTTTCCTGATTTGTAGAGCTGCTTGCTGTTGCTCCCTTTCGAGCTTGGCGAGTTCAAGTTTGAGTTTCATAGTTGCTAAGTCATGTTTATCTGCAATAGAATAAGTTTCGTGAGTTTCAGAGTCAATTGTCCCTTCATCTAAGAGGTGATCCATAATTAGGTTATGTAATTCATTTTTGTTGGCTCCATGGGGAACATCTAGTTGATACTCGTGTGCAAGAGTTTGTAATTCAGTAATCTTGGCACGACATAAGGTCCCTATTTCACCTGCTGGATCGTTACGGAAAGCTTGGAGACGAAACATTGTGAAAGATAGCAAATAAATGTACACGAATATAGTTGTGATATGGTAAATGTCAGAAACAGGATAACGTGGCAACTGGTAACTATCCTGTGGAATTTTAATCTTTAACAATTAACATTAATTTTAGGATGGTAAATGATTAGTCAAAATCGCAGGAAATCTTGTACCCGGTACTCAATGTAAGAGAATAAGGGCAAGAAAATCCTACTATATAAGTGAAACTGAGTTTCTAAAACAAATGAAAGATTTAATTGCTCCAAAAGTGAATTAGGTAGTCCAAGAATGTAGGCATACTTTGACGAGTCTCTATAGGACATAAGCAAGGGTTTCCCACTAAATGAATATGATACTTGGCCCGTGTTCCCCGCAGTAAGTCAACAAATTCCTTTGGAGACTTCAGGCTGAAAGCACAAGGTACATGAGGAGTCAACAAGCCATTGAGTCGCTTCGCCAGTCCGTACAGGGTATCTGGCTGATGATTGGCTGATGTTGGTTTCCAGGCTTGTGTGTTTTGACATTTCTATATTCATACCCAGGTTTGTATTCCCCAATAATCTTTGGCAGGTGGAGTCCAGATATATTGGCGTTCACAGTTTCGATCAAGCTGATAACCTTTGTTTTAAATTCGAATTGGCGTAAAGGACACCTTAACCACTCGACGAACACGACCGGACAAAAGAGGATGGTAGCCGAGGTTAATTCCCCATCCCCCCACCGGCACCCTGATGGTAATCTTGGGCATGGTATTTTATCAAATCATCTCATTCTTTAGGGCACACGTGAGGAATATCTTCACTACTCACCGTCTTCATCTTCACTACACACTATCTTCATCTCTACTACTCTCTCTCTCTCTCTCTCTCTCTCTCTCTCTCTCTCTCTCTCTCTCTCTCTCTCTCTCTCTCTCTCTCTCTCTCTCTCTCTCTCTCTCTCTCTCTCTCTCTCTCTATCTCTATCTATCTCTCTCTCTCTTTCTCCAAGCAGAGACACTCTTCACCAGTGAGCAAGAACGACTATGGTAACTACTTATGGGATGTCATATCAGATGTCCTGGGGAACAGGGATAAACCTTAGTTTACTCTCTATTAACCACTGCACTGCGCAACGTGCCTTGAGGCTCATGACACAACCCGTCCTCTTAAAAATAACGTCGCTTTTCGCTCGTATGCGCGCTATGGCCAAAATTGAACATAATTTAAAATGAAATCGACTGACAAAAGTGACGTTCTGTCCCGTTTTCTGTTTCAGTCGTCCAGCTTAGTCGGTAAGGTTAGAAGAGGAAACTTTCAATTAACGTTTTTTATAACGTTTTGAAACTTTATGAAAATTTGCTGCCCACCTAAAAAACTAGAGGACCCTAAACTTACTGTTGTTGAAAAAAAATCCCAAATTTATTTTCATATTTTTTCATTTTCAATTATGACGTCAGCTTCCTCAGGACTCTCGTAAACAGATTTCTTTTTCTTTTTAAATCGTAGGCAAGATTCACGGGTGTGAGAGCCTCAGAACTGAGTGAGCAACCAAGTCTGGCGCACGCAGCATAAGCTAACAGCTTTGCTGTTCAGCTTCTGATCACAGCATTGCCTATAAATGTAAAAATATGTATATGTATCTTGTACTATTTAGCGATGATAGTACTACAAAAGAGCCTGACTCTAATAAAGACTGTGTACAATGTTCGGATATCAGTGAACATAATGCTGTTCATGATGTTCACAGCACTAACCACAGCACACTGCCATTCTTTCGTCCATCTAAGATTCTTCAAACGACTTCTCATGTTCCTTTGCAAATAAACTTGTCGAAAATTATTCAGTTATATGATTTAGTGACCAGGGCGCCAGATTCAGGAAGCAGTTATGTTAGTACTTACGAACGTGTATATTTTTCCTCAAGCTTTGACGGCTTTGGTTACATTTATTAAATAGTTTACAAGCATGAAAACTTCCCAATCTACTGTTGTTGTTATAAACAGCCTCCTGTGCTTCGGAGCTCATTAACTGTTTAATAATTGTAAACAAATCCGCCAAAGACTGAGAAAAGATGGACAGGTTCGTAAGTGCTTGCGTATCTGCTTCATGAATCTGGCCCCAAGATTCTAATAATAGTAGGATTGTGGGAGAATTAGCGATGTGCGTAGTATGATGGGAGGAGTAGTCTTGGTGAGGGAGGGAGGGAGTGAGGCTGTCGTCTGCTGGCTGTGGACTTGTCAGGCAGTTTTTGTCCCAACTACGTTGATTGGACACCATACCAGATTGGTTGTACAGTTATGGTGAACAACACATGTAGATACCTATATATAACATGTATATATATATAGTGTAATAAAACCACACACAGTATTGTGGGAGTAGGAATGTTGGCGATTTAGGCGTTAAAGGTGGGAGGGCTGACTGAGTGTGGCAGCCCACTCTTGTCACTCTTGTTATTTTAGGCTCACTATACCAACTTTGTGGTTCGTTATGGTGAACACATATGTAGATAGGTATATACAATGTGTGCATATAGTGTAATAACAGCAAAAACACTGTTTGGACGATCGTAGATATATAAAATATATGTCACATATATGAGCCCCATAATTTTTAGCAAAGCGATGTTCCACACATTGAACTATGTATATTACACAAATTACATACATTTAAATAATATTACAGCAAAAAGCCAGAAAAAAACGAATGAGAAACATCAAAATAATTGTGAAACATTATATTCGCGGCAACTGCCGCCCCACGGGGTGGCTGAGCCTAGTGACATTCAGCGCTCCATCACTCAGCGCCCATAATTTGCTCAACTTTCCAGCTCCATCGCGGCTAAGGTATGCCACATATAAAAAAATTTCATTTTCCCGTGATCAGAGACCGCATTTTAACAATATTAGAAGAGAAAATTATTTTTTGGCAAGAATATTTTTTCAGCGCACCACGGGGGTGTCTCATTGTCTATCCTTGTCTATCTCTAAAGTCGATTTAACGTAAAATATATAAACACGTAAATGTATTCACAAGAATCTAGGATTCAAGTAATGAATATTTTCTTTCAGGGAGAGTACATCCTCTTCTAATACAATATGTAATATGCAAATTTTCAACATTGCAGTTGTATTCGTTTTCTCGTAAAATATCGGAAATTGTTTAAATATTGTAATATAATTACATCTATTTAATTATATTAAGTAGATGTAATTAATATTATTTAAATCACATGCATGTTTTAATTTATTTTCACTCTTACCTGCACAGTTTTTAAAAGTGTGTTCTTATTTTCTCCTTATCTTTACCTCTCTGCTTCACTCCATATCTCTTTTTATTCCTTCTTCTATAATTGTCCAGAACACTTTAATCAATATTATAAAAATGTAATTTAAATGTTGTCACAGACTGCAAAACTACAACCAGCGCGTGTTTAGCCAAGGGAGGCCACTGCAGCGACACATGCAACAGAGATGAGGACACAGTCAACAATATCTGCAGTAGTCCAGCCTGCTCCTGTTGCGTTAAAAGTAAGATTTTCCTTCTAAATCGTTTATTTATGACAACATTATTTAATTTATTAATTACGCAATAATATTCTTGAAGTTAAAAATAATTATTGTGAATGCGCAGGTGGTCGCTGATAAAATTTACAATGTAAATTCTTTGCTTTAGTATCTCAATAAATTCTAGTAGTTAAGTAATTACATTTTTTTCATTTAATTCATTAAAAAAAAAAAATTCTTATATGATCATAAGTTAAACAATTGTATTCATTAAATGGAATAAAAGATGCGAGTTGAAAGAATATTTATGTGTCTCACTAAGAAAAAAGTGAAATGGTTATTAACCATGAAAGTGCATTTCATAAATTGTTTGATTCTACCAATGAAAGTATGAAGTTTTATTATTTTTTTCTTTGAAGAATAAATTCTTTGTACAAAATACAATAGTTAGAAAATACCAACATTACAATTTTGATCGTTTACAGTAACAGATCGAAATCTGTTTCATTAAACTTAATATATGATAAAAAAAAAATAATCTCATTATCCCGTCATTGAAGATTCCTACCTTCAGTTGGATAATTGGAGAACTCATTTGTTCGGTCGAGTTCATCAACCCGTCCTCTTACAAATAACGTCGCTTTTCGCTCATATGCGTAGTCCTCTTACAAATAACGTCGCTTTTCGCTCATATTCGTACTAAGGCCAAAAATTGCCCTACCAGAAAATGAAAGCAGCTCGCGAAAGTGACGTACTGTCCCGTTTTCTGTTTCGGTCCTCTGGCTTAGTCAGTTAGGTTAGGAGAGGACACTTTAAATTATTCGTTTTCATAACGTTTTGAAACCTTAGGAGACCTTGCTACTCTCCTAACCTACCAGAGAGCCCAAACCTGCTGCAGTGGATACATATCATTTTGGAAAATAAATTTTCATTTTGCAGTGCGACGATTTTTGGCCTTAACACATATGAGCCAAAAAAAAAGCGACGTTGTTTGTAAGAGGACGGGTTGTCACATATATGTTCATGTTGAGCAAACATGTTCCAAACGTGAGTCGGTCTAGGCATGGATGATCGCTGATAGAGCGATGTTCCTGAGAAAGGTACAGCCAGCATGAGACTGTTGGTTGCTGAACGTGAGGGGGGGCCTGACGATAGAGTGGAGAGTGCCTGGGATTCGAAGGCCTAATGTTCGGGGTTCGATCCTCGGCGGAGGCGGAAACTATTGGCTGGAGTTTCTTTAACCCTGATGCACCTGTTCACCCAGCAGCAAATAGGTACCTAGGAGTTAAACAGCTGCTATGGGCTGCTTCCTGGCCTATGGGCTGTGTAACAAATAAGAGGCCTGGTCGAGGACCGGGCCGCTAAGCCCTGATATCATATCAATATAACCTGAAGATAACGCCATGTTTTGTGGTTGTCAACTTCTGGTTGACCACGATGTTGGGACAGCTGAGTAGTCTTGTGAACGTTGGCCTTGAAGATAATAATACGTTCTCAACATCTTTCCGGTATTGACCAATATTCCAACCAGAATGGGTCAAAACCCTAGATGAGCCATCTTTCACCGGAGCAGACCAAACCGAAGAGCGGTGCATACTCAAGACAGGAGCAAACTGGTCCTTCATATTAGGTTTTGCAATCCCTGCTGTCAAAAATGAATGAGGGATGCAAAATAAGGCTGGAAGTATCTTTACTGCTTTGTCTGCTAGGCTTAGCAGGTAGCTCACGTGGAGAGAGAGAGAGAGAGAGAGAGAGAGAGAGAGAGAGAGAGAGAGAGGAAAGAGAGAGAGAAAGGAAAGAGAGAGAGAGAGAGTGTGTGTGTGTGTGTGTGTGTGTGTGTGTGTACTCACCTATTTGTACTCACCTATTTGTCCTTGCAGGATCGAGCATTGACTCTTGGATCCCGCCTTTCCAGCTATCGGTTGTTTACAGCAATGACTCCTGTCCCATTTCCCTATCATACCTAGTTTTAAAAAGTATGAATAGTATTTGCTTCCACAACCTGTTTCCCAAGTGCATTCCATTTTTCCACTACTCTCACGCTAAAAGAAAACTTCCTAACATCTCTGTGACTCATCTGAGTTTCCAGTTTCCACCCATGTCCCCTCGTTCTGTTATTATTACGTGTGAACATTTCATCTATTTCCACTTTGTCAATTCCCCTGAGTATTTTATATGTCCCTATCATATCTCCTCTCTCCCTTCTTTTCTCTAGTGTCGTAAGGTTCAGTTCCTGCAGACGCTCTACATATTCCATCCCTCGTAACTCTGGGACAAGCCTCGTCGCAAACCTCTGAACCTTCTCTAGTTTCTTTATGTGTTTCTTCGGGTGGGGGCTCCATGATGGCGCGGCATACTCTAAGACGGGTCTCACGTAGGCAGTGTAAAGCGCCCTAAAAGCCTCCTCATTTAGGTTTCTGAATGAAGTTCTAATTTTCGCCAGTGTAGAGTACGCTGCTGTCGTTATCCTATTTATATGTACCTCAGGAGTTAGATTAGGTGTCACATCCACTCCCAGGTCTCTTTCTCGAATCGTTACAGGTAGGCTGTAACGATTCGTGTACTGTCCCTTTGGTCTCCTATCAACTGATCCCATTTCCATAACTTTACATTTACTGGTGTTAAACTCCAGTAGCCATTTCCCTGACTCTCTCTGCAACCTGTTTAAGTCCTCTTGGAGGATCCTACAATCCTCGTCTGTCACAACTGTTCTCATTAATTTTGCGTCATCCGCAAACATTGACATGTATGATTCCACTCCTGTAAACATATCATTGACGTAAATGAGAAAGAGGATTGGTCCCAGCACCGATCCTTGAGGAACTCCACTTGTTACTGTTCGCCAGTCCGACTTCTCGCCCCTTACCATTACCCTCTGGCGCCTTCCTGTTAGGCAGTTCTTCACCCATACTAGGGCCTTTCCGCTTACTCCTGCCTGCCTCTCAAGTTTGTATAGCAGTCTCATGTGCGGTACTGTATCAAAGGCCTTTTGGCAGTCAAGAAATATGCAGTCTGCCCAGCCTTCTCTGTCCTGCCTTATCCTTGTTACTTTATCATAGAATTATAAAAGGTTTGTTAGGCATGATTTCCCTGTCCAGAACCCATGTTGGTGCTTGTTTACAAACCCAATGCTCTCCAGGTGCTCAACAAGTCTTAGCCTAATTATTCTTTCAAGTATTTTGCAGGGGATGCTTGTCAGTGATACGGGTCTGTAGTTAAGTGCCTCCTCCCTATCACCTTTCTTGAAAATCGGTACGACATTTGCCTCCTTCCAGCAACTGGGCAATTCTCCTGAAATCAGTGACTCATTAAAGATCATTGCCAGAGGCACGCTGAGAGCCTGCACTGCCTCTTTAAGTACCCACGGTGATACTTTGTCTGGTCCAACAGCTTTATTTGCATCCAGTGTTGTCAACTGTTTAATTTCCTCCTCTGCTGTCACCTCTATATCTGATAGTCTTTCTTTTAGGATAATCGCTTCTAACAATGGGAGCTGCTCAGGCTCGGTTGTGAACACTTCATGGAAATTTGCATTCAGTACCTCGCTGATTTCCTTGTCGCTGTCTGTATATGCCCCTTCTGTTTTCCTCAGTCTTGTCACTTGGTCATTTACCGACATCTTCCTTCTTATATGGCTGTGTAGTAATTTAGGTTGCTCTTTCGCTTTGACTGCAATATCATTCTCATAATTTCTTTCCGACACTCGTCTTATGTTAATGTAATTATTCCTAGCTCTGTTACATCTAATCCTGATGTCCTCTGTCCTTTGTCTTCTGTACTTCCTTCACTCCCTCCTGCTTCTCACCTTTGCTTCCTGACACTGTCTATTAAACCAGGGGGTTATTATATTCCCTTCTGCTATTTTTCTTTATTGTTGGAATAAATCTCTCTTCAGCCTCCTTGCATTTCAATATGACTTGGTTCATCATACCTTGCACTGTTTTTCCTCTAAGTTCTTCCTCCCACTGCACCTCTCCCAGGTAGTCCCTTATCCTTCTGTAGTCCCCTTTTCTGTAATCAAGTCTCCTTTCCCGGACCTCTTGTCCTTTGGTCACAATTTTAAGCTCCATCATGTAGTCAATGACTAGGACACAATGGTCACTGGCTCCTAGTGGTATTTCATGTTCCAACTGCTCGATGTCTTCTACATTCTGGGTGAAAATGAGATCTAATAGGATGGGCGTATCCCCTCCTCTTTCCCTAGTATCTTCCTTCACATGCTGTGTTAGGAAATTCCTGTCAATAACGTCTACCAGCTTCGCTCCCCAGGTCTCCTCCCTGCCATGGGGATTCCTCGTTTCCCAATCTATCTCTCCATGATTTAGGTCCCCCATGACCAGCAGCTTCGCTCTCATTCTATGCGCTATAGTTGCTGCCCTCTGCAGTTCCTCTATACATGTCTTGTTGCTGTCCTCGCACTCCTGCCTGGGCCTTCTACTGTTTGGTGGGGGATTGTAGAGTATCAAGATTACAATCTTCTTCCCATCCACTGTCAGAGTTCCATGTATGAAGCTCGTGCTTTCATTGGTACCCGGATTTTCCAGCTCATCAAACTTCCATTTCCGCTTTATTAGGAGTGCCACTCCTCCTCCCTGTCTCTGTGTCCTTTCTTTTCTTATCACCTGGTACCCCTCTGGAAAGATTGCATCCGAGATCATGCCATTTATTTTAGTTTCCACTATTGCCACTATGTCTGGGTCTGCCTCACTAACTCTTTCTTTTATCTCTTCTGCTTTATTGGATACCCCATCAGCATTGGTGTACCAAACCTTGAGACTCTTCTTGGAAACTCGGGTGTCAGAGTTCCCCCTTTCACCAGGGATCTGGGGGGAACTGGGGGGTGTCTGGGGGGTGAGTGGGGGCTGTGGGGGTGAATAGGGGGGGTGCCAGGGGGGTGCCTGGGAGTGCCTGGTAGGCGAATGGGGTCTGGGCATCTGGGGGGTAGGAAGGGCATAATGGGTCTGAAAGTTAGGGGTCTGAATAGCATAGGGGGGTTGAGAAATAGAGTGAGACTGAGAGTCAGATAGAGGTTGAGAGGTTGGCGGGGAGATGGATATTGAGGGCAGAGGGCTGAGAGGAGAATGGAGCATGGGTGCTGGGAGTGGAAGAGAGGGTATATTAGTTAGGGGGAATCGGGGTTAGGTGGGGGTTTTGGGATAGAAGACGGGAAGAGGGAGATGGGGGAAGGTGTTAGGGGGTCACAAGGTGAGGGGGTTAAATGTGGGCTGGAGGTGCATAGGAGGGGTGAGGGTTGAGTGGGGGTTGTGTGTGTGTGTGTGTGTGTGTGTGTGTGTGAACAAAGGGGGTGGGAAGGGGGCAGAGATGGTCACTTCTGGTCAGGTGTGTGTGTGTGCGTGTATATGCGGTCAGTCATTGGGGGGGGGAGTGGGAGTGGGGGGGGAGTGTATTGGGTTACTGAGATAGGGGGGTAAGAGAGGGGGTAGAGAATGAGTGAGGTCTTATCCCCTTTCCTCAAAAGGTGTTAGTCCTTTCTACCCTGACTGAACGTGTTTTTGTACGTGTGTGTGCATGTGTGCGTGCATACGTGCGTGCGCATGCGTGCGTGCATGCATGCATGCATGTGTCACCAGAGTGCTGTAAGTGTCAACCTCTACCCAAACTGAGCACTTTGAAATTTTAAATATTTATGATATACTGAACAAGAATTTGATAATATTTTACCTCACTCTGTACACCTGAATAATTGACCAGAGAGGGTACCTACCAGTCAGCTTCCCGCTCACACCACTAGATGAATAAGGACGATTTCTGGATGACGATGGTGATCCGTCGTCGCCTCCCACGTGGTGATTCACTAAGTTCCAGTAGACTGATGATAGCGGTTCTTCTCTGTCTAACACAAAGCTCAGGAGTCAGTCACTGTATCATTGTGCCTGTTGTGTTATAGTTTACTAATTTACTGTACCACTAATCACTGGAGCCTAATACGTAAACAAAGCCTCGTCGCCCTCCCACGTGGCCTGTCTGGTGAATTCACTGTTTAACACAAAGTTCTAGTTTTAGCACGGTATTTTTCTTTCCTCGTCGCAGCGGTTATTCACTTTGTGATACCGCTAGATCTGTGACTGTAGCCTTATTTATCCCAAAAATATTTGCGTTTATCGAAGGGCGCAACCCTGCGACCCTCCCTCGACAGCTGACTCGACTCGATATGTGTGTGTGTGTGTGTGTGTTTGCGTGTGTGTGTGTGTGCGTGTGTGCGTGTGTGTGTGTGTGTGTGTGTGTGTGTGTGTGTGTGTGTGTGTGTGTGTGTGTGTGTGTGTGTGTGTGTATGTGTGTGTGTGTGTGTGTGTGTGTGTGTGTGTGTGTGTGTGTGTGTGTGTGTGTGAAAGCTGGTCAGAATTGCATTTCACCCTTTGTAAACGTAAATGCACATTATTCATAATTATGTGTAGAAGAACATATCTCGATCACTGTTTATGAAGGGCAGATGAAAATCTATATATTTATGTATGATGATTATATTAGCGTTTCAGAATAACACACTCACTTTCTTTGTTTGATTATTTAATAAATCACTGAACTAAATGTGTATCAGACCTCTAACCACGTCCATGCAGGACAGAAGAAAATGCATATGTGCTAGTTACTATTGTAAATGAGTGACCACGTTAGTGAAACAAGAAAAAAGAAATTGGGTGTCTCTCTCTCTCTTCTTCTTCTTACATAACTGCCTCCAACCCTTTTTTAATAGGACACTATTGTCAACAGACTGCAAAATTCCCACCAGCGCCTGTACAACTCAGGGAGGCCATTGCAGTGACACATGCAACTCAGATGAGGACACACTCTACAATATCTGCAACAGTCCAAGCTGCGTCTGTTGTGTTAAAAGTAAGTTGTTTTTGTAAATCATTACATCATAGAGACAATACTTAAGCTAATAACTTCACTGCTCATCTTTCTACAGTAAAGGGAAATTATTCTAACAGCGGGGATGGTTGACAACAGAATTATATATGAATTGACATATTTACCTAAAATCTGGAAGTTACAACAGAATATATATATATATATATATATATATATATATATATATATATATATATATATATATATATATATATATATATATATATATATATATATATATATATATATATATATATGAATTAGTATATTTTGGTAGCAGTCTTTCCTGTAGACATATATTATTAAATATGACCGAAAAAGTAAGATTAATAATTCTAACACGAATTTTCTCAATCTTTCGTACATTACGCTTCACTGTTGGAGGTAAATCAAAAATCAATTCTCCAAAATTCATTTTTTATTTCTAGTCTGACGCGACACGGGCGCGTTTCGTAAAACTTATTACATTTTCAAAGACTTTAGTTCACAAATACACAACTGAATAGAACTTACGTATCTCCGATTTTATATCTACATTTGAGTGAGGTGGAAGGGGTGATGTGGCATTAACACAAGACAGAACAAAATGTGGTATTAATAGGGTATTAATTTCATCAACACAAGACAGAACAAGAGTATTAATAGGGTATTAATTTCATCAACACAAGACAGAACACGAAACAATGGATATTGAATAGAAGTGTTTGTAGAAAGCCTATTGGTCCATATTTCTTGATGCTTCTATATTGGAGCGGAGTCTTGAGGTGGGTAGAATATAGTTGTGCAATAATTGGCTGTTGATTGCTGGTGTTGACTTCTTGATGTGTAGTGCCTCGCAAACGTCAAGCCGCCTGCTATCGCTGTATCTATCGATGATTTCTGTGTTGTTTACTAGGATTTCTCTGGCGATGGTTTGGTTGTGGGAAGAGATTATATGTTCCTTAATGGAGCCCTGTTGCTTATGCATCGTTAAACGCCTAGAAAGAGATGTTGTTGTCTTGCCTATATACTGGGTTTTTTGGAGCTTACAGTCCCCAAGTGGGCATTTGAAGGCATAGACGACGTTAGTCTCTTTTAAAGCGTTCTGTTTTGTGTCTGGAGAGTTTCTCATGAGTAGGCTGGCCGTTTTTCTGGTTTTATAGTAAATCGTCAGTTGTATCCTCTGATTTTTGTCTGTAGGGATAACGTTTCTATTAACAATATCTTTCAGGACCCTTTCCTCCGTTTTATGAGCTGTGGAAAAGAAGTTCCTGTAAAATAGTCTAATAGGGGGTATAGGTGTTGTGTTAGTTGTCTCTTCAGAGGTTGCATGGCATTTCACTTTCCTTCTTAGAGGGAAAGTAGGGTCCAGAAGGAAAGGAAGGATACGGTAGGGTCCTGAAAACTTGTTTTGCAATGGAGAACCTGGGATAGGAAAATATGCCAACACGAAGTCTCCTGGTTTAAATTTCCTTAATTTGCTGCTTTGGTCAAAATGAGTCTTCATCCTCTCCTGGGCTTTCAATAGGTTGTCATTAGCAAATTTACGTACTCTCTCTAGAATGTGTTTTACGTTTTGAAGAAACTGAGGCACATTCTGAGGGTTACTGAAGGTGGCATTTTTTTTTTATTTTTTTTTTTATTATTTTCTACCACAGACGTGGCCACACATTTACAATGCTAACCAGCATATATACATTTTCTTCTGTCCTCCATGGACAGGGTTAGAGAAGTGTTAAACATATAGTTCAAGGGTTTATTGAACACTCAACCACAGAAGGTGATTCGGTGCTTTTAAAATGCTAAGCTAACCTACATACGTAAATACATAGATACACAGATTTACGTATGCCTACATAAAGTGTTAGATGTGTCTTTTACATAGTGTCATTAATTACTGTACATTCACAAAGGTGAAATGTAATTCTGATCAGCTTCCATATATACTTTATACCCATACATATACATACACACACACACACACACACACACATATACATACATATATACACACACACACATGCGTTCACATACATTTGTCTCATTTACTCTGACAGGGTGAGGTAGCTGATAAAGAAACTAAAGAAACTAAAGAAACTAAAGACTAAACTAAAGACTAAACTAAAGAAACTAAAGACTAAACTAAAGACTAAACTAAAGAAACTAAAGAAACTAAAGGTGGCATTACGTAGAGAGTCTTTGAAAGCTTTGAGTGGAGTACGGCACTTACGTCTGTAGAGCATCTCATAAGGAGATACTCCAAGAGACTCATTGGGGAGACTTCTGAAAATGCACATAAGGAGATCAAGTTGTTTATCCTAGTCCTTCAAGGTGTCATTGCAGAATTTCTTTAGGAGTGTTTTAATAGTCTGATGACTACGTTCAAGAGAACCCTGTTAAGCAGGATGATAGGGGCTGGACAGTACCTGTGTGATGTTGAACTCCTGCAGTGTCTTCTTGAAGAGATCACTGGTGAAGTTGGTGCCACAGTCGCTTTGAACCTCTCTTGGAAATCCATACTGGGTGAAGATCTTCAATAGGTGTTTCACCACAGTAGCAGCCATAATGTTCTTTACTGGAACTGCTATGGGAAATCTGGTGGTAGGACACATGATAGTTAATATATAGGCGTTGCCAGAACTGGTCCGGGGTAAAGGACCAACACAGTCTATGATGAGTCTGTGGAAAAGTTCCGCAGGCACCTGGATGGGTTTTTAGTGGAGCCTGAGGAATAGAGATGTTAGGTTTACCTGCCACCTGACATGTATGACACTGTTGTACGTATTTCTTAACGTCTTTTACCATACCTGGCCAGTAGTAGTCTTGTCTGATTCCGTGGTAGGTTTTGTTAAAACCATAGTGAGAAAGAGCTCCGTGGGCCAGGTGTAAAAATATCGGGCCGTATGCTGGTGGGAATCACTAGTTGTTTGACATTGGCCCAATCGTCATCCTCCTTCAGCTTGCTGGGTCTGTATCTGCGGTAGAGCAATTCATTCTCTAGGAAGAACCCAGGGATACTGTCAGGTTGAGTCTCAGCCTGGAAGAATAATGGTGTTAATGATTGATCTTCCCTCTGTTGTAGAGCTTCTTTCGCCAGGGCCGCCTCTCTTTCTTTCAGGGTCGTCTCGCGTTCCTGCTCTTCTTTTCTCAAGGCGGCCTCTCGTTCTTGTTCTTCTTTCTTTATTGCAGCTTCTTCTTTCCTGATTTGTAGAGCTGCTTGCTGTTGCTCCCTTTCGAGCTTGGCGAGTTCAAGTTTGAGTTTCATAGTTGCAATAGAATAAGTTTCGTGAGTTTCAGAGTCAATTGTCCCTTCATCCAAGAGGTGATCCATAATTAGGTTATGTAATTCATTTTTGTTGGCTCCATGGGGAACATCTAGTTGATACTCGTGTGCAAGAGTTTGTAATTCAGTAATCTTGGCACGACATAAGGTCCCTATTTCACCTGCTGGATCGTTACGGAAAGCTTGGAGACGAAACATTGTGAAAGATAGCAAATAAATGTACACGAATATAGTTGTGATATGGTAAATGTCAGAAACAGGATAACGTGGCAACTGGTAACTATCCTGTGGAATTTTAATCTTTAACAATTAACATTAATTTTAGGATGGTAAATGATTAGTCAAAATCGCAGGAAATCTTGTACCCGGTACTCAATGTAAGAGAATAAGGGCAAGAAAATCCTACTATATAAGTGAAACTGAGTTTCTAAAACAAATGAAAGATTTAATTGCTCCAAAAGTGAATTAGGTAGTCCAAGAATGTAGGCATACCTTGACGAGTCTCTATAGGACATAAGCAAGGGTTTCCCACTAAATGAATATGATACTTGGCCCGTGTTCCCCGCAGTAAGTCAACAAATTCCTTTGGAGACTTCAGGCTGAAAGCACAAGGTACATGAGGAGTCAACAAGCCATTGAGTCGCTTCGCCAGTCCGTACAGGGTATCTGGCTGATGATTGGCTGATGTGGGTTTCCAGGCTTGTGTGTTTTGACATTTCTATATTCATACCCAGGTTTGTATTCCCCAATAATCTTTGGCAGGTGGAGTCCAGATTTATTGGCGTTCACAGTTTCGATCAAGCTGTTTACCTTTGTTTTAAATTCGAATTGGCGTACAGGACACCTTAACCACTCGACGAACACGACCGGACAAAAGAGGATGGTAGCCGAGGCTAATTCCCCATCCCCCCCCCCCCCGGCACTCTGATGGTAATCTTGGGCATGGTATTTTATCAAATCACCTCATTCTTTAGGGCACACGTGAGGAATATCTTCACTACTCACCATCTTCATCTTCACTACACACTATCTTCATCTCTACTACTACTACTCTCTCTCTCTCTCTCTCTCTCTCTCTCTCTCTCTCTCTCTCTCTCTCTCTCTCTCTCTCTCTCTCTCTCTCTCTCTCTCTCTCTCTCTCTCTATCTCTCTCTCTATCTATCTCTCTCCCTCTCTCTCTCTCTTTCTCCAAGCAGAGACACTCTTCACCAGTGAGCAAGAACGACTATGGTAACTACTTATGGGATGTCATATCAGATGTCCTGGGGAACAGGGATAAACCTTAGTTTACTCTCTATTAACCACTGCACTGCGCAACGTGCCTTGAGGCTCATGACACAACCCGTCCTCTTAAAAATAACGTCGCTTTTCGCTCGTATGCGCGCTATGGCCAAAATTGAACATAATTTAAAATGAAATCGACTCACAAAAGTGACGTTCTGTCCCGTTTTCTGTTTCAGTCGTCCAGCTTACTCGGTAAGGTTAGAAGAGGAAACTTTCAATTAACGTTTTTCATAACGTTTTGAAACTTTATGAAAATTTGCTGCCCACCTAAAAAACTAGAGGACCCTAAACTTACTGTTGTTGAAAAAAAATCCCAAATTTATTTTCATATTTTTTCATTTTCATATTACGTCCGCTTTCGGCCATACTGATAAATGGCCAAAAGCGACGTTATTTTTAAGAGGACAGGTTGACGGGCCTCAGGGATCTCATAGGTATAGAAAACTATTCAAAACACTCGCAGCTACACGGGGTTTAGGTCAGCTTCCTCAGGACTCTCGTAAACAGATTTCTTTTTCTTTTTAAATCGTAGGCAAGATTCCCGGGTGTGAGAGCCTCAGAACTGAGTGAGCAACCAAGTCTGGCGCACGCAGCATAAGCTAACAGCTTTGCTGTTCAGCTTCTGATCACAGCATTGCCTATAAATGTAAAAATATGTATATGTATCTTGTACTATTTAGCGATGATAGTATTACAAAAGAGCCTGACTCTAATAAAGACTGTGTACAATGTTCGGATATCAGTGAACATAATGCTGTTCATGATGTTCACAGCACTAACCACAGCACACTGCCATTCTTTCGTCCATCTAAGATTCTTCAAACGACTTCTCATGTTCCTTTGCAAATAAACTTGTGGAAAATTATTCAGTTATATGATTTAGTGACCAAGGCGCCAGATTCACGAAGCAGTTATGTTAGTACTTACGAACGTGTATATTTTTCCTCAAGCTTTGACGGCTTTGGTTACATTTATTAAATAGTTTACAAGCATGAAAACTTCCCAATCTACTGTTGTTGTTATAAACAGCCTCCTGTGCTTCGGAGCTCATTAACTGTTTAATAATTGTAAACAAATCCGCCAAAGACTAAGAAAAGATGGACAGGTTCGTAAGTGCTTGCGTATATGCTTCATGAATCTGGCCCCAAGATTCTAATAATAGCAGGATTGTGGGAGAATTAGTGATGTGCGTAGTATGATGGGAGGAGTAATCTTGGTGAGAGAGGGAGGGAGTGAGGCTGTCGTCTGCTGGCTGTGGACTTGTCAGGCAGTTTTTGTCCCAACTACGTTGATTGGACACCATATCAGCTTGGTTGTATAGTTATGGTGAACAACACATGTAGATACCTATATATAACATGTATATATATAGTGTAATAAAACCACACATAGTATTGTGGGAGTAGGAATGTTGGCGATTTAGGCGTTAAAGGTGGGAGGGCTGACTGAGTGTGGCAGCCCACTCTTGTCACTCTTGTTATTTTAGGCTCACTATACAACTTAGTGGTTTGTTATGGTGAACACATATGTAGATAGGTATATACAATGTGTGCTTATAGTGTAATAACAGTAAAAACACTGTTTGGATGATCGTAGAAATATAAAATATATGTCACATATATGAGCCCCATAATTTTTAGCAAAGCGATGTTCCACACATTGAACTATGTATATTACACAAATTACATACATTTAAATAATATTACAGCAAAAAGCCAGAAAAAAACGAATGAGAAACATCAAAATAATTGTGAAACATTATATTCGCGGCAACTGCCGCCCCACGGGGTGGCTGAGCCTAGTGACATTCAGCGCTCCATCACTCAGCGCCCATAATTTGCGCAACTTTCCAGCTCCATCGCGGCTAAGGTATGCCACATATACAAAAAATTCAATTTCCCGTGATCAGAGACTGCATTTTAACAATATTAGAAGAGAAAATTATTTTTTGGCAAGAATATTTTTTCAGCGCACCACGGGGGTGTCTCATTGTTTATCTCTAAGGTCGATTTAAAATAAAATATATAAACACGTAAATGTATTCACAACAATGTAGGATTCAAATAATGAAAACTTTCTTTAAGGGAGTGTACATCCTCTTCTAGTACAGTATGTAATATGCAAATTTTCAATATTGCAGTTGTATTCGTTTTCTCGTAAAAAAATCGGAAATTGTTTAAATATTGTAATATAATTACATCTGCTTAATAATATTAAGTAGATGTAATTAATGTTATTTAAAACACATTCATGTTTTAATTTCTTTTTAATCTTAAGTGCACTGTTTTTAAAAATGTGTTCTTATTTTCTCCTTATCTTTACCTCTCTGCTTCACTCCATATCTCTTTTTATTCCATCTTCTATAATTGTCCAGAACACTTTAATCAATATTATAAAAATGCAATTCAAATGTTGTCACAGACTGCAAAACTACAACCAGCGCGTGTTTAGCCAAGGGAGGCCACTGCAGCGACACATGCAACAGAGATGAGGACACAGTCAACAATATCTGCAGTAGTCCAGCCTGCTCCTGTTGCGTTAAAAGTAAGATTTTTCTTGTAAATCGTTGATTTATGACAACATTATTTAATGTATAAATTACGGAATATTATTCTTGAAGTTAAAAATAATTATTGCGAATGCGCAGGTGGTCGCTGATAAAATTTACAATGTAAATTCATTGCTTTAATATCTCAACAAATTCTAGTAGTTAAGTAATTGCATTTTTTTTATCATTTTAATTAATTAAAAATTTACTTTTCTTTTATGATCATAAGTTAAACAATTGTATTCATTAAATGGAATAAAAGATGTGAATTGAAAGAACATTTATGTCTCTCACTAAGAAAAAAGTGAAATGGTTATTAACCATGAAAGTGCATTTCATAAATTGTTTGATTCTACTAATGAAAGTATGAAGTTTTATTATTTTTTTCTTTGAGGAATAAAATCTTTGTTTAATACAATAGTTAGCAAATACCAACATTACAATTTTGATCGTTTACAGTAACAGATCGAAATCTGTTTCATTAAATTTAATATATGATAAAAAAAATAATCTCATTATCCCGTCATTGAAGATTTCGAAAATTGGAGAACTCACTTTTTCGGTCGAGTTCATCAACCTGTCCTCTTACAAATAACGTCGCTTTTCGCTCATATGCGTAGTCCTTTTACAAATAACGTCGCTTTTCGATCATATGCGTACTAAGGCCAAAAATTGCCCTACCAGAAAATGAAAGCAGCTCGCGAAAGTGACGTACTGTCCCATTTTCTGTTTCGGTCCTCTGGCTTAGTTAGTTAGGTTAGGAGAGGACACTTTAAATTATTCGTTTTCATAACGTTTTGAATCCTTAGGAGACCTTGCTACTCTCCTAACCTACCAGAGAGCCCAAACCTGCTGTTGTGGGTTCATATCATTTTGGGAAATGAATTTCCATTCTGCAGTACGACAATTTTTGGCCTTAACACATATGAGCAAAAAAGGCGACGTTGTTTGTAAGAGGACGGGTTGTCACATATATGTTCATGTTGAGCAAACATGTTCCAAACGTGAGTCAGTCTAGGCATGGATGATCGCTGATAGAGCGATGTTCCTGAGAAAGGTACAGCCAGCATGAGACTGTTGGTTGCTGAACGTGAGGGGGGGCCTGACGATAGAGTGGAGAGTGCCTTGGATTCGAAGGCCTAAGGTTCCGGGTTCGATCCTCGGCGGAGACGGAAATTATTGGCTGGAGTTTCTTTAACCCTGATGCACCTGTTCACCCAGCAGCAAATAGGTACCTAGGAGTTAAACAGCTGCTGTGGGCTGCTTCCTGGCCTATGGGCTGTGTAACAAATAAGAGGCCTGGTCGAGGACCGGGTCGCTAAGCCCTGATATCATCTCAATATAACCTGAAGATTACGCCTTGTTTTGTGGTTGTCAACTTCTGGTTGACCACGATGTTGGGACAGCTGAGGAGTCTTGTGAACGTTGGCCTTGAAGATAATAATACGTTCTCAACATCTTTCCGGTATTGACCAATATTCCAACCCGAATGGGTCAAAACCCTAGATGAGCCATCATTCACCGGAGCAGACCAAACCGAAGAGCGGTGCATACTCAAGACAGGAGCAAACTGGTCCTTCATATTAGGTTTTGCAATCCCTGCTGTCAAAAATGAATGAGGGATGCAAAATAAGGCTGGAAGTATCTTTACCGCTTTGTCTGCTAGGCTTAGCAGGTAGCTCACGCGGAGAGAGAGGAAAGAGAGAGAGAGAAAGGAAAGAGAGAGAGAGAGAGAGAGAGAGAGAGAGAGAGAGAGAGAGAGAGAGAGAGAGAGAGAGAGAGAGAGAGAGAGAGAGAGAGAGAGAGAGAGAGTGTGTGTGTGTGTGTGTGTGTGTGTGTGTGTTTGTGTTTGTGTTTGTGTTTGTGTGTGTGTGTGTGTGTGTGTGTGTGTGTGTGTGTGTGTGTGTGTGTGTGTGTGTGTGTGTGTGTGTACTCACCTAGTTGTACTCACCTAGTTGTGTTTGCGGGGGTTGAGCTCTGGCTCTTTGGTCCCGCCTCTCAACCGTCAATCAACAGGTGTACAGATTCCTGAGCCTATCGGGCTCTATCATATCTACACTTGAAACTGTGTATGGAGTCAGCCTCCACCACATCACTTCCTAATGCATTCCATTTGTCAACCACTCTGACACTAAAAAAGTTCTTTCTAATATCTCTGTGGCTCATTTGGGCACTCAGTTTCCACCTGTGTCCCCTTGTGCGTGTTCCCCTTGTGTTAAATAGACTGTCTTTATCTACCCTATCAATCCCCTTCAGAATCTTGAATGTGGTGATCATGTCCCCCCTAACTCTTCTGTCTTCCAGCGAAGTGAGGTTTAATTCCCGTAGTCTCTCCTCGTAGCTCATACCTCTCAGCTCGGGTACTAGTCTTGTGGCAAACCTTTGAACCTTTTCCAGTTTAGTCTTATCCTTGACTAGATATGGACTCCATGCTGGGGCTGCATACTCCAGGATTGGCCTGACATAAGTGGTATACAAAGTTCTGAATGATTCTTTACACAAATTTCTGAATGCCGTTCGTATGTTGGCCAGCCTGGCATATGCCACTGATGTTATCCGCTTGATATGTGCTGCAGGAGACAGGTCTGGCGTGATATCAACCCCCAAGTCTTTTTCCTTCTCTGACTCCTGAAGAATTTCCTCTCCTAGATGATACCTTGTATCTGGCCTCCTGCTCCCTACACCTATCTTCATTACATTACATTTGGTTGGGTTAAACTCTAACAACCATTTGTTCGACCATTCTTTCAGCTTGTCTAGGTCTTCTTGAAGCCTCAAACAGTCCTCTTCTGTTTTAATCCTTCTCATAATTTTAGCATCGTCCGCAAACATTGAGAGAAATGAATCGATACCCTCTGGAATATCATTTACATATATCAGAAACAAGATAGGACCGAGTACAGAGCCGTGTGGGACTCCACTGGTGACTTCACGCCAATCGGAGGTCTCACCCCTCACCGTAACTCTCTGCTTCCTATTGCTTAGATACTCCCTTATCCACTGGAGCACCTTACCAGCTACACCTGCCTGTCTCTCCAGCTTATGTACCAGCCTCTTATGCGGTACTGTGTGAAAGGCTTTCCGACAATCCAAGAAAATGCAGTCCGCCCAGCCCTCTCTTTCTTGCTTAATCTTTGTCACCTGATCGTAGAATTCTATCAAGCCTGAAAGGCAAAATTTATCCTCCCTGAACCCATGTTGGCGATTTGTCACGAAGTCCCTTCTCTCCAGATGTGTTACCAGGTTTTCTCTCACGATCTTCTCCATCACCTTGCATGGTATACAAGTCAAGGACACTGGCCTGTAGTTCAGTGCCTCTTGCCTGTCGCCCTTTTTGTATATTGGGACCACATTCGCCGTCTTCCATATTTCTGGTAGGTCTCCCGTCTCCAGTGACTTACTATACACTGGAGAGTGGCAAGCAAAGTGCCTCTGCACACTCTTTCAGTATCCATGGTGAGATCCCATCTGGACCAACAGCCTTTCTAACATCCAGATCCAGCAGGTGTCTCTTGACCTCCTCTTTCGTAATTTCGAACTCTTCTAAGGCCGCCTGGTTTACCTCCCTTTCTCCTAGCACAGTGACCTCACCTTGTTCTATTGCGAAGACTTCCTGGAACCTCTTGTTGAGTTCTTCACACACCTCTCTGTCATTCTCTGTATACCAGTCATCGCCTGTTCAAAGTTTCAATACCTGTTCTTTCACTGTTGTTTTCCTTCTGATGTGTCTGTGGAGTAGCTTTGGTTCGGTCTTGGCTTTGTTTGCTATATCATTTTCAAAACTTTTCTCTGCTTCTCTTCTCACCCTGACGTACTCATTCCTGGTTCTCTGGTATCTCTCTCTGCTTTCTGGTGTTCTGTTATTCCGGAAGTTCCTCCACGCCCTTTTGTTCAGTTTCTTCGCTTCCATACATGCCCTATTATACCATGGATTCTTCTGTTGCTTCTCGGATTTTTCCCTTTGGGCCGGGATGAACCTGTTTACTGCCTCCTGACACTTTTGGGTAACATAGTCCATCAAACCTTGTACAGACTTATCTCTGAGGTCTGTGTCCCAAGGTATTTCACTTAGGAAACTTCTCATCTGTTCATAATTTCCCTTTCGGTATGCCAGCCTTTTGATTCCTAGTTCTTTTTTGGGGGAGATAAGTCCTAGCTCTACCAGGTACTCAAAGTTCAATACACTGTGGTCACTCATTCCCAAGGGCGCTTCCATCTTAACTTCTCTTATATCCCACTCATTTAGGGTAAATATCAAATCAAGCATTGCTGGTTCATCTTCTCCTCTCATTCTTGTTGGTTCTCTGATGTGCTGGCTTAGAAAGTTTCTTGTTGCCACGTCCAGCAGCTTAGCTCTCCATGTTTCTGGTCCTCCATGCGGGTCTCTGTTCTTCCAATCTATCTTCCCATGGTTGAAGTGTCCCATAATTAGTAGTCCAGATCCATTCCTGCTAGCAACAGAAGCTGCTCTTTCTATTATGTTAATGGTGGCCATGTTGTTTCTATCATATTCCTGTCTAGGTCTTCTGTCATTTGGTGGTGGATTATATATGACTACGACTATAATTTTTTCCCTCCATTTGTTACAGTACTTGCTATGTAGTCACTGAAACCTTCACAGCCCTGAATATCCATCTCCTCAAAATCCCAGCCTTTTCTTACCAGCAGAGCTACACCACCCCCACCTCTTCCTTCCATCTCTTTCCTCATAACATAATAGTCCTGTGGGAACACTGCGTTTGTTATCGTTTTAGTGATCTTTGTTTCTGTGAGGGCTATTATGTCTGGGTTTTCCTCTAGTACCCGTTCTCCAAGCTCATTTGCTTTATTTGTAATGCCATCTATGTTAGTGTACATCGCTTGGAGGCTCACTTTCTTCTGTCCCTTCTCAAATCGCCTCCTTGGTGAGTGTTCTGCTGGTGGGGGAGGTTGTTCCATGGGTGTGAGGACCTGTGAGGTGGATAACAGGGTCTCAGAGGATACTGGGATGCAGGGCGGGGGATCCAGTGAAGGGGGAGGGACAGGGAGGGTATGGGGTGAAAGGGGAGGGAGGACGGGAAGGAAAGGAGGGGGAGGGAGAACTCGGGAGGAGGGGAGGGGTAGAAGGGTGGGAATTGGGTTTGGGGGGAGGGAGATTTGGCTGAACATTTGAGTGGGGACAGGGAGGGTTTGGGGTAGGGGGGTTTTCTATGCAGAGGAGGGAGGCGGGGTTGTCCTCCCTTCTGGTGTTACTGGGTAGCTGGTTGTGGGTTCCCCCCCCTCGCTTCTGGGGGGTGTTGTGTTGGGAGCTGTGACTTCCTGGTTTTCCCCTCTCGCCCTGCGCCTCTTCCTTGCTTCTGCCGCCACGGCTCTCTCCTCCCTTGTCATGTCTCTCTGGAGGAATACATTTTTGAATTTTCCCACGTTTTTTAGGGAGGTCTTCCTTGATAGGATCTTCTCCTTTGTGCTCTCGTTGGCAAACACTATCTTTATCATTCGGTCTTGGTCTTTGTTGTACCAACCTAGCCTGAAAACCTTCTCAATGCTATGCTCAGCCCCTTCCATGTCTAGTACCTTTAGTACTTCATTCACTGCTGCTTTGTCCTTGTCATTCCACTCTGTCCTATTAGAGCCTTCCTGCTCTTTAATACCCACAGCAACCACTGATCTGTTCCTTTCCAGCAGTTGGCTAGTGGAGCGTGCCGCCTCCTGTGAGGTGGCTGCTTTCATGGCCACCTCCATCACTGCAGTCATTACTTCAGAGTTATTTTTTTTTAGTATTTCCGCAAATGTTGCTTTTATTGTGGCATTCTCATCCAAAAAACTATTACCACCTTCTCCCTGGATGGTTTTCTGATTCTCAGCCTCGATACCATTCTCTTTGAGGGCTCTAATCTCCTCCTTTGCTGCTGTCAGCTCTCTTTTCAGGTTGTTTATTTCGTTCTTCATTTCCTGCATCATTTCTTGCATCTCACTCTTGATGTCCTCCAGAAACTGGGCGAACATTTCCTTCATTTCGTCACCTTGGCTCTTCCCTGTTCCCCTGGTACCTCTGGCTGCATTGCTTGACCCTGTTCCTATAGTTGTGTCGTGATAGGATTTGTCAGAAGGGCAGAGCGGGATGGGGGAGGGAGAGAGAGAGAGAGAGGAAGAGAGAAAGAGAGAGAGAGAAGGGAGTGATAAAGGGAGAGATAAATGGGTGGGTGGGGGGGATCCAACCCTTCCACTGAAGTGAGAAGAAAGTAGAAGGGGGAGGGGGGAGGAGATGGAGAAAGAGGCGGGAGGGAGAGAGGGAGAGAGAGGAGAGGGAGAGAGATGGAGAGGGAGAGAGTGGGTGAGGGAGAGAACGGGTGAGGGAGAGAGGGGGGGTAGGTGTGTGTGTATATGTGTGTGCGTGTGTGTGTGTGGGCAGAGAGGGAGGGGGAAGGAAAGAGAGAGAGAGAGAGAGAGAGAGAGAGAGAGAGAGAGAGAGAGAGAGAGAGAGAGAGAGAGAGAGAGAGAGAGAGAGAGAGAGAGAGAGAGAGAGAGAGAGAGAGAGAGAGAGAGAGAGCAGGAGAGAGATAGTGGGAGAGAGAGAGAGAGAGCAGGAGGGAGATAGTGGGAGATATAGAGAGTGGGAGAGAGAGAGAGGGAGTGGGAGAGGGAGAGAGGGGGAGAGAGTGGGGAGGGGAAGAGTGTGTATGGGTGATGCGGGGGACTGGGGGTGGGGGGGGGGCGGAGATGGCGACCAGGTCAGGTCAGGTCAGATGGGGGGGTCAAGAGAGGGGGGAAGTAAGGTCCTGATCCCAGGTGTTAATGCCTTTTCCCCTGACTGAACGATTGTGTGTGTGTGCACGTGTGTATGTGTGTCTGTTTTAGCGTGTGCACACTTGTATGCGTGTATACGTGCGTGTATGTGTCAAGATAACCCTTATGCGTTACCTCTGCCTAAATGAGCCACCCTGAGATTTTTAAATATATATGATATCCTGAACAAGAATTTGATAATATTTTACCTCAATCTGTACACCTGATTAATTGACCAGAGGAGAGGGGGTACATCCCTGGAAACACAAACCGAAACTGTGTCTATTTTCCGCTTGTTACAACTTGTAATAAAGTTGTTACATCTTGGCTTAACGTGTTTATGACGTATTAGAACGTTGTTACAACTTGCTATATTGGTTGTTATAACTGGTTAGGAGGTGTTAAAACTTGTTCGAACGTTGTACCAACGTCGTAGTTTCGGTGTGTGTTTGGCGGGATACCAGTCTCCTCCCGCTCACACAACCAGATGAATAAGGACGATGTATGATGACGATGGTTATCCGTCGTTGTCTCCCACTAGGTAATTCACTAAGTGCTGGTAGATTGATGCGGTCGGTTCTTCTCTGTCTACACAAAGCTCTGGAGTCAGTCACTGTATCGTTGTGTGACAGTTCACTAATTCACTGTACCACTGATCACAGTCACCACTCAACAACACAATCAGGTAGTTCCACGGCGGGGCGTTCCACCCGGTCAGGTCGCACACTTACATGCACCGGTGATGCCACTAGCTCCACTTTGGTTTCTTCGCCAAATCTTCGCACTATCGCTAGCGATATGACTATGCTATGTTGCACCCTGCTAGCTACACACTGCGAGAGGTCAAATACTATGATCTAGCCTCTATACTCCTTCAATGTTCCGAGAAATTGACGAATTTCCGCGGACCTCACTAATCGTGTGTGTCTCCTGGCCTACTGTGTATGTGTGTGTACTCACCTATATGTACTCACCTATATGTGCTTGCAGGATCGATCATTGACTCTTGGATCCCGCCTTTCTAGCTATCGGTTGTTTACAGCAATGACTCCTGTCCCATTTCCCTATCATACCTAGTTTTAAAAGTATGAATAGTATTTGCTTCCACAACCTGTTCCCCAAGTGCATTCCATTTTTCTACTACTCTCACGCTAAAAGAAAACTTCCTAACATCTCTGTGACTCATCTGAGTTTCAAGTTTCCACCCATGTCCCCTCGTTCTGTTATTATTACGTGTGAACATTTCATCTATTTCCACTTTGTCAATTCCCCTGAGTATTTTATATGTCCCTATCATATCTCCTCTCTCCCTTCTTTTCTCTAGTGTCGTAAGGTTCAGTTCCTTCAGCCGCTCTTCATATCCCATCCCTCGTAGCTCTGGGACAAGCCTCGTCGCAAACCTCTGAACCTTCTCCAGTTTCTTTATGTGTTTCTTCAGGTGGGGGCTCCATGATGGCGCGGCATACTCTAAGACGGGTCTCACGTAGGCAGTGTAAAGCGCCCTAAAAGCTTCCTCATTTAGGTTTCTGAATGAAGTTCTAATTTTCGCCAGTGTAGTGTACGCTGCTGTCGTTATCCTATTTATATGTGCCTCAGGAGTTAGATTAGGTGTCACATCCACTCCCAGGTCTCTTTCTCGAATCGTTACAGGTAGGCTGTTCCCCTTCATTGTGTACTGTCCCTTTGGTCTCCTGTCACCTGATCCCATTTCCATAACTTTACATTTACTGGTGTTAAACTCCAGTAGCCATTTCCCTGACCATCTCTGCAGCCTGTTTAAGTCCTCTTGGAGGATCCTACAATCCTCGTCTGTCACAACTCTTCTCATTAATTTTGCGTCATCTGCAAACATTGACATGTATGATTCCACTCCTGTAAACATATCATTTACGTAAATTAGAAAGAGGATTGGTCCCAGCACCGATCCTTGAGGTACTCCACTTGTTACTGTTCGCCAGTCCGACTTTTCGCCCCTTACCATTACCCTCTGGCTCCTTCCTGTTAGGTAGTTCTTCACCCATACTAGGGCCTTTCCGCTTACTCCTGCCTGCCTCTCAAGTTTGTATAGCAGTCTCATGTGCGGTACCGTATCAAAGGCCTTTTGGCAGTCAAGAAATATGCAGTCTGCCCAGCCTTCTCTGTCCTGCCTTATCCTTGTTACTTTATCATAGAATTCTAAAAGGTTTGTTAGGCATGATTTCCCTGTCCAGAACCCATGTTGGTGCTTGTTTACAAACCCAATGCTCTCCAGGTGCTCAACAAGTCTTAGCCTAATTATTCTTTCAAGTATTTTGCAGGGGATGCTTGTCAGTGATACGGGTCTGTAGTTAAGTGCCTCCTCCCTATCACCCTTTTTGAAAATCGGTACGACATTTGCCTCCTTCCAGCAACTGGGCAATTCTCCCGACATAAGTGACTCATTAAAGATCATTGCCAGAGGCACGCTGAGAGCCTGCGCTGCCTCTTTGAGTATCCACGGTGATACTTTGTCTGGTCCAACAGCTTTATTTGCATCCAGTGTTGTCAACTGTTTCATTACATCCTCTGCTGTCACCTCTATATCCGATAGTCTTTCATCTTGGGTAATCTCTTCTAACAATGGGAGCTGCTCAGGCTCGGTTGTGAACACTCCATGGAATTTTGCATTCAGTACCTCGCAGATTTCCTTGTCGCTTTCTGTATATGCCCCTTCTGTTTTCCTCAGTCTTGTCACTTGGTCATTTACCGACATCTTCCTTCTTATATGGCTATGTAGTAATTTTGGTTGCTTTTTCGCTTTGACTGCAATATCGTTCTCATAATTTCTTTCCGACACTCGTCTTATGTTAATGTAATCATTCCTAGCTCTGTTACATCTAATCCTGTTGTCCTCTGTCCTTTGTCTTCTGTACTTCCTCCACTCCCTCCTGCTTCTCACCTTTGCTTCCTGACACTGTCTATTAAACCATGGGTATTCCCTCATATTATTCCCACATATTCCCTCCTGCTTTTTACCTTTATTGTTGGAATAAATCTATCTTCAGCCTCCTTGCATTTCAATATGACTTGGTTCATCATACCTTGCACTGTTTTTCCTCTAAGTTCTTCCTCCCACTGCACTTCTCCCAGGTAGTCCCTTATCCTTCTGTAGTCCCCTTTTCTGTAATCAAGTCTCCTTTCCCGGACCTCTTGTCCTTTGGTCACAATTTTAAGCTCCATCATGTAGTCAAAGACTAGGACACAATGGTCACTAGCTCCTAGTGGTATTTCATGTTCCAACTGCTCGATGTCTTCTACATTCTGAGTGATAATGAGATCTAATAGGCTGGGCGTATCCCCTCCTCTTTCCCTAGTATCTTCTTTCACATGCTGTGTTAGGAAATTCCTGTCAATAACGTCTACCAGCTTCGCTCCCCAGGTCTCCTCCCCGCCATGGGGATTCCTCGTTTCCCAATTTATCTCTCCGTGATTTAGGTCCCCCATGACCAGCAGCTTCGCTCTCATTCTATGCGCTAAAGTTGCTGCCCTCTGCAGTTCATCCATACATGTCTTGTTGCTGTCCTCGTACTCCTGCCTGGGCCTTCTACTGTTTGGTGGGGGATTGTAGAGTATCAAGATTACAATCTTCTTCCCATCCACTGTCAGAGTTCCATGTATGAAGCTTGTGCTTTCATTGGTACCCGGATTTTCCAGCTCATCAAACTTCCATTTCCGCTTTATTAGTAGTGCCACTCCTCCTCCCTGTCTCTGTGTCCTTTCTTTTCTTATCACCTGGTACCCCTCTGGAAAGATTGCATCCGAGATCATGCCATTTATTTTAGTTTCCACTATTGCCACTATGTCTGGGTCTGCCTCACTAACTCTTTCTTTTATCTCTTCTGCTTTATTGGCTACCCCATCAGCATTGGTGTACCAAACCTTGAGACTCTTCTTGGAAACTCGGGTGTCAGAGTTCCCCCTTTCACCAGGGGTCTGGGGGGAACTGGGGGGTGTCTGGGGGGCAAGTGGGGGCTGTGGGGGTGAGTGGGGGGGTGCTAGGGGGGTGCCTGGGAGTGCCTGGTAGGCGAATGGGGTCTGGGCATCTAGGGGGGTAGGAAGGGCATAATGGGTCTGAAAGTTAGGGGTCTGAATAGCATAGGGGGGTTGAGAAATAGAGTGAGACTGAGAGTCAGATAGAGGTTGAGAGGTTGGGGGGAAGAGGGATACTGAGGGCGGAGAGCTGAGATGAGAATGGAGCATGGGTGCTGGGAGTGGAAGAGAGGGTATATTAGTTAGGGGGGAATCGGGGGTAGGTGGGGGGTTTGGGGTAGAAGAGGGGAAGAGGGAGATGGGGGAAGGTGTTAGGGGGTCACAAGGTGAGGGGGTTAAATGTGGGCTGGAGGTGCATAGGAGGGGTGAGGGTTGGGTGGGGTTTGGGGGTGAGTGGAAGAGGGGTGCAGTGGAAGCTGGGATGGAGTAGATAGAATTGAAGTCAATGGGGTAGAAGGGGCAGGGGAGTGGGAAGGGGTATTTGGGGAGGGGGGATGGGAAGGTGGGTTTGGGGAGGGCATGGCTTGACCCACTGGGGTCGCTGACAAGTGTGATGTAGCAGGGGCAGGGGAATCGTTGTGGAGGTGCAAATGTGGAAGGGACAGGGGGGTTGTGGGAGGCTGAGGCAGGGGGGATGTATAGGAGGGCTGAGTTGGGGAGGATGCGACCTGGGAGGTGACCTGGGAGGTGCCCTGGGAGGTGACCTGGGATGTGACCTGGGAGGTGAGACTACCTGAGAGACTATTTCGGTGTCGTTGTTGCCATCTATTTTTGTGGGCTGTTTGCTCATCTTTCGTCATAAACCTCTCTATAAACACATTGTAATGGGTTTCACTTCCTCTGAGTAAATGCTTGCTCCTCATTATGTACTCTACTGCCTCCTCATTGGAGAATTGCACCAGAACAGGTCTATTCTTGGTACAATTGTAAGGTCCAACCCGTCGATTGATATCCACCTCGCGTTCTGCCATCTCTGCTCCAATACACCTCAATATCTCGTGCAATTCGTATTTTTCTGTTTCTATTCTCTCTTGTCTTGTTGGTGCCCTAGATTCGAATAATCCATGTATTATAATAGACCGTCTCCTCAGTAATTCATTGTCATGCTGGTAGCCTGTCCCCTGGGGATTCCCCATCCCAACCGCAGTCACTAACCCATCCCCCATTACTCCTCTATCCTTAGCCATGCTGCTAATCCTTCCTAATTCGTTTGTGATACGAGCACATTCCCTCTCCCAGTCCTCTCTTCCCTTTCTAATTTCTTCCTGAACATAGAGCATAAATTCTTGTTTCTGCCTCTCTACCGCATCCTGTATTTGCTGAAATACCTCACTTTTAATCCCCTGGATTAGATCCTCCAACCAATCACTCCTTCTCTCTACAAATTTCTCTATTAACACATCACACACATTTCCCTATGTGTGTGTGTGTGTGAGTGTGTGTGTGTTTGTGTGTGTGTGTGTGTGTGTGTGTGTGTGTTCTCCCCTATTTGTATGTGCTTGCAGGATCGAGCATTGACTCTTGGATCCCGCCTTTCCAGCTATCGGTTGTTTACAGCAATGACTCCTGTCCCATTTCCCTATCATACCTAGTTTTAAAAGTATGAATAGTATTTGCTTCCACAACCTGTTCCCCAAGTGCATTCCAATTTTCCACTACTCTCACGCTAAAAGAAAACTTCCTAACATCTCTGTGACTCATCTGAGTTTCCAGTTTCCACCCATGTCCCCTCGTTCTGTTATTATTACGTGTGAACATTTCATCTATTTCCACTTTGTCAATTCCCCTGAGTATTTTATATGTCCCTATCATATCTCCTCTCTCCCTTCTTTTCTCTAGTGTCGTAAGATACAGTTCCTGCAGACGCTCTTCATATCCCATCCCTCGTAACTCTGGGACAAGCCTCGTCGCAAACCTCTGAACCTTCTCCAGTTTCTTTATGTGTTTCTTCAGGTGGGGGCTCCATGATGGCGCGGCATACTCTAAGACGGGTCTCACGTAGGCAGTGTAAAGCGCCCTAAAAGCTTCCTCATTTAGGTTTCTGAATGAAGTTCTAATTTTCGCCAGTGTAGTGTACGCTGCTGTCGTTATCCTATTTATATGTGCCTCAGGAGTTAGATTAGGTGTCACATCCACTCCCAGGTCTCTTTCTCGAATCGTTACAGGTAGGCTGTTCCCCTTCATTGTGTACTGTCCCTTTGGTCTCCTGTCACCTGATCCCATTTCCATAACTTTACATTTACTGGTGTTAAACTCCAGTAGCCATTTCCCTGACCATCTCTGCAGCCTGTTTAAGTCCTCTTGGAGGATCCTACAATCCTCGTCTGTCACAACTCTTCTCATTAATTTTGCGTCATCTGCAAACATTGACATGTATGATTCCACTCCTGTAAACATATCATTTACGTAAATTAGAAAGAGGATTGGTCCCAGCACCGATCCTTGAGGTACTCCACTTGTTACTGTTCGCCAGTCCGACTTTTCGCCCCTTACCATTACCCTCTGGCTCCTTCCTGTTAGGTAGTTCTTCACCCATACTAGGGCCTTTCCGCTTACTCCTGCCTGCCTCTCAAGTTTGTATAGCAGTCTCATGTGCGGTACTGTATCAAAGGCCTTTTGGCAGTCAAGAAATATGCAGTCTGCCCAGCCTTCTCTGTCCTGCCTTATCCTTGTTACTTTATCATAGAATTCTAAAAGGTTTGTTAGGCATGATTTCCCTGTCCAGAACCCATGTTGGTGCTTGTTTACAAACCCAATGCTCTCCAGGTGCTCAACAAGTCTTAGCCTAATTATTCTTTCAAGTATTTTGCAGGGGATGCTTGTCAGTGATACGGGTCTGTAGTTAAGTGCCTCCTCCCTATCACCCTTTTTGAAAATCGGTACGACATTTGCCTCCTTCCAGCAACTGGGCAATTCTCCCGACATAAGTGACTCATTAAAGATCATTGCCAGAGGCACGCTGAGAGCCTGCGCTGCCTCTTTGAGTATCCACGGTGATACTTTGTCTGGTCCAACAGCTTTATTTGCATCCAGTGTTGTCAACTGTTTCATTACATCCTCTGCTGTCACCTCTATATCCGATAGTCTTTCATCTTGGGTAATCTCTTCTAACAATGGGAGCTGCTCAGGCTCGGTTGTGAACACTCCATGGAATTTTGCATTCAGTACCTCGCAGATTTCCTTGTCGCTTTCTGTATATGCCCCTTCTGTTTTCCTCAGTCTTGTCACTTGGTCATTTACCGACATCTTCCTTCTTATATGGCTATGTAGTAATTTTGGTTGCTTTTTCGCTTTGACTGCAATATCGTTCTCATAATTTCTTTCCGACACTCGTCTTATGTTAATGTAATCATTCCTAGCTCTGTTACATCTAATCCTGTTGTCCTCTGTCCTTTGTCTTCTGTACTTCCTCCACTCCCTCCTGCTTCTCACCTTTGCTTCCTGACACTGTCTATTAAACCATGGGTATTCCCTCATATTATTCCCACATATTCCCTCCTGCTTTTTACCTTTATTGTTGGAATAAATCTATCTTCAGCCTCCTTGCATTTCAATATGACTTGGTTCATCATACCTTGCACTGTTTTTCCTCTAAGTTCTTCCTCCCACTGCACTTCTCCCAGGTAGTCCCTTATCCTTCTGTAGTCCCCTTTTCTGTAATCAAGTCTCCTTTCCCGGACCTCTTGTCCTTTGGTCACAATTTTAAGCTCCATCATGTAGTCAAAGACTAGGACACAATGGTCACTAGCTCCTAGTGGTATTTCATGTTCCAACTGCTCGATGTCTTCTACATTCTGAGTGATAATGAGATCTAATAGGCTGGGCGTATCCCCTCCTCTTTCCCTAGTATCTTCTTTCACATGCTGTGTTAGGAAATTCCTGTCAATAACGTCTACCAGCTTCGCTCCCCAGGTCTCCTCCCCGCCATGGGGATTCCTCGTTTCCCAATTTATCTCTCCGTGATTTAGGTCCCCCATGACCAGCAGCTTCGCTCTCATTCTATGCGCTAAAGTTGCTGCCCTCTGCAGTTCATCCATACATGTCTTGTTGCTGTCCTCGTACTCCTGCCTGGGCCTTCTACTGTTTGGTGGGGGATTGTAGAGTATCAAGATTACAATCTTCTTCCCATCCACTGTCAGAGTTCCATGTATGAAGCTTGTGCTTTCATTGGTACCCGGATTTTCCAGCTCATCAAACTTCCATTTCCGCTTTATTAGTAGTGCCACTCCTCCTCCCTGTCTCTGTGTCCTTTCTTTTCTTATCACCTGGTACCCCTCTGGAAAGATTGCATCCGAGATCATGCCATTTATTTTAGTTTCCACTATTGCCACTATGTCTGGGTCTGCCTCACTAACTCTTTCTTTTATCTCTTCTGCTTTATTGGCTACCCCATCAGCATTGGTGTACCAAACCTTGAGACTCTTCTTGGAAACTCGGGTGTCAGAGTTCCCCCTTTCACCAGGGGTCTGGGGGGAACTGGGGGGTGTCTGGGGGGCAAGTGGGGGCTGTGGGGGTGAGTGGGGGGGTGCTAGGGGGGTGCCTGGGAGTGCCTGGTAGGCGAATGGGGTCTGGGCATCTAGGGGGGTAGGAAGGGCATAATGGGTCTGAAAGTTAGGGGTCTGAATAGCATAGGGGGGTTGAGAAATAGAGTGAGACTGAGAGTCAGATAGAGGTTGAGAGGTTGGGGGGAAGAGGGATACTGAGGGCGGAGAGCTGAGATGAGAATGGAGCATGGGTGCTGGGAGTGGAAGAGAGGGTATATTAGTTAGGGGGGAATCGGGGGTAGGTGGGGGGTTTGGGGTAGAAGAGGGGAAGAGGGAGATGGGGGAAGGTGTTAGGGGGTCACAAGGTGAGGGGGTTAAATGTGGGCTGGAGGTGCATAGGAGGGGTGAGGGTTGGGTGGGGTTTGGGGGTGAGTGGAAGAGGGGTGCAGTGGAAGCTGGGATGGAGTAGATAGAATTGAAGTCAATGGGGTAGAAGGGGCAGGGGAGTGGG
Source organism: Procambarus clarkii (assembly GCF_040958095.1). Classification (NCBI taxonomy): domain Eukaryota; kingdom Metazoa; phylum Arthropoda; class Malacostraca; order Decapoda; family Cambaridae; genus Procambarus; species Procambarus clarkii. The sequence continues at coordinate 6,667,183 of NC_091172.1, forward strand.
AAGGGGTATTTGGGGAGGGGGGATGGGAAGGTGGGTTTGGGGAGGGCATGGCTTGACCCACTGGGGTCGCTGACAAGTGTGATGTAGCAGGGGCAGGGGAATCGTTGTGGAGGTGCAAATGTGAAAGGGACAGGGGGGTTGTGGGAGGCTGAGGCAGGGGGGATGTATAGGAGGGCTGAGTTGGGGAGGATGCGACCTGGGAGGTGACCTGGGAGGTGCCCTGGGAGGTGACCTGGGATGTGACCTGGGAGGTGAGACTACCTGAGAGACTATTTCGGTGTCGTTGTTGCCATCTATTTTTGTGGGCTGTTTGCTCATCTTTCGTCATAAACCTCTCTATAAACACATTGTAATGGGTTTCACTTCCTCTGAGTAAATGCTTGCTCCTCATTATGTACTCTACTGCCTCCTCATTGGAGAATTGCACCAGAACAGGTCTATTCTTGGTACAATTGTAAGGTCCAACCCGTCGATTGATATCCACCTCGCGTTCTGCCATCTCTGCTCCAATACACCTCAATATCTCGTGCAATTCGTATTTTTCTGTTTCTATTCTCTCTTGTCTTGTTGGTGCCCTAGATTCGAATAATCCATGTATTATAATAGACCGTCTCCTCAGTAATTCATTGTCATGCTGGTAGCCTGTCCCCTGGGGATTCCCCATCCCAACCGCAGTCACTAACCCATCCCCCATTACTCCTCTATCCTTAGCCATGCTGCTAATCCTTCCTAATTCGTTTGTGATACGAGCACATTCCCTCTCCCAGTCCTCTCTTCCCTTTCTAATTTCTTCCTGAACATAGAGCATAAATTCTTGTTTCTGCCTCTCTACCGCATCCTGTATTTGCTGAAATACCTCACTTTTAATCCCCTGGATTAGATCCTCCAACCAATCACTCCTTCTCTCTACAAATTTCTCTATTAACACATCACACACATTTCCCTATGTGTGTGTGTGTGTGAGTGTGTGTGTGTTTGTGTGTGTGTGTGTGTGTGTGTGTGTGTGTTCTCCCCTATTTGTATGTGCTTGCAGGATCGAGCATTGACTCTTGGATCCCGCCTTTCCAGCTATCGGTTGTTTACAGCAATGACTCCTGTCCCATTTCCCTATCATACCTAGTTTTAAAAGTATGAATAGTATTTGCTTCCACAACCTGTTCCCCAAGTGCATTCCAATTTTCCACTACTCTCACGCTAAAAGAAAACTTCCTAACATCTCTGTGACTCATCTGAGTTTCCAGTTTCCACCCATGTCCCCTCGTTCTGTTATTATTACGTGTGAACATTTCATCTATTTCCACTTTGTCAATTCCCCTGAGTATTTTATATGTCCCTATCATATCTCCTCTCTCCCTTCTTTTCTCTAGTGTCGTAAGATACAGTTCCTGCAGACGCTCTTCATATCCCATCCCTCGTAACTCTGGGACAAGCCTCGTCGCAAACCTCTGAACCTTCTCCAGTTTCTTTATGTGTTTCTTCAGGTGGGGGCTCCATGATGGCGCGGCATACACTAAGACGGGTCTCACGTAGGCAGTGTAAAGCGCCCTAAAAGCCTCCTCATTTAGGTTTCTGAATAAAGTTCTAATTTTCGCCAGTGTAGAGTACGCTGCTGTCGTTATCCTATTTATATGTGCCTCAGGAGTTAGATTAGGTGTCACATCCACTTCCAGGTCTCTTTCTCGAATCGTTACAGGTAGGCTGTTCCCCTTCATTGTGTACTGTCCCTTTGGTCTCCTATCACCTGATCCCATTTCCATAACTTTACATTTACTGGTGTTAAACTCCAGTAGCCATTTCCCTGACCATCTCTGCAACCTATTTAAGTCCTCTTGGAGGATCCTACAGTCCTCGTCTGTCACAACTCTTCTCATTAATTTTGCGTCATCCGCAAACATTGACATGTATGATTCCACTCCTGTAAACATATCATTGACGTAAATCAGCAAGAGGATTGGTCCCAGCACCGATCCTTGAGGTACTCCACTTGTTACTGTTCGCCAGTCCGACTTCTCGCCCCTTACCATTACCCTCTGGCTCCTTCCTGTTAGGTAGTTCTTCACCCATACTAGGGCCTTTCCGCTTACTCCTGCCTGCCTCTCAAGTTTGTATAGCAGTCTCATGTGCGGTACTGTATCAAACGCCTTTTGGCAGTCAAGAAATATGCAGTCTGCCCAGCCTTCTCTGTCCTGCCTTATCCTTGTTACTTTATCATAGAATTCTAAAAGGTTTGTTAGGCATGATTTCCCTGTCCAGAACCCATGTTGGTGCTTGTTTACAAATCCAATGCCCTCCAGGTGCTCAACAAGTCTTAGCCTAATTATTCTTTCAAGTATTTTGCAGGGGATGCTTGTCAGTGATACGGGTCTGTAGTTAAGTGCCTCCTCCCTATCACCTTTCTTGAAAATCGGTACGACATTTGCCTCCTTCCAGCAACTGGGCAATTCTCCCGACATAAGTGACTCATTAAAGATCATTGCCAGAGGCACGCTGAGAGCCTGCACTGCCTCTTTAAGTATCCACGGTGATACTTTGTCTGGTCCAACAGCTTTATTTGCATCCAGTGTTGTCAACTGTTTCATTACCTCCTCTGCTCTCACCTCTATATCTGATAGTCTTTCATCTAGGGTAATCGCTTCTAACAATGGGAGCTGCTCAGGCTCGGTTGTGAACACTTCATGGAAATTTGCATTCAGTACCTCGCAGATTTCCTTGTCGCTGTCTGTATATGCCCCTTCTGTTTTCCTCAGTCTTGTCACTTGGTCATTTACCGACATCTTCATTCTTATATGGCTATGTAGTAATTTAGGTTGCTTTTTCGCTTTGACTGCAATATCATTCTCATAATTTCTTTCCGACACTCGTCTTATGTTAATGTAATCATTCCTAGCTCTATTACATCTAATCCTGTTGTCCTCTGTCCTTTCTCTTCTGTACTTCCTCCACTCCCTCCTGCTTCTCACCTTTGCTTCCTGACTCTGTCTATTAAACCATGGGTTATTATATTCCCTCCTGCTTTTTACCTTTATTGTTGGAATAAATCTCTCTTCAGCCTCCTTGCATTTCAATATGACTTGGTTCATCATACCTTGCACTGTTTTTCCTCTAAGTTCTTCCTCCCACTGCACTTCTCCCAGGTAGTCCCTTATCCTTCTGCAGTCCCCTTTTCTGTAATCAAGTCTCGTTTCCCGGACCTCTTGTCCTCTGGTCACAATTTTAAGCTCTATCATGTTGTCAAAGACTAGGACACAATGGTCACTGGCTCCTAGTGGTATTTCATGTTCCAACTGCTCGATGTCTTCTACATTCTGGGTGAAAATGAGATCTAATAGGATGGGCGTATCCCCTCCTCTTTCCCTAGTATCTTCCTTCACATGCTGTGTTAGGAAATTCCTGTCAATAACGTCTACCAGCTTTGCTCCCCAGGTCTCCTCCCCGCCATGGGGATTCCTCGTTTTCCAATCTACCTCTCCGTGATTTAGGTCCCCCATGACCAGCAGCTTCGCTCTCATTCTATGCGCTATAGTTGCTGCCCTCTGCAGTTCATCTATACATGTCTCGTTGCTGTCCTCGTACTCCTGCCTGGGCCTTCTACTGTTTGGTGGGGGATTGTAGAGTATCAAGATTACAATCTTCTTCCCATCCACTGTCAGAGTTCCATGTATGAAGCTCGTGCTTTCATTGGTACCCCGATTTTCCAGCTCATCAAACTTCCATTTCCGCTTTATTAGGAGTGCCACTCCTTCTCCTGTCTCTGTGTCCTTTCTTTTTTTATCACCTGGTACCCCTCAGGAAAGATTGCATCCGAGATCATGCCATTTATTTTAGTTTCCACTATTGCCACTATGTCTGGGTCTGCCTCACTAACTCTTTCTTTTATCTCTTCTGCTTTATTGGATACCCCATCAGCATTGGTGTACCAAACCTTGAGACTCTTCTTGGAAACTCGGGTGTCAGAGTTCCCCCTTTCACCGGGGGTCTGGGGGGAACTGGGGGGTGTCTGGGGGGCGAGTGGGGGCTGTGGGGGTGAATAGGGGGGGGGTGCTATGGGAGTGCCTGGGAGTGCCTGGTAGGCGAATGGGGTCTGGGCATCTAGGGAGGTAGAAAGGGCATAATGGGTCTGAAAGTTAGGAGTCTAAATAACATAGGGGGCGCAACCCTATGCGTTTATAGGGTTATCCAACCCTGCGACTCTCCCTCGACAGCTGACTCGACTCGATATGTGTGTGCGTGTGCGTGCGTGTGTGTGTGTGTGTGTGTGTGTGTGTGTGTGTGTGTGTTTACTAGTTGTGTTTTTTGCGGGGGTTGAGCTTTGCTTTTTCGGCCCGCCTCTCAACTGTCAATCAACTGCTTACTAACTACTTTTTTTTTTTTTTTTTTCCCACACCACACACACACACACACACCCCAGGAAGCAGCCCGTGACAGCTGACTAACTCCCAGGTACCTATTTACAGCTAGGTAACAGGGGCATTCAGGGTGAAAGAAACTTTGCCCATTTGTTTCTGCCTCGTGCGGGAATCGAACCCGCGCCACAGAATTACGAGTCCTGCGCGCTATCCACCAGGCTACGAGGCCCTCGAGTGTGTGTATGTGTGTGTGTGTGTAAGCTGGTCAGAATTGCATTTCATCCTTTGTAAACGTAAATGCACATTATTCATAATTATGTGTAGAAGAACATATCTCGATCACTGTTTATGAAGGGCAGATGAAAATCTATATACTTATGTATGATGATTATATTAGCGTTTCAGAATAACACACTCACTTTCTTTGTTTGATTATTTAATAAATCACTGAACTAAATGTGTACTAGACCTCTAACCACGTCCATGCAGGACAGTAACCATTGTGCTAGTTACCATTGTAAATGAGTGACCATGTTATAGTGAAACAAGAAAAAAATCTTTAACATTCAGCATCTTTTTGTCAGCAAAATAACTCTCTCTCTCTATCTCTCTCTCTTCTTATATAACTGCCTCCAACACTTTTTTAATAAGACACTATTGTCAACAGACTGCAAAATTCCCACCAGCGCGTGTACAACTCAGGGAGGCCATTGCAGTGACACATGCAACTCAGATGAGGACACACTCTACAATATCTGCAACAGTCCAAGCTGCATCTGTTGTGTTAAAAGTAAGTTGTTTTTGTAAATCATTACATCATAGAGACAATACTTAAGCTAATAACTTCACTGCTCATCTTTCTACAATAAAGGGAAATTATTCTAACAGCGGGGATGGTTGACAACAGAATTATATATATATCTTTGTATTATATTATATCTTTGAATTATATATATATATATATATATATATATATATATATATATATATATATATATATATATATATATATATATATATATATATATATATATATATATATATATTATATATTTATCTTTGTTATTTAATCGTACTTTTCATTCCCCCGAGATTTGTCTTTATTTTCATTTATGTTTAAAGTAAATATATTTAAGTTTCATTGTTCATATTTTGTGTTTTACGTGTTCCTCCCTCTAACTTACCACAGACAACAGGCGAGCAGTCTATCTTTTTGTTTTATGTGTGACCAGGCATTGACACCTGCCATTGGAGGACTGCCGAACATCTACACTCCAACACTTTCCCGTCACAATATATATATATATATATATATATATATATATATATATATATATATATATATATATATATATATATAGGTACGACATATATATATATATATATATATATATATATATATATATATATATATATATATATATATATATATATATATATATATATATATATATATATATATATATATATATATATATATGTCGTACCTATTAGCCAGAACGCACTTCTCAGCTTACTATGCTCAGCCCGATTTGCCTAATAAGCCAAGTTTTCATGAATTAATTGTTTTTCGACTACCTAACCTAACCTAACTTTTTTGGTTACCTAATCTAACCTAACCTATAAAGATAGGTTAGGTTAGGTTAGGTAGGGTTGGTTAGGTTCGGTCATATATCTACGTTAATTTTAACTCCAATAAAAAAAACTGACCTCATACATAATGAAATGGGAAGCTTTATCATTTCATAAGAAAAAAATTAGAGAAAATGTATTAATTTAGGAAAACTTGGCTTATTATTATGGTGTATATATAAATATATATATATATATATATATATATATATATATATATATATATATATATATATATATATATATATATATATATATATATATATATATATATATATTATATATTTATCTTTGTTATTTAATCGTACTTTTCATTCCCCCGAGATTTGTCTTTATTTTCATTTATGTTTAAAGTAAATATATTTAAGTTTCATTGTTCATATTTTGTGTTTTACGTGTTCCTCCCTCTAACTTACCACAGACAACAGGCGAGCAGTCTATCTTTTTGTTTTATGTGTGACCAGGCATTGACACCTGCCATTGGAGGACTGCCGAACATCTACACTCCAACACTTTCCCGTCACAATATATATATATATATATATATATATATATATATATATATATATATATATATATATATATATATATATGTCGTACCTATTAGCCAGAACGCACTTCTCAGCTTACTATGCTCAGCCCGATTTGCCTAATAAGCCAAGTTTTCATGAATTAATTGTTTTTCGACTACCTAACCTAACCTAACTTTTTTGGTTACCTAATCTAACCTAACCTATAAAGATAGGTTAGGTTAGGTTAGGTAGGGTTGGTTAGGTTCGGTCATATATCTACGTTAATTTTAACTCCAATAAAAAAAACTGACCTCATACATAATGAAATGGGAAGCTTTATCATTTCATAAGAAAAAAATTAGAGAAAATATATTAATTTAGGAAAACTTGGCTTATTATTATGGTGTATATATAAATATATATATATATATATATATATATATATATATATATATATATATATATATATATATATATATATATATATATATATATATATATATAAGGGAATTACAGAAGCACCATACTGTCCCCCGCTAAGAGCCTTCGTTATAACAAGGAGATAGTTGTCAGAAGAGGTGACAAGTCGCCAATATACGTCATTCTTAAAAAAGACGAATATCTGGCGAAAATGAACCTAATTCTTTCTGACCAAACTAAATTCCAAAGGGTAACGAAGGACACTACAGCCGAATTGAAGGCAAAGGTCAACAAATTGATCGAAACTGTGAACGCCAAGAAATACGGACTCCACCTGCCAAAGATTATTGGGGAATATAAGCCTGGATACACGTATGGAAATGTCAAGACACATAAGCCTGGAAACCCACTTCGGCCAATCATTAGCCAGATACCAACACCCATGAACAGACTGGCGAAGCGACTCAACGGCTTGCTGACTCCTTATGTTCCTTGCACCTTCAGCCTGAAGTCTCCAAAGGAATTTGTTGACTTACTGCGGGGAACACGGACCACAGGGTTAAGAGCCTCGTTGGACGTAGAATCACTGTTTACCAACGATCCTATGGATGAAACAATCGGGATGATAGCGGACAAAGTGTTTCGTGATCCGGCCTGTACTCCTGTTGACATACCAGAAAACATTCTAAGGAAACTACTCCAAGCTTGTACTAAAGAGGCACCCTTCTTGAGCCCGGATGGGCACATGAATAAGCAAGTAAATGGGTCGCCATGGGTTCTCCCCTAGGTGTCCTGTTTGCGAACTTCTACATGGGAACCATCGAACAAAAGGTCTTAGTCTACATGAACTTGAAACCGGCCATATACTGCAGGTATGTTGACGACTTTTCAAAAAAGGTACCTAATGTCAGACATCTGCTGGAGCTGAAGGAGGCATTTGAGCGGAATTCTGTGTTGCGTTTCACTTACGAGATGGAGAAGGATGGGAAGCTGCCCTTTCTAGATGTAACAGTCATGGAAAGGAGCGGAGGTTTCCACACTGCAGTCTACACTAAGGAAATAAACATAGGAATGTGCGTTGATGCCAACAGTGACTGCCCAGACAGGTACAGGAGGAGTGCCGTTAACGCTTATGTCGACCGTGCTCTCAGCCACAGCTCAGGATGGAAGCAAGTCGATGAAGAACTCTGTAGGGTAAGGCAGGTCGTAGTCAACAACGGCTTCTCCAATGGTTTCGTTGAAGACATCATAAAAAAAAAAGGTGAAACGCCATGCAACCTCTGAAGAGACAACTAACACAACACCTGTACCCCGTATTAGACTATTTTACAGGAACTTCTTTTCCACAGCTCATAAAACGGAGGAAAGGGTCCTGAAAGATATTTTTAATAGAAACGTTATCCCTACAGACAAAAATCAGAAGATTCAATTGACGATCTACTATAAAACCAAGAAAACGGCCAACCTACTCATGAGAAAGTTTTGTATAGATTTGTAGCGACGTATTTGAAGGGAAGAGCTGGCTCAATCTCTTGAAGGAGATTATCGTCACAACTCTCCCCCGAAGCCTGCAGTTCTGGAAGAAGTACGTCATTATGTGGTGGAGTAATAGATGGAGTCGCTTCTTTTTCATAAACTCTGGAGAGATCATTGACTAAGATGTTGTTGGAATCTTGGTATAGCGTGTCTCCAGGTGGAATTTCTGCAGTTATCAAGCCCATAGTAGAAGACGTTGAGAAGAGAAGTGGGCGTGCTGTAGGAGGTGTAGGGTGGTGTGGTCCGTGTTGATGGTGGACCGAGCACTTTTCAGGTGTGGAGTGAAGTGCTGGAGCTTCAGGATGTTGAAGAGTAGCTCCTTGCCAATTGTTCCGTAGTTCCTTGTAGCAGTAGTCGCTGACAGGTGTATTCTCCTCGCCTCGTTGTTGCATCACGACACCACCAACGTCGGTACCACTGGCGTCGACATGGAGGATGAAGGGCTTATCTGACGAGGTGAGAGTGGAATTAGAATATGGCAAAGGAGCACGATTATTATCCTGAAAGTATTTGGGAAGATCATTAAGGATTTCGAAATTAGAAAGCGCTGACTCCTTGTCAGTGCTTTCGGGAGGAGAAGCTGGGAAGGTCTCACTGTGGATGTAGGGTTCTGTGAAGGTAGAACAGTTAATCAGGACAGTGGGAGGAATACCATTATATTGCTTCAGGAGGTTGACGTGGCACAGCTGGGTCTTCCGCCGCCTATCTGGAGTCTCTATGACGTAGTTGTTGTTATTTCTGCACTCTTTGACGCGGTAGGGTTCTGAAAACCTGTTTTGTAAAGGTGAACCTGGGATAGGGAAGTATGCTAGGACGAAGTCTCCCGGCTTAAATTTTCTTACTTTGCTGGTCTGGTCGTAATGAGTCTTCATCTTCTCCTGGGCTTTCAATAGATTATTATGGGCAAAACGGTGGACTCTCTCTAGAATGTGTTGAAGGTTTTGAAGAAACTGGGGCACATTCTGATGCTCACTGAAGGTGGCATCTCGGAGAGAGTCTTTGAAAGCCTTAAGGGGAGTACGGCACTTACGGCCGTAGAGCATCTCATAAGGAGATACTCCTAGGGACTCATTGGGAAGACTTCTGTAAATACACATTATAAGGTCGATTTGCTTATCCCAATCCTTAGAGGTTTCACTACAAAACTTTTTCAATAGTGCTTTGATAGTCTGATGACTACGTTCAAGAGAACCCTGTGAAGCAGGATGATAGGGGCTGGACAATACCCGTTTGATGTTGAACTCCTCCAGTGTCCTTTTGAAGAGATCACTGGTGAAGTTGGTACCACAGTCGCTCTGAATCTCCCTGGGAAATCCGTATTGAGTGAAGATCTTCAATAAATGTTTTACAACCGTAGCAGCCGTGATGTTCTTCACTGGAACTGCTATGGGAAATCTGGTGGTAGGACACAGGATGGTTAAGATATAGGCGTTACCTGAACTGGTCCGAGGTAAAGGACCAACACAGTCTATTATAAGTCTGTGGAAAGGTTCCGCAGGCACCTGTATGGGAATCAGTGGCGCTCTGGGAATGGAGATGTTCGGTTTGCCTGCCATCTGACATGTATGACACTGTTTTACATACTGTTTGACGCTATTTATCATACCTGGCCAGTAGTAGTCTTGACGAATTCCATGGTAAGTCTTGTTGAAGCCGTAGTGGGAGAGTGCTCCGTGGGCCAGGTGTAGAATAGTGGGCCGCAGGCTGGTAGGAATCACAAGTTGTTCGATGTTGGCCCAATCGTCCTCCTCCTTCAGTTTACTGGGTCTATATCTGCGGTAGAGCAAGTCGTTCTCTAGGAAGAACCCAGGAATACTGTCGGGTTGAGTCTCAGCCTGGAAAAACAATGGTGTTAAAGTAAGATCTTCCCTCTGCAACTTATGGAACTCCAACTTGGTCAGATGCGGGGGTAGTTTCTGAGGGTCTTGAGGGAAAGCGGTAGCAGTAGAGTCAGCTGGCTGTGGACGTGCGGCTTGTGCACGGGTGGTCACGAGAACCGGAGGAGAAACTTCATCACTCTCTTGTACCTCTGCTGGAACATACGCTAGAATAGGGTTACTTGGCACAGAGTTACACACCTGGGGTTTGTCCATGACGATCAGGTTGGTCGGTTGCAGGTCTTCTGTCAAGTCGTTGCCTAGGAGAAGTTGCACTCCAGGCATGGGAAAAGGCTTTTCCCTGACGGCGACTTGGACTTCTCCGTTCACGTAGGGACAATCCAGGTGGACTCTGGCGAGAGGGTATGGAGTGGTAGCAGTGAGGTCAGTGATGAAAACAGTTTCTCCGGTGTAGGCGATGTTAGGCACAGCCGACTTCAAGATGATCGATTGAAGAGCCGCTGTGTCCCTCAAGATCTTCAATTTGAAACGTCCCTCCGGATTTGAACCGTTGGCAGAGACAGTTCCAGTATACAGGTGGATGCTGAAAAGAGAAAGATCATGAACATCAACACCAACATTCATCACAGGCTTACCGGACTTAGGAGGAGTTGGTTTGGGTTTCTGTGGGTCAGTGGTTCCCTTGTATTGAGACTTACCACACTTGTCTATGGTATGTCCATAGAGTCTACAATACTTGCAGTACAATTGCGAGCCAGCTTGATCGGTGCTCACTTTCTCGTAACTGTACCACGACTTCTTACTGGAGGATGGTTCGGGTGTCAGCCGGTGGATGAGGCTGTAAGTGTCAGCCGACTTAGCACACTTCAGGTAGTCGGTTTCTTCTTTATCTGCTAAGTAGAGACGGACAGGAGGCGGCACACGCCTCAAGAATTCTTCAACAAGCATCAGGTTGACGAGTTCTGTAAAAGTAGAGACATGTGCTGCTTCCAGCCATTTCATGAAATATCTCCGTTTTGTGTTAGCAAACTCGAGGAAGGTAGTGGTACTTGCCTTCAGGTGGTCACGGAATTTCCTTCGATAACTTTCGGTGGAGAGGAGGTAGGCGTCCAACACTGCTTGTTTCAGAGTCTGGTAGTCATTCTCAGAAGCCAAAGTACTGAGTGTGACTGCAGCTCTACCTGTAAGATGGACTCTGAGAAGTGTGGCCCATTGGTCGACAGGCCAACTGAGTTGATTAGCAAGGGTTTCAAAGGTGGTGAAAAACACATCAACTTCTGCTTCTACAAAGGATGGCATTAACTTACTTGCATGTAATATATTAAAACTGACGGGAAGATTGGCAGTAGCTTGCTGGCGTTGAGTGAAGTGTGAAGTTTCCAACGTGTATTCTCGTTGACGACACTCTAGAGCCAGAGTCGCTTGTTGCTTGTCATGTTCACGTTGCATCTCCAACTCGCGTCGTTTTGTTTCAAGCTGTACTCGTTCCCGCTCCTGGAGCATTGCAACCTCACGTTCCTGGAGGGCGAGTTCACGTTCCTTGAGGGCGATTTCACGTTCGTGTTCTTCCTTCCTCAAGGCAGCCTCACGTTCTTGTTCTTCCCTTCGTATGGCAGCTGCTTCCCATTGTTGTTCGCGGGCTTCCCTTTGCTGCTCACGTTCAATCTTGGCCAGCTCCAATTTGAGTTTCATCGTTACCAAGTCAGTTTTATCTGCAATATAGTAAGTTTCATGAGTTTCAGAGTCTATCTTACCTTGCTCTAAGTAGTGATCCAGCAACAAGTTGTGTAGGTCATTTTTGTTGGCTTGGTAGGGAACTTCTAGTTGATACTCATGTGCAAGAGTTTGTAATTCAGTCCTCTTGGCACGACTTAAAGTCCCTATTTCACCTGCTGGATTTGCACGGAAAGCTTGGAGACGAAACATAAAATATACAAACACGTAAATATATTCACAACAATGTAGGATTCAAGTAATGAATATTTTCTTTAAGGGAGAGTACATCCTCTTCTAATGCAATATGTAATATACAAATTTTCAACATTGCAGTTGTATTCGTTTTCTCGCAAAATATCGGAAATTGTTTAAATATTGTAATATAATTACATCTATTTAATTATATTAAGTAGACGTAATTAATATTCTTTAAATCACATGCATGTTTTAATTTATTTTCACTCTTACCTGCACAGTTTTTAAAAGTGTGTTCTTATTTTCTCCTTATCTTTACCTCTTTGCTTCACTCCATATCTCTTTTTATTCCATCTTCTATAATTGTCCTGAACACTTTAATCAATATTATAAAAATGTAATTTAAATGTTTTCACAGACTGCAAAACTACAACCAGCGCGTGTTTAGCCAAGGGAGGCCACTGCAGCGACACATGCAACAGAGATGAGGACACAGTCAACAATATCTGCAGTAGTCCAGCCTGCTCCTGCTGCGTTAAAAGTAAGATTTTCCTTGTAAATCGTTGATTTATGACAACATTATTTAATTCATTAATTACGCAATAATATTCTTGAAGTTAAAAATAATTATTGTGAATGCGCAGGTGGTCGCTGATAAAATTTACAATGTAAATTCTTTGCTTTAGTATCTCAATAAATTCTAGTAGTTAAGTAATTACATTTTTTTCATTTTAATTCATTAAAAAAAAAAATTCTTATATGATCATAAGTTAAACAATTGTATTCATTAAATGGAATAAAAGATGCGAGTTGAAAGAATATTTATGTGTCTCACTAAGAAAAAAGTGAAATGGTTATTAACCATGAAAGTGCATTTCATAAATTGTTTGATTCTACCAATGAAAGTATGAAGTTTTATTATTTTTTTCTTTGAAGAATAAATTCTTTGTACAAAATACAATAGTTAGAAAATACCAACATTACAATTTTGATCGTTTACAGTAACAGATCGAAATCTGTTTCATTAAACTTAATATATGATAAAAAAAAATAATCTCATTATCCCGTCATTGAAGATTCCTACCTTCAGTTGGATAATTGGAGAACTCATTTGTTCGGTCGAGTTCATCAACCCGTCCTCTTACAAATAACGTCGCTTTTCGCTCATATGCGTAGTCCTCTTACAAATAACGTCGCTTTTCGCTCATATTCGTACTAAGGCCAAAAATTGCCCTACCAGAAAATGAAAGCAGCTCGCGAAAGTGACGTACTGTCCCGTTTTCTGTTTCGGTCCTCTGGCTTAGTCAGTTAGGTTAGGAGAGGACACTTTAAATTATTCGTTTTCATAACGTTTTGAAACCTTAGGAGACCTTGCTACTCTCCTAACCTACCAGAGAGCCCAAACCTGCTGCAGTGGATACATATCATTTTGGAAAATAAATTTTCATTTTGCAGTGCGACGATTTTTGGCCTTAACACATATGAGCCAAAAAAAAGGCGACGTTGTTTGTAAGAGGACGGGTTGTCACATATATGTTCATGTTGAGCAAACATGTTCCAAACGTGAGTCGGTCTAGGCACGGATGATCGCTGATAGAGCGATGTTCCTGAGAAAGGTACAGCCAGCATGAGACTGTTGGTTGCTGAACGTGAGGGGGGGCCTGACGATAGAGTGGAGAGTGCCTGGGATTCGAAGGCCTAATGTTCCGGGTTCGATCCTCGGCGGAGGCGGAAACTATTGGCTGGAGTTTCTTTAACCCTGATGCACCTGTTCACCCAGCAGCAAATAGGTACCTAGGAGTTAAACAGCTGCTATGGGCTGCTTCCTGGCCTTTGGGCTGTGTAACAAATAAGAGGCCTGGTCGAGGACCGGGCCGCTAAGCCCTGATATCATATCAATATAACCTGAAGATAACGCCTTGTTTTGTGGTTGTCAACTTCTGGTTGACCACGATGTTGGGACAGTTGAGAAGTCTTGTGAACGTTGGCCTTGAAGATAATAATACGTTCTCAACATCTTTCCGGTATTGACCAATATTCCAACCAGAATGGGTCAAAACCCTAGATGAGCCATCTTTCACCGGAGCAGACCAAACCGAAGAGCGGTGCATACTCAAGACAGGAGCAAACTGGTCCTTCATATTAGGTTTTGCAATCCCTGCTGTCAAAAATGAATGAGGGATGCAAAATAAGGCTGGAAGTATCTTTACTGCTTTGTCTGCTAGGCTTAGCAGGTAGCTCACGTGGAGAGAGAGAGAGAGAGAGGAAAGAGAGAGAGAAAGGAAAGAGAGAGAGAGAGAGAGAGAGAGTGTGTGTGTGTGTGTGTGTGTGTGTGTGTGTGTGTGTGTGTACTCACCTATTTGTACTCACCTATTTGTCCTTGCAGGATCGAGCATTGACTCTTGGATCCCGCCTTTCCAGCTATCGGTTGTTTACAGCAATGACTCCTGTCCCATTTCCCTATCATACCTAGTTTTAAAAAGTATGAATAGTATTTGCTTCCACAACCTGTTTCCCAAGTGCATTCCATTTTTCCACTACTCTCACGCTAAAAGAAAACTTCCTAACATCTCTGTGACTCATCTGAGTTTCCAGTTTCCACCCATGTCCCCTCGTTCTGTTATTATTACGTGTGAACATTTCATCTATTTCCACTTTGTCAATTCCCCTGAGTATTTTATATGTCCCTATCATATCTCCTCTCTCCCTTCTTTTCTCTAGTGTCGTAAGGTTCAGTTCCTGCAGACGCTCTACATATTCCATCCCTCGTAACTCTGGGACAAGCCTCGTCGCAAACCTCTGAACCTTCTCTAGTTTCTTTATGTGTTTCTTCGGGTGGGGGCTCCATGATGGCGCGGCATACTCTAAGACGGGTCTCACGTAGGCAGTGTAAAGCGCCCTAAAAGCCTCCTCATTTAGGTTTCTGAATGAAGTTCTAATTTTCGCCAGTGTAGAGTACGCTGCTGTCGTTATCCTATTTATATGTACCTCAGGAGTTAGATTAGGTGTCACATCCACTCCCAGGTCTCTTTCTCGAATCGTTACAGGTAGGCTGTAACGATTCGTGTACTGTCCCTTTGGTCTCCTATCAACTGATCCCATTTCCATAACTTTACATTTACTGGTGTTAAACTCCAGTAGCCATTTCCCTGACTCTCTCTGCAACCTGTTTAAGTCCTCTTGGAGGATCCTACAATCCTCGTCTGTCACAACTGTTCTCATTAATTTTGCGTCATCCGCAAACATTGACATGTATGATTCCACTCCTGTAAACATATCATTGACGTAAATGAGAAAGAGGATTGGTCCCAGCACCGATCCTTGAGGAACTCCACTTGTTACTGTTCGCCAGTCCGACTTCTCGCCCCTTACCATTACCCTCTGGCTCCTTCCTGTTAGGCAGTTCTTCACCCATACTAGGGCCTTTCCGCTTACTCCTGCCTGCCTCTCAAGTTTGTATAGCAGTCTCATGTGCGGTACTGTATCAAAGGCCTTTTGGCAGTCAAGAAATATGCAGTCTGCCCAGCCTTCTCTGTCCTGCCTTATCCTTGTTACTTTATCATAGAATTATAAAAGGTTTGTTAGGCATGATTTCCCTGTCCAGAACCCATGTTGGTGCTTGTTTACAAACCCAATGCTCTCCAGGTGCTCAACAAGTCTTAGCCTAATTATTCTTTCAAGTATTTTGCAGGGGATGCTTGTCAGTGATACGGGTCTGTAGTTAATTGCCTCCTCCCTATCACCTTTCTTGAAAATCGGTACGACATTTGCCTCCTTCCAGCAACTGGGCAATTCTCCTGACATCAGTGACTCATTAAAGATCATTGCCAGAGGCACGCTGAGAGCCTGCACTGCCTCTTTAAGTACCCACGGTGATACTTTGTCTGGTCCAACAGCTTTATTTGCATCCAGTGTTGTCAACTGTTTCATTTCCTCCTCTGCTGTCACCTCTATATCTGATAGTCTTTCTTTTAGGATAATCGCTTCTAACAATGGGAGCTGCTCAGGCTCGGTTGTGAACACTTCATGGAAATTTGCATTCAGTACCTCGCTGATTTCCTTGTCGCTGTCTGTATATGCCCCTTCTGTTTTCCTCAGTCTTGTCACTTGGTCATTTACCGACATCTTCCTTCTTATATGGCTGTGTAGTAATTTAGGTTGCTTTTTCGCTTTGACTGCAATATCATTCTCATAATTTCTTTCCGACACTCGTCTTATGTTAATGTAATTATTCCTAGCTCTGTTACATCTAATCCTGATGTCCTCTGTCCTTTGTCTTCTGTACTTCCTTCACTCCCTCCTGCTTCTCACCTTTGCTTCCTGACACTGTCTATTAAACCAGGGGGTTATTATATTCCCTTCTGCTTTTTTTCTTTATTGTTGGAATAAATCTCTCTTCAGCCTCCTTGCATTTCAATATGACTTGGTTCATCATACCTTGCACTGTTTTTCCTCTAAGTTCTTCCTCCCACTGCACCTCTCCCAGGTAGTCCCTTATCCTTCTGTAGTCCCCTTTTCTGTAATCAAGTCTCCTTTCCCGGACCTCTTGTCCTTTGGTCACAATTTTAAGCTCCATCATGTAGTCAAAGACTAGGACACAATGGTCACTGGCTCCTAGTGGTATTTCATGTTCCAACTGCTCGATGTCTTCTACATTCTGGGTGAAAATGAGATCTAATAGGATGGGCGTATCCCCTCCTCTTTCCCTAGTATCTTCCTTCACATGCTGTGTTAGGAAATTCCTGTCAATAACGTCTACCAGCTTCGCTCCCCAGGTCTCCTCCCCGCCATGGGGATTCCTCGTTTCCCAATCTATCTCTCCATGATTTAGGTCCCCCATGACCAGCAGCTTCGCTCTCATTCTATGCGCTATAGTTGCTGCCCTCTGCAGTTCCTCTATACATGTCTTGTTGCTGTCCTCGCACTCCTGCCTGGGCCTTCTACTCTTTGGTGGGGGATTGTAGAGTATCAAGATTACAATCTTCTTCCCATCCACTGTCAGAGTTCCATGTATGAAGCTCGTGCTTTCATTGGTACCCGGATTTTCCAGCTCATCAAACTTCCATTTCCGCTTTATTAGGAGTGCCACTCCTCCTCCCTGTCTCTGTGTCCTTTCTTTTCTTATCACCTGGTACCCCTCTGGAAAGATTGCATCCGAGATCATGCCATTTATTTTAGTTTCCACTATTGCCACTATGTCTGGGTCTGCCTCACTAACTCTTTCTTTTATCTCTTCTGCTTTATTGGATACCCCATCAGCATTGGTGTACCAAACCTTGAGACTCTTCTTGGAAACTCGGGTGTCAGAGTTCCCCCTTTCACCAGGGATCTGGGGGAATAAAAGATGTGAATTGAAAGAACATTTACGTCTCTCACTAAGAAAAAAGTGAAATGGTTATTAACCATGAAAGTGTATTTCATAAATTGTTTGATTCTACTAATGAAAGTATGAAGTTTTATTATTTTTTTCTTTGAGGAGTAAAATCTTTGTTTAATACAATAGTTAGCAAATACCAACATTACAATTTTGTTCGTTTACAGTAACAAATTGAAATCTGTTTCATTAAATTTAATATATGATAAAAAAAATAATCTCATTATCCCGTCATTGAAGGTTTCGAAAATTGGAGATCTCACTTTTTCGGTCGAGTTCATCAACCTGTCCTCTTACAAATAACGTCGCTTTTCGCTCATATGCGTAGTCCTTTTACAAATAACGTCGCTTTTCGATCATATGCGTACTAAGGCCAAAAATTGCCCTACCAGAAAATGAAAGCAGCTCGCGAAAGTGACGTACTGTCCCGTTTTCTGTTTCGGTCCTCTGGCTTAGTTAGTTAGGTTAGGAGAGGACACTTTAAATTATTCGTTTTCATAACGTTTTGAATCCTTAGGAGACCTTGCTACTCTCCTAACCTACCAGAGAGCCCAAACCTGCTGTTGTGGGTTCATATCATTTTGGGAATGAATTTCCATTCTGCAGTACGACAATTTTTGGCCTTAACACATATGAGCAAAAAAGGCGACATTGTTTGTAAGAGGACGGGTTGTCACATATATGTTCATGTTGAGCAAACATGTTCCAAACGTGAGTCAGTCTAGGCATGGATGATCGCTGATAGAGCGATGTTCCTGAGAAAGGTACAGCCAGCATGAGACTGTTGGTTGCTGAACGTGAGGGGGGCCTGACGATAGAGTGGAGAGTGCCTTGGATTCGAAGGCCTAAGGTTCCGGGTTCGATCCTCGGCGGAGACGGAAATTATTGGCTGGAGTTTCTTTAACCCTGATGTACCTGTTCACCCAGCAGCAAATAGGTACCTAGGAGTTACCAGGTTTTCTCTCACGATCTTCTCCATCACCTTGCATGATATACAAGTCAAGGACACTGGCCTGTAGTTCAGTGCCTCTTGCCTGTCGCCCTTTTTGTATATTGGGACCACATTCGCCGTCTTCCATATTTCTGGTAGGTCTCCCGTCTCCAGTGACTTACTATACACTATGGAGAGTGGCAAGCAAAGTGCCTCTGCGCACTCTTTCAGTATCCATGGTGAGATCCCATCTAGACCAACAGCCTTTCTAACATCCAGATCCAGCAGGTGTCTCTTGACCTCCTCTCTCGTAATTTCGAACTCTTCTAAGGCCGCCTGGTTTGTGGGAACCGACCTGTGAGATTTATATTTATTTAATTTATATGAATTTATATTTACGTTAATTTATATACTTCGATAGCAATTTGTATAATGATAAGTGGACTGTATTTCTGCAATAATCTCTTAATCTCACAAATCGATCCTCTACACATTAGGGGGGTTTATTAAATTAATATATATGCAGCC
Source organism: Procambarus clarkii (assembly GCF_040958095.1). Lineage (NCBI taxonomy): Eukaryota > Metazoa > Arthropoda > Malacostraca > Decapoda > Cambaridae > Procambarus > Procambarus clarkii. The sequence continues at coordinate 6,686,211 of NC_091172.1, forward strand.
AATCAAACTACAGAATTAACTACATACATTGAAGAGGTTCCTTATCTTATAGTACAGCAGGCTAGTCCACCAGGTATAACTAGGGTGTAGACACCAAATTATCCTCTTTGAGGTAGCTTCCATATCACCCAGTAACTGGTGCACAAATCTTCCCTCCTCGTCTTGACCTGTCAAAAGTGCGCTAGCTGTGAAGCCAGAATCCTATATATGACAAGCTATATCAGAGAAAACACTATACAGTACATGGAACATGAAGACCTGGCTTAATTACCTTTAGTTTGAGGCGATTTCGCGATCTAACCGGGTCACCCTATATCCTGACATTAATGGCCATAAATGAATGATAAACGGGTTTCGGATAGACACTTAACTTGAATTTGTAGACAGCGTGTTGACAATGGTACACCCTTGGTTTCCATAACACTACGTCCAAGTAAATTTAACAGGAGCCGAATTTGCTCCCGTGTGAGCCTCTGGTCTAGTCTCAACAATGGCTGTTTAACACTCCATACTATTGACGTTACTGGCCGACATTGTCCAGATATGATAGGAGCTAAATTTGCTCCACACGTCTCGGAGGTGACACAACAATGGCTCCCTCCTCCCTCACTCTGATGCCTGGCTTACATTTTCCACATGTCAGAAAGTGATAGAAGGGTCACATTTACTCTACTTTAATATTGATAATTAAGTTAATTTATATAAGATGTTTTTATGATGGTAAAGTCCAAAGACTAATGTATTTAAGAATAATTCCCAGCAGAATAGCTGGTCAATTTATAATGGTATGTGGTGATGATATCCCGTTTTCTATAGACGGTAATTCCACTACAAGTTACGTTTTCTATGGGTAACTTGTTTATACAATACAGCTATTATCTGTTTGATTATTAAATGGTGTCGGATTTTCCGACATAATTCCCCAGGGGGCTGCTCACGGGTCGAAGTCCTAATTAGAACAGACGAACACCGATACTCCTCCTTCGAATTATTAGATTAATTTGATGTTAGTAGTTAGTAATCACACATTTGTGTGTCTGTTCGTACAGGACGGATGTCCCGTACTAGAGTTGCAGGGGTTAGAAGTCTAATGCAATTTCATTTCCCTGTCAACTCTTGAAAGGCTAATATTCAAGCCTTATTACATATTATTTAACCCAGAAGACTGAATGTGATCAAGTACTACAGTCAAGTATGATTCAGGGACTGCAGTGAGATCAGTGACATAGATATAACTTGAAGTTTGTTCAGGTAACTGGTCACTGATATATAAACACTGAGGCCCATGGAATACATCTTGATTAAATAATAAATGTATCAAATCAGTCATCAGATTTATTGGGGTTTAATTTAGTTAATTGATTCAGAAGATTGAATAGCTCATCATTAAAGTAAAGTATGGTTCTGGGACTGCAGTGGGATCAGTGACATTGGTCGCAGTGACTTGTAGCTGTTTTAGGCTACTGTTCACTGATTTGCCACTGAGGCCTCATGAACTCATCTTCAGCTTTAAATGATGTTACTAACATCAACCTCTGTTACTATAGTCAGCTGTAATCTCCTTAGTATAATGCTACTGGAGAAATATAATCAGCTGACAAATTTAGATTTCTACTGGTATTGTTTATCTGCAGGCATAGGTCTCCTCAGGCTTGATACTGGGCCTGAGAGTAATTTACCTCCTGCAGAGTTTAACATGGTTATACCCTGATATTTAGTAGGGCTACCGATGAATCGATGGTAGTAGTCTGTCCCCACAAGGACAGCCATTTGGCATTTGATTTGCTCAAATTTACCTGCAGCTGCTTGATAATAGCTTTCCAGGTCAGCATAATCAACTTGATTGTTGTGACAAATCTTCACATTTCTTGATCTGTCTTGTTAAGTGGCCTTTAAGACCTGCAAGGGTTCTTTTCATTCTCCCTGCATTATCCATACTGGCTAGTTGGTGAAGCCTTGTGGGACTTGTACTTGGGTCGCTCATAATACTGAACAAACACTAATGGTAGCCTAGGGTAAATTCTGCACTCACTAAGCAATAATCCTACCTCTACTAGAGGTTAGCACTTAAAATTAATACACATTATATATATACAATCATACACACTAATGATTTGAGTGACAAACCAGTGTCACTGGAAGTACCTTTAGGTTAGCTCTTCTATATCACCCTAGGATGGTAGAGACACTAATTAATCACTCGAAGGTGTAATGATCATAAGTAAATTATTATATATACAACTCAACTCGAGTTGATAAAAATTACACCCAAAATAGGGTCTGGACCATTCATTAATGGTGCTAGATTATTGAATATAGTACAACTGACTATGGTAATAATGGGACTAGGATGAGCAATAATAGTTCAACTAGTCAGTGTTAATATCCTACCCTGTTGTGGGTTGGCAATTAGTAAATATTATACTGTGATCACTAGTGCAATATATATTAAATAATTCTCTATTTTGGAGAAATAATATACACAATTATTGATAATAGCCTCTTAATTAGCCTCTATGAAACTTCTATTATTATCTAGAAGTATTAAATATTATTAGTGACCTCGCGAAATAAAGTCCACAAAATTCGTAGATAATCTCTCGCGAAATGTAACACCACGAAATCCGTGAACAATATCGTGAAGACACAGTCACTAATTTGGCTGGCTTCTATATTAGCGCTGTCATTTCACAGAATAACACGCCACCAAATCTCTGTGGGTGTGCATGAAACCGCTGACTAAGGCTGATCTGAACTGAGCGGGGCTCGTGAGCTCCCACGAGGCGCTGTCTTTGACTGGCTGGCCTTTGTTTAAATCACACTGCACTAGTATATTTAATGAATCCACTGGTTAACTGGTTCATCCGGTACTAAGATGACCAAATGTGGGTTCAAAGGATCAAATAATCCGTCATCCGGTTCGAAGATGACCAAATAATGTGGGAACCGACCTGTGAGATTTATATTTATTTAATTTATATGAATTTATATTTACGTTAATTTATATACTTCGATAGCAATTTGTATAATGATAAGTGGACTGTATTTCTGCAATAATCTCTTAATCTCACAAATCGATCCTCTACACATTAGGGGGGTTTATTAAATTAATATATATGCAGCCAATCAAACTACAGAATTAACTACATACATTGAAGAGGTTCCTTATCTTATAGTACAGCAGGCTAGTCCACCAGGTATAACTAGGGTGTAGACACCAAATTATCCTCTTTGAGGTAGCTTCCATATCACCCAGTAACTGGTGCACAAATCTTCCCTCCTCGTCTTGACCTGTCAAAAGTGCGCTAGCTGTGAAGCCAGAATCCTATATATGACAAGCTATATCAGAGAAAACACTATACAGTACATGGAACATGAAGACCTGGCTTAATTACCTTTAGTTTGAGGCGATTTCGCGATCTAACCGGGTCACCCTATATCCTGACATTAATGGCCATAAATGAATGATAAACGGGTTTCGGATAGACACTTAACTTGAATTTGTAGACAGCGTGTTGACAATGGTACACCCTTGGTTTCCATAACACTACGTCCAAGTAAATTTAACAGGAGCCGAATTTGCTCCCGTGTGAGCCTCTGGTCTAGTCTCAACAATGGCTGTTTAACACTCCATACTATTGACGTTACTGGCCGACATTGTCCAGATATGATAGGAGCTAAATTTGCTCCACACGTCTCGGAGGTGACACAACAATGGCTCCCTCCTCCCTCACTCTGATGCCTGGCTTACATTTTCCACATGTCAGAAAGTGATAGAAGGGTCACATTTACTCTACTTTAATATTGATAATTAAGTTAATTTATATAAGATGTTTTTATGATGGTAAAGTCCAAAGACTAATGTATTTAAGAATAATTCCCAGCAGAATAGCTGGTCAATTTATAATGGTATGTGGTGATGATATCCCGTTTTCTATAGACGGTAATTCCACTACAAGTTACGTTTTCTATGGGTAACTTGTTTATACAATACAGCTATTATCTGTTTGATTATTAAATGGTGTCGGATTTTCCGACATAATTCCCCAGGGGGCTGCTCACGGGTCGAAGTCCTAATTAGAACAGACGAACACCGATACTCCTCCTTCGAATTATTAGATTAATTTGATGTTAGTAGTTAGTAATCACACATTTGTGTGTCTGTTCGTACAGGACGGATGTCCCGTACTAGAGTTGCAGGGGTTAGAAGTCTAATGCAATTTCATTTCCCTGTCAACTCTTGAAAGGCTAATATTCAAGCCTTATTACATATTATTTAACCCAGAAGACTGAATGTGATCAAGTACTACAGTCAAGTATGATTCAGGGACTGCAGTGAGATCAGTGACATAGATATAACTTGAAGTTTGTTCAGGTAACTGGTCACTGATATATAAACACTGAGGCCCATGGAATACATCTTGATTAAATAATAAATGTATCAAATCAGTCATCAGATTTATTGGGGTTTAATTTAGTTAATTGATTCAGAAGATTGAATAGCTCATCATTAAAGTAAAGTATGGTTCTGGGACTGCAGTGGGATCAGTGACATTGGTCGCAGTGACTTGTAGCTGTTTTAGGCTACTGTTCACTGATTTGCCACTGAGGCCTCATGAACTCATCTTCAGCTTTAAATGATGTTACTAACATCAACCTCTGTTACTATAGTCAGCTGTAATCTCCTTAGTATAATGCTACTGGAGAAATATAATCAGCTGACAAATTTAGATTTCTACTGGTATTGTTTATCTGCAGGCATAGGTCTCCTCAGGCTTGATACTGGGCCTGAGAGTAATTTACCTCCTGCAGAGTTTAACATGGTTATACCCTGATATTTAGTAGGGCTACCGATGAATCGATGGTAGTAGTCTGTCCCCACAAGGACAGCCATTTGGCATTTGATTTGCTCAAATTTACCTGCAGCTGCTTGATAATAGCTTTCCAGGTCAGCATAATCAACTTGATTGTTGTGACAAATCTTCACATTTCTTGATCTGTCTTGTTAAGTGGCCTTTAAGACCTGCAAGGGTTCTTTTCATTCTCCCTGCATTATCCATACTGGCTAGTTGGTGAAGCCTTGTGGGACTTGTACTTGGGTCGCTCATAATACTGAACAAACACTAATGGTAGCCTAGGGTAAATTCTGCACTCACTAAGCAATAATCCTACCTCTACTAGAGGTTAGCACTTAAAATTAATACACATTATATATATACAATCATACACACTAATGATTTGAGTGACAAACCAGTGTCACTGGAAGTACCTTTAGGTTAGCTCTTCTATATCACCCTAGGATGGTAGAGACACTAATTAATCACTCGAAGGTGTAATGATCATAAGTAAATTATTATATATACAACTCAACTCGAGTTGATAAAAATTACACCCAAAATAGGGTCTGGACCATTCATTAATGGTGCTAGATTATTGAATATAGTACAACTGACTATGGTAATAATGGGACTAGGATGAGCAATAATAGTTCAACTAGTCAGTGTTAATATCCTACCCTGTTGTGGGTTGGCAATTAGTAAATATTATACTGTGATCACTAGTGCAATATATATTAAATAATTCTCTATTTTGGAGAAATAATATACACAATTATTGATAATAGCCTCTTAATTAGCCTCTATGAAACTTCTATTATTATCTAGAAGTATTAAATATTATTAGTGACCTCGCGAAATAAAGTCCACAAAAATTCGTAGATAATCTCTCGCGAAATGTAACACCACGAAATCCGTGAACAATATCGTGAAGACACAGTCACTAATTTGGCTGGCTTCTATATTAGCGCTGTCATTTCACAGAATAACACGCCACCAAATCTCTGTGGGTGTGCATGAAACCGCTGACTAAGGCTGATCTGAACTGAGCGGGGCTCGTGAGCTCCCACGAGGCGCTGTCTTTGACTGGCTGGCCTTTGTTTAAATCACACTGCACTAGTATATTTAATGAATCCACTGGTTAACTGGTTCATCCGGTACTAAGATGACCAAATGTGGGTTCAAAGGATCAAATAATCCGTCATCCGGTTCGAAGATGACCAAATAATGTGGGAACCGACCTGTGAGATTTATATTTATTTAATTTATATGAATTTATATTTACGTTAATTTATATACTTCGATAGCAATTTGTATAATGATAAGTGGACTGTATTTCTGCAATAATCTCTTAATCTCACAAATCGATCCTCTACACATTAGGGGGGTTTATTAAATTAATATATATGCAGCCAATCAAACTACAGAATTAACTACATACATTGAAGAGGTTCCTTATCTTATAGTACAGCAGGCTAGTCCACCAGGTATAACTAGGGTGTAGACACCAAATTATCCTCTTTGAGGTAGCTTCCATATCACCCAGTAACTGGTGCACAAATCTTCCCTCCTCGTCTTGACCTGTCAAAAGTGCGCTAGCTGTGAAGCCAGAATCCTATATATGACAAGCTATATCAGAGAAAACACTATACAGTACATGGAACATGAAGACCTGGCTTAATTACCTTTAGTTTGAGGCGATTTCGCGATCTAACCGGGTCACCCTATATCCTGACATTAATGGCCATAAATGAATGATAAACGGGTTTCGGATAGACACTTAACTTGAATTTGTAGACAGCGTGTTGACAATGGTACACCCTTGGTTTCCATAACACTACGTCCAAGTAAATTTAACAGGAGCCGAATTTGCTCCCGTGTGAGCCTCTGGTCTAGTCTCAACAATGGCTGTTTAACACTCCATACTATTGACGTTACTGGCCGACATTGTCCAGATATGATAGGAGCTAAATTTGCTCCACACGTCTCGGAGGTGACACAACAATGGCTCCCTCCTCCCTCACTCTGATGCCTGGCTTACATTTTCCACATGTCAGAAAGTGATAGAAGGGTCACATTTACTCTACTTTAATATTGATAATTAAGTTAATTTATATAAGATGTTTTTATGATGGTAAAGTCCAAAGACTAATGTATTTAAGAATAATTCCCAGCAGAATAGCTGGTCAATTTATAATGGTATGTGGTGATGATATCCCGTTTTCTATAGACGGTAATTCCACTACAAGTTACGTTTTCTATGGGTAACTTGTTTATACAATACAGCTATTATCTGTTTGATTATTAAATGGTGTCGGATTTTCCGACATGGTTTACCTCCCTTTCTCCTAGCACAGTGACCTCACCTTGTTCTATTGTGAAGACCTCCTGGAACCTCTTGTTGAGTTCTTCACAGCAATGGGGACAAAATTGTAGTGGTGCTCAAGGTCTCTGTATTTACGTGACTTTGCCGCTTCCCGGTGATTGGCAGCTCCTCCTGCTTGTGTAGCACTGAAGTCAACATAGGTATTGGCTAAAGTTGAAACGCAAGTGTAGTCCCACACCAACTGTCTACCATTCTTCCAGGGGTTCACCGTGATTCCGTCTGGGAGGCCGACAGGCTCATCAGAGTTGCGGGACATTAGGTAATGGGGCTCTCTCTCTGTTGGACAACCGGCTGTGGTAAGGCTTCTCTTAATAATGTCATTGACCTCGCCGTGCCTTGCATGCCATCCTCCTGTCCTTTGGCAGAGAAGGTCATGCCATCCGTATCTGTCGGCCTCTGCCTCGCCGCAGAGTTCAAAGTGGTTCAAATAGCTTAGGCTATCACTTCCTTATGTCCGGTCGTGATGGTCAAGCGGATTAAGGCGTCCCTGTACATACCAGTTGCGTTGCTCCTGGCAGTATGGGTTCGAGTCACTTCTGGGGTGTGAGTTTTCAGTTGTATATAGTCCTGGGGACCATTCAGGCTTGTTTGCATTTGTGTTCCTCACGTGTTGCCCCAAAGAATGAGGTGATTTGATAAAATTCTATGCCCAAGATTACTATCCGAGTGCCGGCGGGGAAGTGGTTCAAATAGCTTAGGCTATCACTTCCTTATGTCCGGTCGTGATGGTCAAGCGGATTAAGGCGTCCCTGTACATACCAGTTGCGTTGCTCCTGGCAGTATGGGTTCGAGTCACTTCTGGGGTGTGAGTTTTCAGTTGTATATAGTCCTGGGGACCATTCAGGCTTGTTTGCATTTGTGTTCCTCACGTGTTGCCCCAAAGAATGAGGTGATTTGATGAAATGCTATGCCCAAGATTACTATCCGAGTGCCAGCGGGGAAGTGGTTCAAATAGCTTAGGCTATCACTTCCTTATGTCCGGTCGTGATGGTCAAGCGGATTAAGGCGTCCCTGTACTTACCAGTTGCGTTGCTCCTGGCAGTATGGGTTCGAATCACTTCTGGGGTGTGAGTTTTCAGTTGTATATAGTCCTGGGGACCATTCAGGCTTGTTTGCATTTGTGTTCCTCACGTGTTGCCCCAAAGAATGAGGTGATTTGATAAAATGCTATGCCCAAGATTACTATCCGAGTGCCGGTGGGGAAGTGGTTCAAATAGCTTAGGCTATCACTTCCTTATGTCCGGTCGTGATGGTCAAGCGGATTAAGGCGTCCCTGTACATACCAGTTGCGTTGCTCCTGGCAGTATGGGTTCGAGTCACTTCTGGGGTGTGAGTTTTCAGTTGTATATAGTCCTGGGGACCATTCAGGCTTGTTTGCATTTGTGTTCCTCACGTGTTGCCCCAAAGAATGAGGTGATTTGATAAAATGCTATGCCCAAGATTACTATCCGAGTGCCGGCGGGGAAGTGGTTCAAATAGCTTAGGCTATCACTTCCTTATGTCCGGTCGTGATTGTCAAGTGGATTAAGGCGTCCCTGTACATACCAGTTGCGTTGCTCCTGGCAGTATGGGTTCGAGTCACTTCTGGGGTGTGAGTTTTCAGTTGTATATAGTCCTGGGGACCATTCAGGCTTGTTTGCATTTGTATTCCTCACGTGTTGCCCCAAAGAATGAGGTGATTTGATAAAATGCTATGCCCAAGATTACTATCCGAGTGCCGGCGGGGAAGTTGTTCAAATAGCTTAGGCTATCACTTCCTTATGTCCGGTCGTGATGGTCAAGCGGATTAAGGCGTCCCTGTACATACCAGTTGCGTTGCTCCTGGCAGTATGGGTTCGAGTCACTTCTGGGGTGTGAGTTTTCAGTTGTATATAGTCCTGGGGACCATTCAGGCTTGTTTGCATTTGTGTTCCTCACGTGTTGCCCCAAAGAATGAGGTGATTTGATGAAATGCTATGCCCAAGATTACTATCCGAGTGCCAGCGGGGAAGTGGTTCAAATAGCTTAGGCTATCACTTCCTTATGTCCGGTCGTGATGGTCAAGCGGATTAAGGCGTCCCTGTACTTACCAGTTGCGTTGCTCCTGGCAGTATGGGTTCGAATCACTTCTGGGGTGTGAGTTTTCAGTTGTATATAGTCCTGGGGACCATTCAGGCTTGTTTGCATTTGTGTTCCTCACGTGTTGCCCCAAAGAATGAGGTGATTTGATAAAATGCTATGCCCAAGATTACTATCCGAGTGCCGGCGGGGAAGTGGTTCAAATAGCTTAGGCTATCACTTCCTTATGTCCGGTCGTGATGGTCAAGCGGATTAAGGCGTCCCTGTACATACCAGTTGCGTTGCTCCTGGCAGTATGGGTTCGAGTCACTTCTGGGGTGTGAGTTTTCAGTTGTATATAGTCCTGGGGACCATTCAGGCTTGTTTGCATTTGTGTTCCTCACGTGTTGCCCCAAAGAATGAGGTGATTTGATAAAATGCTATGCCCAAGATTACTATCCGAGTGCCGGCGGGGAAGTGGTTCAAATAGCTTAGGCTATCACTTCCTTATGTCCGGTCGTGATTGTCAAGTGGATTAAGGCGTCCCTGTACATACCAGTTGCGTTGCTCCTGGCAGTATGGGTTCGAGTCACTTCTGGGGTGTGAGTTTTCAGTTGTATATAGTCCTGGGGACCATTCAGGCTTGTTTGCATTTGTATTCCTCACGTGTTGCCCCAAAGAATGAGGTGATTTGATAAAATGCTATGCCCAAGATTACTATCCGAGTGCCGGCGGGGAAGTTGTTCAAATAGCTTAGGCTATCACTTCCTTATGTCCGGTCGTGATGGTCAAGCGGATTAAGGCGTCCTGTACATACCAGTTGCGTTGCTCCTGGCAGTATGGGTTCGAGTCACTTCTGGGGTGTGAGTTTTCAGTTATATATATATATATATATATATATATATATATATATATATATATATATATATATATATATATGTGTGTACCTTGAGGTGCTTCCGGGGCTTAGCGTCCCCGCGGCCCGGTTGTCGACCAGGCCTCCTAAATGTGTGTATATCACGAAAATAAACACGTGATTAAAAATGTGACAATGTCAGACCACGTAGGAAAAATGAAACAGGAATTTTATATATAGGAATATATTTCATATTTCAGGAATAGGCAGGAGAGAATGGTGGAGTGAGGTGAAGTACAATACGTGGACACTGCAGACGGCCTATTGGCCCAATTGCAGTCTGCAGTGTCCACGTATTGTACCTCACCACACTCCACCATTCTCTCCTGCCTATTTATGTCCAATTCTCGATCTGTAAAATCACTCCTTCTGAAGATGTATTAATATACGAAAGTACTTAAGGAAATTCCTGTTTCAGTTTTTCCTCCGTGGTCTGACATTGTCATATATATATATATATATATATATATATATATATATATATATATATATATATATATATATATATATATATATATATATATATATTTCAAAACTAATGTAGATGTGTGTGTGTGTGTGTGTGTGTGTGTGTGTGTGTGTGTGTGTGTGTGTGTGTGTGTGTGTGTGTGTGTGTGTGTGTGTGTGTGTGTGTGAAAGCTGGTCAGAATTTAATTTCACCCTTTGTAAACGTAAATGCTCATTATTCATAATATGTGTAAAGAAACATAGCATGATCACTGTTTATGAAGGGCAGATGAAAATCTATATACTTATGTATGATGATTATATTACTGTTTCAGAATAACACACTCACTTTCTTTGTTTGATTATTTATTAAATCACTGAACTAAATGTGTACCAGACCTCTAACCACGTTCATGCAGGACAGAAGAAAATGTATATGTGCTAGTTACCATTGTAAATGAGTGACCACGTTAGTGAAACAAGAAAAAAGAAATTGGGTCTCTCTCTCTCTCTCTCTCTCTTCTTCTTCTTCTTCTTATATATCTGCCTCCAACACTTTTTTTAATAAGCAATATACAATTTAAACACTATTGTCCACAGACTGTAAAATTCCCACCAGCGCGTGTACAACTCAGGGAGGCCATTGCAGCGACATATGCAACTCAGATGAGGACACACTCTACAATATCTGCAACAGTCCAAGCTGCGTCTGTTGTGTTAAAAGTAAGTTGTTTTTGTAAATCATTATATTATAAAGACAATACTTAAGCTATTAACTTCACTGTTCATCTTCCTACAGTAAAGGAAAATTATTCTAACAGCGGGGATGGTTGACAACATAATTATATATGACAAGGTTATGCAAGTCACTTTTGGTGGCTCCATGGGGAACATCTATCTTCTTGGTTATCTTGAGATGATTTCGGGGCTTTTTAGTGTCTCCGCGGCCCGGTCCTCGACCAGGCCTCCACCCCCAGGAAGCAGCCCGTGACAGCTGACTAACACCCAGGTATCTATTTTTACTGCTAGGTAACAGGGGCATAGGGTGAAAGAAACTGCCCATTGTTTCTCGCCGGCGCCTGGGATCGAACCCAGGACCACAGGATCACAAGTCCAGAGTGCTGTCCGCTCGGCTCCCTTGCCATCTAGGTGGTACTCATTTGCTAGAGTTTGGAATTCTGTCTTATTGGCACTAATTAAGTTCCCTACTTCATTTGCTGGATCACTACGAAATGCTGAGACGAAACATTTTGAGATATCAAACAGATGTACAGAGAATATACCTGTGTTATTATAAGTGTCAGTAACAGGATGACGTGGCAACTGGTGACTATCCTGTGGGAATTCAATCGTTAATGTGAAAACAATTAACGTTAATATTAGATGTTAAGTGATTAAATAATCAAAATGCATGGAAATCTTGTACCCGGCACTCTATATACGAGAATAAGGGCAAGAAAATCCTACTAAATTAAATGAAACTTTGATAGTTTTAAAAGTCAGAGGTAGTCCACAACGTAGGGATACCTTGCCGAGTCTCTATAGGACAGAAGCAAGGGGTTTCCTACTTAACTAGATGACACTTACAGAATTAGCGTCTTTGTGCTCTGGAAAAGAACGCCAATTCCCTACCTGTGTAAGTATCATAATCTCTGACCGACGCGTAGGGGTGCGAGTGTCAACTGGTGACGAGAACTGCTGTTGAGGTCCCATTTCAACAGCGTAGTCCGTGCGAGAGGAACTATGGCCCTTTATATCCTCCTTCGGTCGGATTGCAGAAGATAGGGTACGTGTCCCGAAGACAAACCAAAGTACCAAAGAGGGTGATCTGCCGTAAATGGGAAATGCTCTAGGGACGAGAATAAGGTGGAATACACAAGTAATAACACCGAGGGATGAACAACCAATCAAGAGAGTGACTGGCCACCAGACACCACGTAATCCACAGTCATCCAACACTCATAAAATGTTACACTCGGAAAGCACAAAATACACAGCACCATAAAAAATATTGAAAGGTTTGAAATTAGTGAAAAGGCAACGTTATCTTGAGGTTATCTTGAGATGATTTCGGGGCTTTTAGTATCCCCGCGGCCCGGTCCTCGACCAGGCCTCCACCCCCAGGAAGCAGCCCGTAACAGCTGACTAACACCCAGGTACCTATTTTACTGCTAGGTAACAGGGGCATAGGGTGAAAGAAACTCTGCCTATTGTTTCTCGCCGGCGCCTGGGATCGAACCCAGGACCACAGGATCACAAGTCCCACGTGCTGTCCGCTCGGCCGACCGGCTCCCTAATGTAACAAAGCGAAGTACACTTACCACAAATTGAAATGATTGGTCTAGTATCAGTACCAGAGTAGTTCTTCAAAGACAAACCTTATTGTGAAGACAACTCCTCCCGGACGGGCCCCCATTAATGTGACGAGAAATGTAGGCAGTCTTCTCTATAGCTGGTGTAAGTGCCAATCACATTAAAAAAAAAAGAGAAACAAAATGTTGACTGCTTGGCGGTTGTCTCCTGTGGTAAAGTGAAAGGGAAAAACACGCAAAACAAATCTTTTAAATAATGAACATTAATTTACTTTAAACAAATATAAACAAAATAAAGATAATCCCTTGGCTATGTACAGTGAGGATCAAAATATATACAAAGACAAAACACAATATAAAATAAAATAATGATTACGTTACTCTACAATAAGCAAGACAAAAATAAGTTACAGGTGTTGAGAATAGTGGGCTGGCTGAAACCTCTACTAATATACAGGACGTATACTTAGAAGAGTCAGCTCGAGAGCACAAGAATATTCTGAGGCCAACTGCTCGTGCGAGATTATATATAGACGATGCAGATGGCGCTGGAGTCACGTGAAGTCGCTGATTCACTAATGGGGAAAGTGTTGGATTGAAGTGGTCATTTGGTGATCGACGAGGTGTTGCGCCGACAGTGAGGGAGGGGGGTGAGGAGAATGAGAGTAGGGTAGTGTACCCCCTGTAGAGAAGTCTGTTATTCCACTTATTTACTATTCTTGAATGTGGTATCATGATGTTGAAGAAGTATAGAAGTAATGCGATGTAGGAAGGAGCAGGCTAGATCTCTCTTGAAACCGATTACTGTCACAATACATATATATATATATATATATATATATATATATATATATATATATATATATATATATATATATATATATATATGAATAGGAAAACCAGGGATATACTGAACATCTTGTATCAGAATCTTTACTTTAAAAAACATAACGTTTCGAATACTTCTCGTATTCATCATCAGATCTAAAAGAAAAAACAGAAATCACAGTCAAATAGCTGGTAAACAAAGAACTCATACTGAATATAATTGCCTATCAAAGAAAGGAAAAAGCTTAAAAACAAAACACTTAAGCGCACTTAAAGTGATCAATACAAATAAAACTTATTAACTGTCACATATATTAAAACTAATTTAAAATCCATTAAACTACAAGACGAAATTTATAACTACTAAAACAAACCATTCTATTAAACTTACGTGAAGTGATCAGAAGTGAAACTTGATACCTAACACATAGATACTAAACACTATAACAAATATTTATATAATGTCTACAAATCTACAAAAAATGTATGTAAAATACAAACAGAATAAACGACAATTATAAAGTACTAACCAAAATCTTATAAAAAACTCAAATATTAAATAAAATTAAATACCAAAAATGTACTATATATCCTACATAGAAGATTATATTAATGTACAATGTTAAGACTTGAAATAAGTAAGAAAGGGCAAAGACATGGTAAACTAAACAAAATTAAACTACCAAAATAAACTAAAAATCAAATTACAGGGCCTACTGTGCACTATACAGTGTACAATTGGACAGCTGAAAGGTTGCTATTTAACAGAGGCCGCAGTTCCTTTATATATAAGGATTCCATTACTCTCAAATCTGACTGGCCATTCATACAAGTGTCCAGAATTTTAAAATCAGATTCCAGCAGAGAATGATCAAACTCATAATCTGCTGGAATTATAATCTGCGGGGTGGGGGGTGGGGGGTGGTGGGGATGGGGTGTTGTTGTGCGGTCAGTCGAGGGGGGTGACCAGTGTGTAAGTGTTTATGAAAATATCAATGAAAAATAGATACCTCGGCTCTCGGGAAACTGGTATCGCGTTTTAAGTGCATCGAGTCCACAGTGAACCAGTTTATATTGTGCAGTGATATATCACGAGATTATACAAACGTGTTAGTGTCACCCCTCTGACCCCCCCCCTCCCCATACCCGCCAGTGTGTACCGTCACCCAACCCAAGAGTCACTCTCTTCCCCCTGCCCCACCCCCAACCGCGACCGCTACCTCCCTGTGTCCACCCCCTCACGCTACTTCCGCCCAGCGCCCACCCAGCGCCCGCCCAGCGCCCGCCCAGCGCCCACCCAGCGCCCGCCCAGCGCCCGCTGATGTCGCAGGTCACGACTGACAGCCAGGCTTCTCTCAGCCAAGAGGAGCCATCAATCGACGACAGGTATGGCACATGCCAAGTATGTGACAAGGTGTGGAGACTCAAGCGTAACGGAGATGTGCGCAAGCATGCTCACAACGGAACCGATTGTCCGGGTATGTGGCGCCCTCCCAAAGAGGGTATCAATCAAGGCCCCACTCCAGCAGTCAGGGAAAACACCTCTAACAGCTTCATTTCGACTGAGAATCTACTAGAAGCCATCAAAGCAACATCGGTTGGAACCCTGCAGCACATCCCCAAAGCTGCCCGGCCCCAGGCAGCAGCCAAACTATCCAGCCTCTTGAAAAAGGTCAATGACTCCCCCGGAACTATCCAAGCATGGCACAACCTTCTCCTGTTTGGAAACATATGCCTAGCTGTCCCTGCAAGGAGAGACAAATCACTACCTTCCTCGGTCATTATGGCTATAAATAGTTTTCCTAGAGAGGACAACCAGGCACCCCTCCCCACCCGTGCTAAAAACACCCACCGCAGGAAAGGTATCAACAGCAGAACCGAGGCATCCAAAATCAGAGCAACAGTACTCGCCTGTACTCCATCGGTCCACTCTATTTACTGTCTCCACCCTCCGTTTCCTCGTCTTCTTCTCTTCACGTCCAGAGTCAGACGTCTACTGTCTGTACCTCCTCTGTCGTCTTCACACTTCCATCTACTGCCATTATACTTTCGTCTCCAGTCCTCATACTTCACTCCCTCGTCTTCACCGACGATCCTCCCTGTCGTCTCCTCATTTATCCGAGACCTAATCCTGTTTGACTTCCATCGAGTCCTCGGCTTTCCTCTATTCCTCCATGCTTGTATCATCATCCTCTCCCCACACTTCTCACCTCTATACAACTCCCTTTCTTCTCCTTCAACTCTTCTTCGTTTTCTAAAAGTTTCTTCAAGCACTGTACTACACTCAACAGCACTCGACCGTACATGTCGCTCTACCTCTCCTAGAGTGCTCGTAAGCATCTCTCCACACATACTGTCTCTTCCCCTTTCACTTTCTCGGCTACTACTCTTCTTCACTATCTTTCCTCCACGTTTTCTGTGAAACATGTCAACTCCTGACATCTCAAACAACTTAACTCTACTATCCAAATGCCTCTGTGCTCGTGAACAACTTGACGCTCTACTCCCGTCCTCAGTATGTCCACATCCTTCCTCATTCCTACTCAGCACAGTTGCATTCACCTTCCGACTCTTAATTTCAGCAGTCTGGGCTCTACTCAGGTCCGCTCTCTTCACAGTATTCTTGTTCGGCTGGGCCATCTTCACTTTTGACCTCACCGAGACTTCATTTTTCTGGGCTGGACCTTCATCAAACAGCCATGCTATATCTACATCGATATCTTCTACCGGTTTAATCGACACTGTCTCATCTTCTCCAGCGTCTTCCTTGTCGGCCACCTCGGCATTCATCACTACCGAGACAGGGTTTTTAATGGCTTGGCGGTCTCCTGACTCATCTTCTCGGATGTCAGTCAGGTTCACACTCTCAGGTGTTCCACTCGTGCCGTGGCCTTCTGGGCACTCCTCTGGCACAGTCTTCGCTATGACTCTTGGCAACACCTTTGTCCCGCACAAGTCATTCCCCAGGATCACTTGGACTCCTGGAACAGGTATGTCGGGGCATACTCCCAACATCACCTCTGCCGACACATACTCCGACCTTAGCTGGACAGTACAAACGGGCATGTCACTCTCAGACAACAACCCATATACCTTCATCTTACTCCTGCCAGCTAACCGTCGATCATTCCCAATCAGGCTTCTCGTAATCAAGCTCTGATTAGCTCCGGTATCTCTTAAGATACCAACTTCTACCTCAGGTTGGCCTCCCATACTGATCCAACCTTTACTCATGAACGGCCTATACCTCTCGTTCACTAAGTTCACTCTCTGTGGTTTGTCTCGGAACACATTAGTATATTTACCTCGGGGGTCACACATGGCCAGGGTCACAACTCTCTTGCCCTGCCAACAATTTCGCATCACGTGACCCAATCCGTTGCAATTGTAACACCTCACCTGGGAGAAATCTCTTCTATATGTACCAGAGTAGCTCTGACTCTGCCCACTCGTATTGGAATTCCTCAGGCCAGACGTACTACTCGTACTCTGTGGAGCTTTACTGGACTCTTGATTCCCTGGATAACGATTAGTTTCTCGTTTGGCTCCTCCATCCTCACTTTCAGACGAAGTGCGCGACCTACTCTTCTGAGTTTTAGGGTATTCACGTTTATCCGCCCATTTATCAAAATTTTTCTCACCCCAGACTCTTCTGGGTCTTTCATAATTTCTTCGTCCCCAGACTCCACTGGATCTGCCATTGCTGCGTCTCACCTCGCTTCTCACTCTGTTCTCCCTTAAGCTCTTATATGCTTCGGTAATCATATCCGCCCTATCTGCGGCATCTTTCACCTCCATTATCCCTGCTTCTTGGATCTTGAACTTTGTTTCGGGATGCATCATCTCCAAGAACTTCTCCATGACCATCAGTTGCTTCAGGTCAGCGTAAGATCCAACTCCAGCAGCCTCAATCCACTTCTGGAATCGTCTTTCCAGATCTCTTGCTGTCTCAGCAAAAGTACACGCTCCAACCTTCACCATCTCTCTGAAGCGCTTCCTATAAGCTTCTGGGGTTAACTGAAACGAGCGCAATATGCTGCTCTTTACCGTGGCATAATCCTGGCACTCTTCCAGTGACAATTGGGTGTATGCCTCCCTGGCTGCACCGGTCAATCTTAACTGGACCAGCTGGGCCCATTCCTCCTGTGGCCACTCCTTGATACTGGCTACTTTCTCAAAATGCTCGAAGAAGCTCTCCGCCTCTTCGGGCACAAACAAGGGAATGTCCTTCTCCCTAACCCTAACATCTGGTGGGTGTGATACCTGGGTGGTGCTCTCTGGCAACCCATGTTCAATCCTTTGCTCAGCCAAGGTTCTGTTCGCTTCTATCTGCAATTGTTTTGTTCTCTCTTTTTCTTTTTCGACCTCTAGTTTTGCTTTCTCTTTTTCGACCTCCAGTTTTGCTTTCTCTTTTTCTACTTCCAGCCTGGTTTTTTCTTTTTCTACTTCCAGCCTGGTTTTTTCTTTTTCCTTCTCTACTTCCAGCCTGGTTTTTTCTTTTTCCTTCTCTGCTTCATTTTTCATCTGGAGTTCTAATTTCATCTTTTCCAGCTGGAACTGTCTCTCCTTGTCCTCTCGTTGTTGCTGCATCTGGAGCTCTAACTGGATTCTCTCCAAGCTCCTATTTCGGCTACTCCTGCTACTGCGGCTACTCCTGCTGCTCCTACTCGATCCTTGGGATCTCACTTCATCCTGCCCATCATCCTCCTTTCCACTTTCAGCTCCTTTCTGGGCTCCTTGCTCTGCCGCTTCATTTTTGGCTCTTAACTGCCTCAGGATCTCATCCTTCATCCCAGCTACTTTAGATGCTTTCAACCTAATGCCACATTTTTCTGCTATTTGTTTCAATTGATCCCTCGTGCAACCTTCTAAGTCCTCAGGCTTGCCTGACTCCACAAACGCTTGCACCTTATCCATCTTTGTCCTGTGAGTCTTCCCAAGAGAGAGAGTATACACCTGCGGTCACGCAGTTTATTTGAGCAAGGGTGTACAAATCCACTCTTGGACAGGGTGTGGGTGTGTCAGTTCACTCTCCCGGACACAGGCCCCCAATTTTATTATAGTCGTGGGTTGGTTGTGTTGTCGTCGTTGATCCTTCTCTATGGACAACCCAACCCACAACTCGGTAGAGTGCTTATACTAGGAGATCACCCTTGGCGCTTCTGGCTTTTGGAGAGGGGCTCAACGTCACACGTTTAGGGGATGCGGCTCCAACATTTAGCCTCGTTGTCACGTGCACACACCCACTCAAGCCGCTGTGACTCCCCACTCTCTCCTTATGAGATATGATCTCCTCAATCCCCTATGACTTACTAGTATTACCTCCTATCCTGTCCACAGCAGTGGTTCTTGGTTCTTTCTCTCTCTCCTTCTTTACTACCTCCTGGGAAGCCTCACTAGGACAAGGGCAAACACCAGCAAATTGGGATACATTTACTGGACAGAGCACATACACGATACATACACACATATAATAATAATGAATCCTATACTCTATAATATCACAATCAGGTTGCTCTCCAACACAACCAGAACTCTACCATCAGCTTATCAAGTGGTATCCTATCTCCTGGTTCGCCACCTGATACTATCAACCTCCTCAAGTTGATCAAGTCTACATACACTGTTGCACCATCAGCAAGAGGAATATATATATATATATATATATATATATATATATATATATATATATATATATATATATATATATATATATATATATATATATATATATATATATATATATATATATATATCTATAAATGTGTACAATGAAAATCAGCCTGTGAATGCAATAACATATATCAGCATGAATGTTCCTTGCTACACTGCAATGATCAATCAATCACCCTATCAGTCCTAGAACGCATACATCTGTAGGTAATCCAGCCTACGACTGTAACTCTAAACTTCAGTATAAAACACTCCTTGACATAAGGATGCAAACAACCACTCACCTCTCACTGCGTCTTGCACACTAATGACAACCAAACACTATCAACTCCCTACAAGTAATCCACCAGAACTTCCCTTCCACCTCTGGAAGTTCACTACCCTGATATCTTCAGGTTCTTCGGGGCTTCACTACCAGGATCCTCTGCAGCTCCTTCAGGCTGCTATCATGAAGTTTCCTTGAGCAACTACGGTGCTTCACCCTTCTGCTAGGTTCCTCCACAGCTCTCTTGGCTGCTACACCACCTCTACAGAAGCACGTGACACTCCTCTTCACTGCTTCTCCTCACAGCTCGAGGTCCTCTGCTTCACTACCTTGGAGTCTCATCAATTACCTCATCTAGGCTGGCTTCGAAGTTCTCAGCAACTTCTTCCCCAAAGACAAACCACAGATTAACTGGTCGAGGGCGCTCTCCCTCTGACGGCGTCTGGTCACGGCGCTTCCACGACCCACAATAATGCCTCTGGGCGATTTAATAAACACTTCGTCGACCAGGACTTGAGACCACAACGTTCCCAGCTCGGTTCCACAGCTGGCACGTCTACACACTTCTCTTCTCTTCGAGATATATCACTAGGGGTTCCCTTCTGGCGGGAGCTCAAACGGAGCGCGGCTTTCCCCTGCGATGTCTGGCACTCAAGTGAGGTCAAGGTCCTCCGGAAGCGAGCCTCACGCCTCCAGCAAAATGTCCACATCTCCTAGCCAGTCATTTATCTGTTTCCTTCTTCACTGCCCATAATCTTAACTTGTTATACATCTCCAAGCAACTCTTTTACATATGGGTTATCACCTCAATATTTGCTAGACCTTCTAATCAGGTCAGGCTTGCTGAATAACTCTCAAGGAGGAAGACTCGTTTCTCCAGCAGGCTGAGATCATAACACTCCCCTCCCCTTATTTTTGAGAGTTATTCCAGTGGCAAAGCTCTGGATAATACATCAGCCACCACACTGTCTCGTTCTTCAACCGATTGGTTCGACCGGTTAGTCTGTTTACATACTCCCTTAGGAGTCTACAACTAGTTCGTTGCTCCTTGCAACATCTGGCTCAGAACTCTCCAGGAACATGATCTTCTCACAAACGATCTGACTTCTCTGGCACCTCTTGGCTAGGCTGTCCTCCTTGGACGCCTGTACTCCATCGGTCCACTCTACTTACTGTCTCCACCCTCCGTTTCCTCGTCTTCTTCTCTTCACCTCCAGAGTCAGACGTCTACTGTCTGTACCTCCTCTGTCGTCTTCACACTTCCATCTACTGCCATTATACTTTCGTCTCCAGTCCTCATACTTCACTCCCTCGTCTTCACCGACGATCCTCCCTGTCGTCTCCTCATTTATCCGAGACCTAATCCTGTTTGACTTCCATCGAGTCCTCGGCTTTCCTCTATTCCTCCATGCTTGTATCATCATCCTCTCCCCACACTTCTCACCTCTATACAACTCCCTTTCTTCTCCTTCAACTCTTCTTCGTTTACTAAAAGTTTCTTCAAGCACTGTACTACACTCAACAGCACTCGACCGTACATGTCGCTCTACCTCTCCTAGAGTGCTCGTAAGCATCTCTCCACACATACTGTCTCTTCCCCTTTCACTTTCTCGGCTACTACTCTTCTTCACTATCTTTCCTCCACGTTTTCTGTGAAACATGTCAACTCCTGACATCTCAAACAACTTAACTCTACTATCCAAATGCCTCTGTGCTCGTGAACAACTTGACGCTCTACTCCCGTCCTCAGTATGTCCACATCCTTCCTCATTCCTACTCAGCACAGTTGCATTCACCTTCCGACTCTTAATTTCAGCAGTCTGGGCTCTACTCAGGTCCGCTCTCTTCACAGTATTCTTGTTCGGCTGGGCCATCTTCACTTTTGACCTCACCGAGACTTCATTTTTCTGGGCTGGACCTTCATCAAACAGCCATGCTATATCTACATCGATATCTTCTACCGGTTTAATCGACACTGTCTCATCTTCTCCAGCGTCTTCCTTGTCGGCCACCTCGGCATTCATCACTACCGAGACAGGGTTTTTAATGGCTTGGCGGTCTCCTGACTCATCTTCTCGGATGTCAGTCAGGTTCACACTCTCAGGTGTTCCACTCGTGCCGTATCCTTCTGGGCACTCCTCTGGCACAGTCTTCGCTATGACTCTTGGCAACACCTTTGTCCCGCACAAGTCATTCCTCAGGATCACTTGGACTCCTGGAACAGGTATGTCGGGGCATACTCCCAACATCACCTCTGCCGACACATACTCCGACCTTAGCTGGACAGTACAAACGGGCATGTCACTCTCAGACAAAAACCCATATACCTTCATCTTACTCCTGCCAGCTAACCGTCGATCATTCCCAATCAGGCTTCTCGTAATCAAGCTCTGATTAGCTCCGGTATCTCTTAAGATACCAACTTCTACCTCAGGTTGGCCTCCCATACTGATCCAACCTTTACTCATGAACGGCCTATACCTCTCGTTCACTAAGTTCACTCTCTGTGGTTTGTCTCGGAACACATTAGTATATTTACCTCGGGGGTCCCACATGGCCAGGGTCACAACTCTCTTGCCCTGCCGACAATCTCGCATCACGTGACCCAATCCGTTGCAATTGTAACACCTCACCTGGGAGAAATCTCTTCTATATGTACCAGAGTAGCTCTGACTCTGCCCACTCGTATTGGAATTCCTCGGGCCAGACGTACTACTCGTACTCTGTGGAGCTTTACTGGACTCTTGATTCCCTGGATAACGATTAGTTTCTCGTTTGGCTCCTCCATCCTCACTTTCAGACGAAGTGCGCGACCTACTCTTCTGAGTTTTAGGGTATTCACGTTTATCCGCCCATTTATCAAAATTTTTCTCACCCCAGACTCTTCTGGGTCTTTCATAATTTCTTCGTCCCCAGACTCCACTGGATCTGCCATTGCTGCGTCTCGCCTCGCTTCTCACTCTGTTCTCCCTTAAGCTCTTATATGCTTCGGTAATCATATCCGCCCTATCTGCGGCATCTTTCACCTCCATTATCCCTGCTTCTTGGATCTTGAACTTTGTTTCGGGATGCATCATCTCCAAGAACTTCTCCATGACCATCAGTTGCTTCAGGTCAGCGTAAGATCCAACTCCAGCAGCCTCAATCCACTTCTGGAATCGTCTTTCCAGATCTCTTGCTGTCTCAGCAAAAGTACACGCTCCAACCTTCACCATCTCTCTGAAGCGCTTCCTATAAGCTTCTGGGGTTAACTGAAACGAGCGCAATATGCTGCTCTTTACCGTGGCATAATCCTGGCACTCTTCCAGTGACAATTGGGTGTATGCCTCCCTGGCTGCACCGGTCAATCTTAACTGGACCAGCTGGGCCCATTCCTCCTGTGGCCACTCCTTGATACTGGCTACTTTCTCAAAATGCTCGAAGAAGCTCTCCGCCTCTTCGGGCACAAACAAGGGAATGTCCTTCTCCCTAACCCTAACATCTGGTGGGTGTGATACCTGGGTGGTGCTCTCTGGCAACCCATGTTCAATCCTTTGCTCAGCCAAGGTTCTGTTCGCTTCTATCTGCAATTGTTTTGTTCTCTCTTTTTCTTTTTCGACCTCTAGTTTTGCTTTCTCTTTTTCGACCTCCAGTTTTGCTTTCTCTTTTTCTACTTCCAGCCTGGTTTTTTCTTTTTCTACTTCCAGCCTGGTTTTTTCTTTTTCCTTCTCTACTTCCAGCCTGGTTTTTTCTTTTTCCTTCTCTGCTTCATTTTTCATCTGGAGTTCTAATTTCATCTTTTCCAGCTGGAACTGTCTCTCCTTGTCCTCTCGTTGTTGCTGCATCTGGAGCTCTAACTGGATTCTCTCCAAGCTCCTATTTCGGCTACTCCTGCTGCTCCTACTCGATCCTTGGGATCTCACTTCATCCTGCCCATCATCCTCCTTTCCACTTTCAGCTCCTTTCTGGGCTCCTTGCTCTGCCGCTTCATTTTTGGCTCTTAACTGCCTCAGGATCTCATCCTTCATCCCAGCTACTTTAGATGCTTTCAACCTAATGCCACATTTTTCTGCTATTTGTTTCAATTGATCCCTCGTGCAACCTTCTAAGTCCTCAGGCTTGCCTGACTCCACAAACGCTTGCACCTTATCCATCTTTGTCCTGTGAGTCTTCCCAAGAGAGAGAGTATACACCTGCGGTCACGCAGTTTATTTGAGCAAGGGTGTACAAATCCACTCTTGGACAGGGTGTGGGTGTGTCAGTTCACTCTCCCGGACACAGGCCCCCAATTTTATTATAGTCGTGGGTTGGTTGTGCTGTCGTCGTTGATCCTTCTCTATGGACAACCCAACCCACAACTCGGTAGAGTGCTTATACTAGGAGATCACCCTTGGCGCTTCTGGCTCTTGGAGAGGGGCTCAACGTCACACGTTTAGGGGATGCGGCTCCAACATTTAGCCTCGTTGTCACGTGCACACACCCACTCAAGCCGCTGTGACTCCCCACTCTCTCCTTATGAGATATGATCTCCTCAATCCCCTATGACTTACTAGTATTACCTCCTATCCTGTCCACAGCAGTGGTTCTTGGTTCTTTCTCTCTCTCCTTCTTTACTACCTCCTGGGAAGCCTCACTAGGACAAGGGCAAACACCAGCAAATTGGGATACATTTACTGGACAGAGCACATACACGATACATACACACATATAATAATAATGAATCCTATACTCTATAATATCACAATCAGGTTGCTCTCCAACACAACCAGAACTCTACCATCAGCTTATCAAGTGGTATCCTATCTCCTGGTTCGCCACCTGATACTATCAACCTCCTCAAGTTGATCAAGTCTACATACACTGTTGCACCATCAGCAAGAGGAATATATATATATATATATATATATATATATATATATATATATATATATATCTATAAATGTGTACAATGAAAATCAGCCTGTGAATGCAATAACATATATCAGCATGAATGTTCCTTGCTACACTGCAATGATCAATCAATCACCCTATCAGTCCTAGAACGCATACATCTGTAGGTAATCCAGCCTACGACTGTAACTCTAAACTTCAGTATAAAACACTCCTTGACATAAGGATGCAAACAACCACTCACCTCTCACTGCGTCTTGCACACTAATGACAACCAAACACTATCAACTCCCTACAAGTAATCCACCAGAACTTCCCTTCCACCTCTGGAAGTTCACTACCCTGATATCTTCAGGTTCTTCGGGGCTTCACTACCAGGATCCTCTGCAGCTCCTTCAGGCTGCTATCATGAAGTTTCCTTGAGCAACTACGGTGCTTCACCCTTCTGCTAGGTTCCTCCACAGCTCTCTTGGCTGCTACACCACCTCTACAGAAGCACGTGACACTCCTCTTCACTGCTTCTCCTCACAGCTCGAGGTCCTCTGCTTCACTACCTTGGAGTCTCATCAATTACCTCATCTAGGCTGGCTTCGAAGTTCTCAGCACCTTCTTCCCCAAAGACAAACCACAGATTAACTGGTCGAGGGCGCTCTCCCTCTGACGGCGTCTGGTCACGGCGCTTCCACGACCCACAATAATGCCTCTGGGCGATTTAATAAACACTTCGTCGACCAGGACTTGAGACCACAACGTTCCCAGCTCGGTTCCACAGCTGGCACGTCTACACACTTCTCTTCTCTTCGAGATATATCACTAGGGGTTCCCTTCTGGCGGGAGCTCAAACGGAGCGCGGCTTTCCCCTGCGATGTCTGGCACTCAAGTGAGGTCAAGGTCCTCCGGAAGCGAGCCTCACGCCTCCAGCAAAATGTCCACATCTCCTAGCCAGTCATTTATCTGTTTCCTTCTTCACTGCCCATAATCTTAACTTGTTATACATCTCCAAGCAACTCTTTTACATATGGGTTATCACCTCAATATTTGCTAGACCTTCTAATCAGGTCAGGCTTGCTGAATAACTCTCAAGGAGGAAGACTCGTTTCTCCAGCAGGCTGAGATCATAACACTCCCCTCCCCTTATTTTTGAGAGTTATTCCAGTGGCAAAGCTCTGGATAATACATCAGCCACCACACTGTCTCGTTCTTCAACCGATTGGTTCGACCGGTTAGTCTGTTTACATACTCCCTTAGGAGTCTACAACTAGTTCGTTGCTCCTTGCAACATCTGGCTCAGAACTCTCCAGGAACATGATCTTCTCACAAACGATCTGACTTCTCTGGCACCTCTTGGCTAGGCTGTCCTCCTTGGACGCCTGTACTCCATCGGTCCACTCTACTTACTGTCTCCACCCTCCGTTTCCTCGTCTTCTTCTCTTCACGTCCAGAGTCAGACGTCTACTGTCTGTACCTCCTCTGTCGTCTTCACACTTCCATCTACTGCCATTATACTTTCGTCTCCAGTCCTCATACTTCACTCCCTCGTCTTCACCGACGATCCTCCCTGTCGTCTCCTCATTTATCCGAGACCTAATCCTGTTTGACTTCCATCGAGTCCTCGGCTTTCCTCTATTCCTCCATGCTTGTATCATCATCCTCTCCCCACACTTCTCACCTCTATACAACTCCCTTTCTTCTCCTTCAACTCTTCTTCGTTTTCTAAAAGTTTCTTCAAGCACTGTACTACACTCAACAGCACTCGACCGTACATGTCGCTCTACCTCTCCTAGAGTGCTCGTAAGCATCTCTCCACACATACTGTCTCTTCCCCATTCACTTTCTTGGCTACTACTCTTCTTCACTATCTTTCCTCCACGTTTTCTGTGAAACATGTCAACTCCTGACATCTCAAACAACTTAACTCTACTATCCAAATGCCTCTGTGCTCGTGAACAACTTGACGCTCTACTCCAGTCCTCAGTATGTCCACATCCTTCCTCATTCCTACTCAGCACAGTTGCATTCACCTTCCGACTCTTAATTTCAGCAGTCTGGGCTCTACTCAGGTCCGCTCTCTTCACAGTATTCTTGTTCGGCTGGGCCATATAGTCCCCAGGACTATATGCGAATGAAATGAATTTTGACGGCCGTGATGGTCAAGTGGATTAAGGCGCCCTGTAGTTACCAGTTGCGTTGCTCCTGGGAGTATGGGTTCGAGTCACTTCTGGGGTGTGAGTTTTCATTCGCATATAGTCCTGGGGACCATTCAGGCTTGTTCGCATTTGTGTTCCTCACGTGTGCCCCAAAGAATGAGGTGATTTGGTGAAATGCTATGCCCAAGATTACCATCCGAGTTGCCGTCGGGAAAGTGGCTCAAATAGCCTCGGCTATCACTTCCTTTTGACGGCCGTGATGGTCAAGTGGATTAAGGCGCCCTGTAGTTACCAGTTGCGTTGCTCCAGGGAGTATGGGTTCGAGTCACTTCTGGGGTGTGAGTTTTCATTCGCATATTGTCCTGGGGACCATTCAGGCTTGTTCGCATATATATATATATATATATATATATATATATATATATATATATATATATATATATATATATATATATATCTTATATATATATATATATATATATATATATATATATATATATATATATATATATATCTTATATATATATATATATATATATATATATATATATATATCTTATATATATATATATATATATATATATATATATATATATATATATATATATATATATATATATATATATATATATATATATATATATATATTCATCAGGAGACTCAAACCCGAGCCAGCACACAAGCCTTACAGCAACTGGCATAACAGGTACATCTTTAACCCACTGTAAATATATATATATAAATATGTATATATATATATATATATATATATATATATATATATATATATATATATATATATATATATATACATACATGTGTGTGTACTCACCTAGTTGTGCTTGCGGGGGTTGAGCTCTGGCTCTTTGGTCCCGCCAACCGTCAATCAACAGGTGTACAGGTTCCTGAGCCTATTGGGCTCTATCATATCTACACTTGAAACTGTGTATGGAGTCAGCCTCCTCCACATTACTTCCTAATGCATTCCATTTGTCAACCACTCTGACACTAAAAAAGTTCTCTCTAAAATCTCTGTGGCTCATTTGGGCACTCAGTTTCCACCTGTGTCCCCTAGTGCGTGTGCCCCTTGTGTTAAATAGCCTGTCTTTATCAACCCTGTCGATTCCCTTCAGAATCTTGAATCTGGTGATCATGTCCCCACTAACTCATCTGTCTTCCAACGAAGTGAGGTTTAATTCCCGTAGTCTCTCCTCGTAGTTCATACCTCTCAGCTCGGGTACTAGTCTGGTGGCAAACCTTTGAACCTTGTTCAGTTTAGTCTTATGCTTGACTAGATATGGACTCCATGCTGGAGCCGCATACTCCAGGATTGATCTGACATGTGTGGTATATAATGGTCTGAAAGATTCCTTACACAAGTTTCTTAAGGCCGTTCTTATGTTAGCCAACCTGGCATATGCTGCTGATGTTATCCTCTTGATATGAGCTTCAGGGGACAGGTCTGGCGTGATATCAACCCCCAGGTCTTTCTCTCTCTCTGACTCTTGAAGTATTTCATCTCCCAAATGATACCTTGTATCTGGTCTCCTGCTTCCTACCCCTATCTTCATTACATTACATTTGCTTGGGTTAAACTCTAACAGCCAATTGTTCGACCATTCCTGCAGCTTGTCCAGGTTTTCTTGAAGCCTCAAGCTGTCCTCCTCTGTCTTAATTCTTCTCATAATTTTGGCGTCGTCAACAAACATTGAGAGGAATGAGTCTTTACCCTCTGGGAGATCATTTACGTATATCAGAAACAAGATAGGTCCGAGTACAGAGCCCTGTGGGACTCCACTAGTGACTTCACGCCATTTTGAGGTCTCACCCCTCACTGTAACTCTCTGCTCTGTGTGTGTGTGTGTATGTGTGTGTGTGTGTACTCACCTAATTGTGCTTGCAGGGGTTGAGTTTTGGCTCCTTGGTCCCGCCTCTCAATTGTCAATCAACTGGTGTACAGATTCCTAAGCCTACTGGGCTCTATCATATCTACATTTGAAACTGTGTATGGAGTCAACCTCCACCACATCACTTCCTAGTGCATTCCATTTTTTAACTACTCTGACACTGAAAAAAATCTTTCTAACGTCTCTGTGGCTCATCTGGGTACTAAGTTTCCACCTGTGTCCCCTTGTTCGTGTACCACCCGTGCTGAAGAGTTTGTCTTTGTCCACCCTGTCAATTCCCCTGAGAATTTTGTAGTTGGTTATCATGTCTCCCCTTACTCTTCTGTTTTCCAGGGATGTGAGGTTCAGCTCCTTTAGCCTCTCCGCGTAGCTCAATCCTCTCAGTTCCGGGACGAGCCTGGTGGCATACCGCTGAATCTTCTCTAACTTTGTCTTGTGTTTAACTAGGTATGGACTCCAGGCTGGAGCTGCATACTCCAGGATTGGTCTTACATAAGTGGTATACAGGGTTCTGAAAGATTCCTTACACAAGTTTCTGAAGGCAGTTCTTATGTTGGCCAGTCTAGCATATGCCGCTGATGATATTCTTTTGATGTGGGCTTCTGGGCACAGGTTCGGTGTGATATCAACCCCCAGATCCTTCTCTCTATTTGACTCTTGCAGGATTTTCCCTCCCAGATGATACCTTGTGTTCCGCCTCCTGCTCCCTTCGCCTAATTTCATCACCTTACACTTTCCTGAGTTGAACTTTAGCAGCCATTTTCTAGACCATTCCTCCAGTTTATCCAGGTCATCCTGTAGTCTCTGTCTATCTTCATCCGTCTTGATTCTTCTCATAATTTTTGCATCATCAGCAAACATTGAGAGGAATGAGTCTATACCCTCCGGAAGATCGTTCACATATATTAGAAATAGGATGGGTCCAAGTGCTGAGCCCTGTGGGACTCCGCTGGTGACATCTCGCCACTCTGATGTCTCCCCCCTCACCGTTACTCGCTGTTTCCTGTTGCTTAAGTACTCCCTTATCCACTGGAGCATCTTCCCTTTTACTCCTGCCTTTTGCTCCAACTTTATTAACAGCCTTTTATGGGGTACTGTGTCAAAGGCTTTTGGGGAGTCCAGGAAAATGCAGTCGGCCCACCCTTCTCTTTCCTGCCTAATTTTCGTTGCCTGGTCATAAAATTCTATTAAACCTGTGAGGCACGATTTACCATCTCTGAACCCATGTTGGTGGTGCGTTACAAAGTTATTTCCCTCCAGATGCTCTACGAGCCTTTTCTTCACGATCTTCTCCATCACCTTGCATGGTATACAAGTTAATGAAACTGGCCTGTAATTCAGTGCCTCTTGCCTGTCACCCTTTTTGTATATTGGGACCACGTTAGCTGTCTTCCAACTTTCTGGTAAGTCTCCTGTTTCCAGTGACCTGTTATACAACATAGAGAGTGGCACACTTAGTGCTTCTGCACCTTCCTTTAGTATCCATGGTGAGATTCTATGAGGCCCAACAGCCTTTGTCACATCCAGCTCCAGCAGACACCTTTTGGCTTCATCACTGGTGAGGTCAAATTTCTCCAAGGCTGCTTGGTTTGCCGCCTCCTGATTTAGTGCAGGGGCTTCTCCTTGTTCTATTGTGAAGACCTCCTGGAATCTCTTGTTGAGTTCTTCACACACCTCCTTGTCATTCTCTGTGTATCTGTTCTCCCCTTTCCGCAGCTTTATCACTTGTTCCTTCACTGCTGTTTTCCTCCTGATGTGGCTGTGGAGCAGCTTTGATTGGGTCTTGGTTTACTCGCGATGTCATTTTCAAACTGTCTCTCTTCTTCCCTCCTCACTCTGAGGTACTCATTTCTGGCCCTCTGGTATCTCTCCCTGCTCTCTGGTTTTCTGTTATTTCTGTAGTTTCTCCATGTTCTTTTACTCAGTTGCTTCGCTACCTTACATTCCTGGTTGAACCATTGGTTTTTCTGTTGTTTTTCGTTTTTCTCCTTTTGGACGGGGATAAACCTGTTTGCAGCTTCCTGGCACTTCTGGGTGACAAAATCCATCATGACCTGCACATTCTTGTCTCTAAGTTCTGTTTCCCTTGATATTCCCCTGAGGAAGTTCCTCATCTCGTCATATTTTCCTCTTCGGTAACTCAGTCTTTTTCCCTCCGCTCCCATCCTTGGATAGGTTATCCCTACCTCCACCAAGTACTCAAAGGTCAGTACACTGTGGTCACTCATTCCTATGGGGGCTTCAACTTTGACTTCCCATATTTCGGACTCATTCAGGGTGAATATCAAGTCGAGTCTAGCTGGTTCATCATTGCCTCTCACTCTTGTGGGTTCCTTGACATGCTGGCTCAGAAAATTCCTTGTTGCCACTTCCAAGAGTTTAGCTCTCCACGTATCTGCACCACCATGTGGGTCCCCATTCTCCCAGTCTATCTTTCCATCGTTGAAATCGCCCATGATTAAGAGTCTTGAGCCATTCCTGCAGGCAACTGAAGCTGCTCTCTCTATTATATTAATGGTTGCCATGTTGTTTCTATCAAACTCCTGTCTAGGTCTTCTGTCATTTAGGGGAGGGTTGTAAATGACTGCCACTATTATCTTAGGTCCACCCATTGTTATAGTTCCTGTTATGTAATCTCTGAATCCGTCACAGCCCGGAATTTCCATCTCATCAAAACTCCAGTCCTTCCTTATCAGCAGGGCCACTCCTCCACCTCCTCTCCCTTCCCTCTCTTTCCTTACTATATAGTAGTCCTTTGGAAACACAGCATCTGTTATGATTCCTGACAATTTTGTTTCCGTTAGTCCTATTATATCTGGGTTTTCTTCTTGCACCCTTTCTGCCAGTTCACTTGCTTTATTGGTAATCCCATCAATGTTTGAGTACATTACCTTGAAACTCACTTTCTTATGTCCAATTTCACCCTCACTCCCCACAAGTGTAGGAGGTTGTTCTATGGTCATTGCGACTTGGGTAGGCTCATCCTCCTGTGAGGTAGTTTCCAGGGGTTCAGGGGGAGGTGGAGTCGGGTATGGAGGGCTTAGATCTTCCTCAGGCCTGCTTGGGGCAGGAAGAATTCCTGGGGGTGAGGGAGTAGGGATTGCTTGGGGAGAGGGCACGCCCTCCTGCGGTGTAGTTGACAGGGGTTTGGAGGGAGATGGAGTGGGGGATAGAGGGCTTTGGTCTTGCTCAGGCCTGCTTGGGGCTGGGAGAAGACCAGGGGCTGGGAAAGCAGGGGCTACTTGGGGTAAGGGGAGGGGGAGGATTTGGGTTTCATGATGGGCATTATGCAGGGGCAAGGAAGGGTTTGTGCTGGGGGATAGGAAGGGCCCTATTGGGTGGTGGGCTGGGGTGTTGCATTCCCCCCTGGCGTTCCTGGGTTGGTGGATTGGGGTTCCCCACTCCCCTCTGGGATTGCTGGGTTGGAGGCTGAGGTTCCCTGGCTCCCTTCCCTCTCCTTGCGCCTTTTCCTTGCATCTGCTGCCCTTACTATCTCGTCTCTGGTCATGTCCCTCTGAACGTATACCTCTTTGTAGTTCCTTGCATACCTCAGTTTGCTCTTCTTTACTAGGATGTCCTCTTTGATGTCCTCGCTCTTGAATACTACCTTGATCAATCTCTTTTTGTCTCTGTTGTACTGGCCAATCCGGAAAAACTGTTCTATGTCTCGTTCAGCCCCTTCCATTCCTATCTCCTTTAATACCCCTGCCACTGCAGCTTTGTCTTTAGTCCTCGTTTCCTCCCATGTGGAGCCCTCTTGTTCCTTGACACCTACCACTACTACAGCTCTTTTCCTTTCCATTAGCTGGCTTGTGCATCTAGCTGCCTCCTGTGAGGTTACTGCTTTCATTACAACTTCCTTGACTGTGGACATTGCTCCTGGGCTCTTAAGCATTTCAGCAAAGGTTGGGCCAACTGTAGGGGTCCCTGCCATTGCTACATCTCCTGGCACCTGGGGGTTGGTTCCCTGGGCCAGAGTCTGAGGAGGGCCTGTTTTTAGGCTTTTTATCTCCTCTTGCGCAGCACGTAGTTCTATCTGCAGCTTACATATAGTTTCCCTCAGGTCCTTTAATTCCCCACTGACTTCCTTCCATGCCTTAGCAATCATCTCCATGAATGACTCGTCCAGTCCCTCTCCTCCAGCTTCATTCTGTTGTCTTACCATCTCGCTTGACTTGTGTGTGTGTGTGTGTGTGTGTGTGTGTGTGTGTGTGTGTGTGTGTGTGTGTGTGTGTGTGTGTGTGTGTGCGTGTGTATGTGTGTGACTGTGTGTGTGTGTGTGTGTGTGTGTGTGTGTGTGTGTGTGTGTGTGTGTGTGTGTGTGTGTGTGTGTGTGTGTGTGTGTGTGTGTGTGTGTGTGTGTTTATTGTGGGGTGGCACGGTAGGGGGGGGGGGATTACTGGTGGAGGGATGGAGGGAGAGGGAGAGAGGGAGTGAAAGGGAGAGGAGTGAAGGGGAGTGAAAGGGAGGGAGAGTGAGGGAGAGAGGGAAATAGGCAGAGGGGAAGAGAGGAAGGAGGACAATGTGTGTGTGTGTGTGTGTGTGTGTGTGTGTGTGTGTGTGTGTGTGTGTGTGTGTGTGTGTGTGTGTGCTCACCTAGTTGTGCTTGCGGGGGTTGAGCTCTGGCTCTGTGTGTGTGTGTGTGCGTGTGTGTGTGTGTGCGTGCATGTGTGTGAACAAGCTTGAACGGTTCCCGAGCCAATATGCAACTGAAAACTCCACACACCCCAGAAGAATTCGAACCCAGACAGCCAGGAGCACTATGCACCTTGGAGTACCTGGTACCTTAACCGCTAGACCACACTGACTGTACAAAATTGTTGATAGTCGTGAGACTATTTATCCAACATCTGACAGCGGTTACGTATATCAATATATCTGTCTATTTATCTACTCCATCTATCTATCCTTCCTATGTCTCCATCTATCTACTCATTAATCCATCTATCTACCTAACTATCCATCCACATATCCATCTGTTCATCTATATTTAATCCTCTATCCATCTGGCCATCAATCTAACGATTCACCTATCCATCTACCTATCCTTCTATCTATCCATTATACCGTCCACCTATACATGAAGTCCCAATATACAAAAAGGGTGACAGGTAAGAGGCACTGAACTACTGGCCAGTTTCCCTAACTTGTATACCATGCAAGGTGATGGAGAAGATCGTGAGGAAAATCTTGTAGAACATCTGGAGGGAAATAGCTTTGTAACACACCACCAACATGGGTTCAGAGATGGTAAATTGTGCCTCACAGGCTTAATAGAATTCTATGACCATTCGACAAAAAATAGGCAAGAAAGAAAAGGGTGGGCAAATTGCCTTTTCTTGGACTGTCAAAGACCTTTGACTCACTACTCCATAAAAGGCAGTTAAAAAAGTTAGAGAAATAGGCAGGAGTAAATGGGAAGGTGCTCCAGCGGATAACGGAGTATTTCAGCAACAGGAAACAGTGAGTAACTGTGAGGGGGAAGACATCTGAGTGGCGAGATGTCACCAGCGGAATCCCTCAGGGCTCTGTAATTGGACCCATCCTGTTTCTAATATATGTAAACGACCTTCCAGAGGGTATAGACTCATTCCTCTCAATGTTTGCTGATGATGCAAAAATTATGAGAAGAATCAAGACAGATGAAGATAGACAGAGACTACAGGACGACCTGGGAAAACTAGAGGGAAGGTCTAGAAAATGGCTGCTAAAGTTCAACTCAGCAAAGTGTAAATTAATGAAATTAGGCGAAGGAAGTTGGAGGCTGAACACAAGGTACCATCTGGGAGGTGAAATACCGCAAGAGTCATATATAGAGAAAGATCTGGGGTTGATATCACACCGAACCTATTCCCGGAATCCCACATCAAAAGCATATCATCAGCGGCATTTGCTAGATTAGCCATCATTAGAACAGTCATTAAAAACTTGTGTAAAGAATCATTCAGAACCTTGTATACCTTTTATGTCAGAAAATCTAAGACAAACTTACCGAAGATTTAAAGGTATGCCACCAAACTAGTCCTAGAACTGAGAGGTAAGAACTTCGAGGAAAGACTACGGGAGTTGAACCTCACGTTCCTAGAAGACAGAAGATTAAGGTGAGACATAATCACAACCTACAAAATTCTCAGAGAAACTGTCAGGGGTGAACAAAGAGAAATTTGTTCGTGGAACACGAACAAGGGGACACAGGTGGAAACTTAGTACACAAATGAACCATAAAGACATTAGATAATATTTGTTCAGTGTCAGAGTAATTAGCAAATGGAATGCATTAGGCAGTGATGTGATGGAGGAAAACTCCATTCACAGTTTCAAGAGTAGATATGACAGCCCAATAGGCTCCAGAATCTGTACACCAGTTCATTGTCAGTTGAAAGGCGGGACCAAAGACCAAAAGCTCAATCCCCGCTAGCACAACTAGGTGAGTACATCGAACAGCCCATACATCAATCATCTATCCATCTACCTATTCATCCATCCACTTAACCATCCATTTGTCCATATATCTATCTTTCAATGTATCTATTCATTTGTCCATTTATCTTACCGTCCACCTACTCATCTCTCTATCCATGCATCTACTCACCTTTCTGTCTATCCATTTATCC